>NC_091283.1:400562290-400878005 GCF_032444005.1 Ranitomeya imitator
CTGATCGGGGTCTCATACTTATCATCCTGTGATTTTTCCCTGATTGGGGTCTCATACTAATTATCCTGTGATTTTTCCTTGATCGGGGTCTCGTACTAATCCTCCTGTGATTTTTTTTTTTCCTGATTGGGTTCATATACCAATCCTCCTGTGATTTTTCCCTAATCGGGGTCTCATACTAATCATCCTGTGATTTTTCCCTGATTGGGGTCTCATACTAATCATCCTGTGATTTTTCCCTGATTGGGGTCTCATACTAATCATCCTGTGATTTTTTCCCTGATTGGGGTCTCATACTAATCCTCCTGTGATTTTTCCCTGATCAGGGTCTCATACTAATCCTCCTGTGATTTTTCCCTGATTGGGGTCTCATACCAATCCTCATGTGATTTTTCCCTGATCGGGGTCTCATACCAATCCCCCTGTGATTTTTCCCTGATCGGGTTCTTATACCAATCCTCCTGTGGTTTTTCCCTGATTGGGTTCTTATACCAATCCTCCTGTGATTTTTCCCTGATTGGGTTCTTATACCAATCCTCCTGTGATTTTTCCCTGATTGGGTTCTTATACCAATCCTCCTGTGATTTTTCCCTGATTGGGTTCTTATACCAATCCCCCTGTGATTTTTCCCTGATCGGGTTCTTATACCAATCCTCCTGTGATTTTTCCCTGATTGGGTTCTTATACCAATCCTCCTGTGATTTTTTTTTTTTTTTTTCCTGATAAGGGTCTCATACTAATCCATGTGTGATTCCCCCCCCCCCCCCGATCGGGGTCTTATACCAATGAATAGGTCATCATAAGTGAGTGTGCTTGCTGCTGGTCGCAGTACATGTGCGGTGCAACCGTGCACATACGCTATGGGGAATGGAATAGGAGACCTATTGTCACTCAGGCCCTTGGACCGAGAATAGTCTCGGAAATGAGAAGACACATGGAAATCTAGACGTCTCTGATTCCCGCATCCGTCATCAGTTTCCTACTATTATCTACATCTCGTATGTTGTGGTCAGTCTTAGTAATTGCCAATGAGACAGCAGCGTCCTCTGAATATCAGAAAGTTTCCTTTCTCTTGTAGAAAGAAATATTGACCCTTAATTTGCAGAAAGTGGGAGTGAAGTGGCCGCCACGTGACGTCTGTCTGCCTGCGCCCAGCGTCTTCTCTCCGTCCAGTTCTGGCCCTTGCACGGGGCGGCAATCATTCCCAATCACTGCATAATGAAAACCTGCTCAACGATCAAATAACAAACCAAAAACGATGGCTCCCCTATCAGTAGGTGAATGTGCTGAGTGCGGGGGCACGGGACGCGCTCTTCCGATTTATTTTGCTTGCATATTTGTTTGATTTGGGAAGAGAAGCGTCAGAAATTAGGAAGCCGGGCGCCCCTCACGTGCTGCTGCAGCAGGTTTTCACGCTCTTTTCTCACTCCCGTCAGCAGATGAATTCCTCTTATTCTGTGTGAATACCATACACAATCTTTCCGATGAGTTATTTTAAGGATATTTGCAGACAAAAGTGTCCATTGCTGAATAGTCAAACTCACAAACCCGTCTACTGGTCGTGTCACAGTCCCGCAGGCTCCATTGGGAGATTGTCAGAGCACTTAGCGCATGGACACCCCCCACTGCACTTCCAGGCACATTGGATTATGACAAGACTGGTATCATTTTTATTCTTCTACTGCCATAACACGACTTTCAGGCATCAAATAGTCTTGACCGGTTCCCTTTAAAGCCCCATACACATTAAATAAAAGCGAGCCAATGCCAGTGGACCTGTTGACCATCTAATGTGCATGGGGACCCTTCCCTGACAGATTGAAATTTCATGAGCCCGAAATAATGTCCGATTAATTCGTTCTCAGGGGCGATAAGCAGCTGACTGAGGTGTCTGTAGGCGGCTTTCTTTCCACAAACTCTCTGTTAAGCTTCATCCATGTGACTGAGGGAGCTAAGTCATGTATACAGACAGCTTTACTCCTGCTTCTTCTGGAGACCCCCTGACCATGTTCCATGACTCCGGGATTAGTACCCAGTCCCTATGGCTCAGTTGTCTTGAGCTGTAGGTGTGCACGGCTGTATTGCGCTTCGTTACTGTCAGACCGGTGGTTGCGCCAAGCTGTCAGCACTACGCGGCTGGTGAGCATGTCCACTTCATAGAGAACATACTGACAGAGGGACCTTGTGATGGCCAATTACCCACCAATCTTAGCAGCAGTACATGGCTCCCATGTGCCCTGGGTGTGTCTGTGAACCCTTGGTGGGAGTTCCTGTCATCGCCGTTTTTCATCACTGTCCTTGTTCTCGGCGTGTTTGTGTTCCTTCGCCTCTTTTTCATGTCGTCAGATCAGGTTCAGCCACTCGCGGTGTTTAGGATTAGGCCTCGTCATTAGGAGGCAATGCAGCGTGCGACCAGCACACAGGTGTGTGTTGACTAAATGGCATTGCGGTTTATTTTGCACCTTTGTGTCCCATGCACCTGTGAAATGTATTGTGCAAATATTTTCAGAGGTGACACTTCACAGTGACGGTGCATGAACCAGTAAAAAAAAATATCTGTTCTCCAGCAATTACTTGTACGTCACTCATGGTCCTTTTGTGTTTCTCTTGCAGTTTTTCGAAGTGCCGTTCGATTCGAACATGAACAGGACAAAGAGCCGTCCCCTTGTACGAGGACAGATCAGGTAAGGCTACTGCACTAGTCTTCATAATATGACGTCCTCTCCATTGTACCTCTGGGAGCGTGTGTCCATAAGCAAACACTACACCGTGAAAGTAGCACTGTTGGAGAGGAGAGGAAGGACCTCAGGGACGCAGTAGAGGAGTAGAGAAGAGGGGCAGCAGGGGCGCAGGAGAGGAGTGGAGAGGAGGGGCAGCAGGGGCGCAGTAGAGGAGTGGAGAGGAGGCAGCAGGGGCGCAATAGAGGAGGGGTAGCAGGGGCGCAGTAGAGGAGTGAAGAGGAGGGGCAGCAGGGGCACAGTAGAGGAGGGGCAGCAGGGGCGCAGTAGAGGAATGGAGAGAAGGGGCAGCAGGGGTGTAGTAGAGGAGGGGCAGCAGGGGCGCAGTAGAGGAGTGGAGAGAAGGGTCAGCAGGGGTGCAGTAGAGGAGAGGAGGGGCAGCAGGGGCGTAGTAGAGGAGGGGCAGCAGGGGCGCAGTAGAGGAGTGGAGAGGAGGGGCAGCAGGGGCGCAGTAGAGGAGTGGAGAGGAGGGGCAGCAGGGGCGCAATAGATGAGTGGAGAGGAGGGGCAGCAGGGGCGCAGTAGAGGAGTGGAAAGGAGGGGCAGTAGGGGGTGGAGAGGAGGGGCAGCAGGGACCCAGTAGAGTAGGGGCAGCAGGGGCGCAGTAGAGGAGTGGAGAGGAGGGGCAGCAGGGGCACAGTAGAGAAATGGAGTGGAGGGGCAGTAGGGGGGTTGAGAGGAGGGGCATCAGGGGTGCAGTAGAGGAGTGGAGAGAACAGCAGGGGGCAGTAAAGAAGTGGAGAGGAGGACAGCAGGGGCACAGTAGAGGGGTGGTAAGAACATTAAAAAATTTAAAGGGAAACCCTTAGGATGTGTTTCCCTAATGTCTGTGGGAGTTTGACTACAACAACCAATATTGTGCGCCCCTGAAACAACCCTATTCAGATAGTCTGGACATTTGGGGTTAACCCTCCAGATCTGGGAGTTTTGGGGCTTGCACACCTGTATGAGAAAGGATAAAGCTTTCTTATGACCTCTGCTGCTGTAGGACTCATATTTCCTTATTTACTGAGAGGATCTGGACATTCCCCACCTCGGCACACCGGCCAATAAAAGCACTCCGACTGGAACTGGCAACAGGATGGAAAGTTACTGGCAAGTACAGGGAGATGGCTGCCACGGATGGTGGGTGGTCGACTCTGCAGTAATAATAATAATCTGCCCGGCGTTAACAATGACTGTAAATATAGAAGAGGATATTATATTATCAGGGTGTCGCTGTATAGACCAGACACCACTGGGAGGGAGGAATATTTTTAAGACTTTTTGTTAGACAATAATTAACGGTGATTTTCATTTTCAATATCTCTGCTTGCTGTTTGACCACGTGATATTGTGTTTATATCGAAGGTTGAAAACCCTCCCGATTGTCCTCGATTGTCACGGCTGCCCGGATCGTGCTGGGAGGGATACGATAACCAGAATGTTTCCGTTTACATACAGCAAATATTGATCTTAAAAATGGTTTGCAATTAAACCACTGGAAAGTTGCAGAACATTTTATTATATAAAGATTAAACTTTTATTTTTTTTCTTACATACAAATGGGAAACACCATTAAAGTGTAATGATGGTCCCAAAACTGGCTACTGAGGAGGCGCTCACGGACCGTCCTTACATCAGTCACATCATTCTCCCAGCCCATTTTACTGATTAGCGGGGTCTAAGACCCTGGACCCTCACCAATCAAAACTTCCGACTTGACAGGTGCAGAAGCCACAGTAACTAATTGGGGTGTACATTGTGCAGCCTGCGGCTCGTTGTTGTACCATCTCCATAAGCTTTTCCCATTAATGAGACTGTTGTAATTAATTTCCTATTGTCTGGCAACCCCTCCCCCCGCGTCCACAATCAGGGCTTATTTCCCGGGAGTTGTTCTTTTTATGCTGGTGCGTTGAGGATGTGACATGACACCCAGATATTAACAATTAAAAAAACACGATCTGGTTCCATTACTGGGTATACGAGGCGTGCGATGCACATTGTTGCCGTGTTCTGGTAATTAGCTGCAGGGATCATTTGCAATAAGCGTGCGTGTTACCCGTAGACCCCGGGGCCATTCCATTTTTCCAATCATTTTCAGAGGAGGTGAAGGAGAAAATGGCTGCATGTAGGATTAGTGCCTCTCCTCCAGGCTATGTCCTGCGTACAGGTTGTATGCTCCAGCGGCCGCAACATGTACTAATTAAAAGGACATTATTAGAAAGCTCATCAAGGAAATAATTGTCTCCAGTCACCTTCTGCTTCATTAGTGGAAACTGATATCCTGGACGGACAGTGGAAATAACTCTTCTAAAGATCTGGGCACAATGCTCCTACACACCGTGTGTCGAGGTGCTGTGCTACAGATCATGCATTTGGTCACTGTGCTCCTGCCGTCGTGCATCTGTGCACGGTGCTCCTACAGGTTGTAGGTGTGGTCACAGTGCTCCTACAGGTTGTGCGTGTGGTCATGGTGCTCCTGCAGGCTGTGCGTGTGGTGATGGTGCTCCTACAGGTTGTGGGTGTGGTCACAGTGCTCCTACAGGTTGTGCGTGTGGTCATGGTGCTCCTGCAGGCTGTGCGTGTGGTCATGGTGCTCCTACAGGTTGTGGGTGTGGTCACGGTGCTCCTGCAGGCTGTGCGTGTGGTCATTGTGCTCCTGCAGGCTGTGCGTGTGGTCACGGTGCTCCTACAGGTTGTGTGTGTGGTCATGGTGCTCCTGCAGGCTGTGCGTGTGGTCACGGTGCTCCTGCAGGCTGAGCGTGTGGTCATGGTGCTCCTGCAGGCTGTGCGTGTGGTCATGGTGCTCCTGCAGGTTGTGCGTGTGGTCACGGTGCTCCTGCAGTCTGTGCGTTTGGACACGGTGCTCCTCCAGGCCGCACATCTGGGCACGGTGCTCCTACAGGTTGTGCGTGTGGTCATGGTGCTCCTGCAGGCTGTGCGTGTGGTCATGGTGCTCCTACAGGTTGTGGGTGTGGTCACAGTGCTCCTACAGGTTGTGCGTGTGGTCATGGTGCTCCTGCAGGCTGTGCGTGTGGTCATGGTGCTCCTACAGGTTGTGGGTGTGGTCACGGTGCTCCTGCAGGCTGTGTGTGTGGTCATTGTGCTCCTGCAGGCTGTGCGTGTGGTCACGGTGCTCCTACAGGTTGTGTGTGTGGTCATGGTGCTCCTGCAGGCTGTGCGTGTGGTCACGGTGCTCCTGCAGGCTGTACGTGTGGTCACGGTGCTCCAACAGGTTGTGTGTGTGGTCATGGTGCTCCTGCAGGCTGTGCGTGTGGTCACGGTGCTCCTGCAGGCTGTACGTGTGGTCACGGTGCTCCTACAGGTTGTGGGTGTGGTCACGGTGCTCCTGCAGGCTGTGCGTGTGGTCATGGTGCTCCTACAGGTTGTGGGTGTGGTCACGGTGCTCCTGCAGGCTGTGCGTGTGGTCATGGTGCTCCTGCAGGCTGTCCGTGTGGTCACGGTGCTCCTACAGGTTGTGGGTGTGGTCACGGTGCTCCTGCAGGCTGTGCGTGTGGTCATTGTGCTCCTGCAGGCTGTGCGTGTGGTCACGGTGTTCCTACAGGTTGTGTGTATGGTCATGGTGCTCCTGCAGGCTGTGCGTGTGGTCACGGTGCTCCTGCAGGCTGTACGTGTGGTCACGGTGCTCCAACAGGTTGTGTGTGTGGTCATGGTGCTCCTGCAGGCTGTGCGTGTGGTCACGGTGCTCCTGCAGGCTGTACGTGTGGTCACGGTGCTCCTACAGGTTGTGGGTGTGGTCACGGTGCTCCTGCAGGCTGTGCGTGTGGTCATGGTGCTCCTACAGGTTGTGGGTGTGGTCATGGTGCTCCTGCAGGCTGTCCGTGTGGTCATGGTGCTCCTACAGGTTGTGGGTGTGGTCACGGTGCTCCTGCAGGCTGTGCGTGTGGTCATTGTGCTCCTGCAGGCTGTGCATGTGGTCACGGTGCTCCTACAGGTTGTGTGTGTGGTCATGGTGCTCCTGCAGGCTGTGCGTGTGGTCACGGTGCTCCTGCAGGCTGTGCGTGTGGTCACGGTGCTCCTGCAGGCTGTGCGTGTGGTCATGGTGCTCCTGCAGGTTGTGCGTGTGGTCACGGTGCTCCTGCAGTCTGTGCGTTTGGACACGGTGCTCCTCCAGGCCGCACATCTGGGCACGGTGCTCCTACAGGTTGTGCGTGTGGTCATGGTGCTCCTGCAGGCTGTACGTGTGGTCATGGTGCTCCTACAGGTTGTGGGTGTGGTCACAGTGCTCCTACAGGTTGTGCGTGTGGTCATGGTGCTCCTGCAGGCTGTGCGTGTGGTCATGGTGCTCCTACAAGTTGTGGGTGTGGTCACGGTGCTCCTGCAGGCTGTGTGTGTGGTCATTGTGCTCCTGCAGGCTGTGCGTGTGGTCACGGTGCTCCTACAGGTTGTGTGTGTGGTCATGGTGCTCCTGCAGGCTGTGCGTGTGGTCACGGTGCTCCTGCAGGCTGTACGTGTGGTCACGGTGCTCCAACAGGTTGTGTGGTCATGGTGCTCCTGCAGGCTGTACGTGTGGTCACGGTGCTCCAACAGGTTGTGCGTGTGGTCACGGTGCTCCTGCAGGCTGTACGTGTGGTCACGGTGCTCCTACAGGTTGTGGGTGTGGTCACGGTGCTCCTGCAGGCTGTGCGTGTGGTCACGGTGCTCCTGCAGGCTGTCCGTGTGGTCACGGTGCTCCTACAGGTTGTGGGTGTGGTCACGGTGCTCCTGCAGGCTGTGCGTGTGGTCACGGTGCTCCTGCAGGCTGTACGTGTGGTCACAGTGCTCCTACAGGTTGTGGGTGTGGTCACGGTGCTCCTGCAGGCTGTACGTGTGGTCACGGTGCTCCTACAGGTTGTGGGTGTGGTCACGGTGCTCCTGCAGGCTGTGCGTGTGGTCATGGTGCTCCTACAGGTTGTGGGTGTGGTCATGGTGCTCCTGCAGGCTGTCCGTGTGGTCATGGTGCTCCTACAGGTTGTGGGTGTGGTCACGGTGCTCCTGCAGGCTGTGCGTGTGGTCATTGTGCTCCTGCAGGCTGTGCGTGTGGTCACGGTGCTCCTACAGGTTGTGTGTGTGGTCATGGTGCTCCTGCAGGCTGTGCGTGTGGTCACGGTGCTCCTGCAGGCTGTACGTGTGGTCACGGTGCTCCAACAGGTTGTGTGTGTGGTCATGGTGCTCCTGCAGGCTGTGCGTGTGGTCACGGTGCTCCTGCAGGCTGTACGTGTGGTCACGGTGCTCCTACAGGTTGTGGGTGTGGTCACGGTGCTCCTGCAGGCTGTGCGTGTGGTCATGGTGCTCCTACAGGTTGTAGGTGTGGTCACGGTGCTCCTGCAGGCTGTGCGTGTGGTCATGGTGCTCCTGCAGGCTGTCCGTGTGGTCACGGTGCTCCTACAGGTTGTGGGTGTGGTCACGGTGCTCCTGCAGGCTGTGCGTGTGGTCATTGTGCTCCTGCAGGCTGTGCGTGTGGTCACGGTGCTCCTACAGGTTGTGTGTGTGGTCATGGTGCTCCTGCAGGCTGTGCGTGTGGTCACGGTGCTCCTGCAGGCTGTACGTGTGGTCACGGTGCTCCAACAGGTTGTGTGTGTGGTCATGGTGCTCCTGCAGGCTGTGCGTGTGGTCACGGTGCTCCTGCAGGCTGTACGTGTGGTCACGGTGCTCCTACAGGTTGTGGGTGTGGTCACGGTGCTCCTGCAGGCTGTGCGTGTAGTCATGGTGCTCCTACAGGTTGTGGGTGTGGTCACGGTGCTCCTGCAGGCTGTGCGTGTGGTCATGGTGCTCCTGCAGGCTGTCCGTGTGGTCACGGTGCTCCTACAGGTTGTGGGTGTGGTCATGGTGCTCCTGCAGGCTGTGGGTGTGGTCACGGTGCTCCTGCAGGCTGTGCGTGTGGTCACGGTGCTCCTGCAGGCTGTACGTGTGGTCACAGTGCTCCTACAGGTTGTGGGTGTGGTCACGGTGCTCCTGCAGGCTGTACGTGTGGTCACGGTGCTCCTACAGGTTGTGGGTGTGGTCACGGTGCTCCTGCAGGCTGTGTGTGTGGTCATGGTGCTCCTACAGGTTGTGGGTGGTCACGGTGCTCCTGCAGGCTGTGCGTGTGGTCATGGTGCTCCTGCAGGCTGTGCGTGTGGTCATGGTGCTCCTGCAGGTTGTGCGTGTGGTCACGGTGCTCCTGCAGTCTGTGCGTTTGGACACAGTGCTCCTCCAGGCCGCACATCTGGGCACGGTGCTCCTACAGGTTGTGCGTGTGGACACGGTGCTCCTGAAGGCTGTGCGTGTGGTCATGGTGCTCCTGCAGGCTGTATGTCTGTGCACGGTGCTCCTGCAGGCGGTTCCTCTGGTTACGGTGCTCCTACAGGTTGTGCGCCTGAGCACGGTGCTCCTGCATTCTGTGCGATTGGGCACGGTGCTCCTCCATGCCGCGCATCTGGTCATGGTGCTCCTACAGGTTGTGCGTGTGGTCATGGTGCTCATTCAGGTTGTGCGTGTGGTCACGGTGCTCCTACAGGTTGTGTGTGTGGTCACGGTGCTCCTGCAGGCTGTGCGTGTGGTCATGGTGCTCCAGCAGGCTGTATGTCTGTGCACGATGCTCCTGCAGGCGGTTCCTCTGGTTACGGTGCTCCTACAGGTTGTGGGTGTGGTCACGGTGCTCCTGCAGGCTGTGCGTGTGGTCACGGTGCTCCTACAGGTTGTGCGTGTGGTCACGGCGCTCCTGCAGACGGTTACGGAGTTCCTACAGGCCGTGCCTCTGGTTACGGAGTTCCTACAGGCCGTGCGTCTGAGCACGTGCTCCTGCAGGCTGTGTGTGTGGCCACGGTGCTCCTGCAGGCCGTGCATCTGGGTATGGTGCACCCACAGGTTGTGTGTCTGGGCATGATGCCCCTGCAGGGCATTGAGCTTAACCCCTTAATGACAGCCAATACGTCTTTTAACTGACCTGAGATATAAGAGACTAGCATCCCCGTACAGGTGACAATCCAGCAGCTGTCGGCTGCACACTATAGCTGACAACTTGCTGTATCAGCCACGATCAGTGTTGGCACCGTACATATCTGTTTATCCCCTTAGATGCTGTTGCCAATAGTGACTACATCATATAAATGGTTTACACAGTGTGGGGGCTTCCTCTTTATCCCAATTGGTGCCCTCAGATCATGATTTTGTGTTCCTGATGTTTGCGATGGCATTTCAAGACCAAATAGCGGCCTTAGGCCATGTTCACACAGTGCGTTTTTTTCTGTGGAACCGCAGCGTTTTTGCCGCTGCGGTTCCGCAGCTGTTTTCCATGCAGGGTACAGTACAATGTTCCCTATGGAAAACAGGAACCACTGTGCACATGATGCGGGAAATGGGAAAAAAAGCCGCGCTGAATGGCCGCGGTAAAAAAGAAGTACCATGTCACTTCTTTTTTCGGAGCCACAGCGGTTCTGCACCCATAGACCTCCATTGTGAGGTCAAACCCGCAGTAAAACCCGCAGATCAAAAATATATCTGCGGGTTTTATTGCGGTTTGTGGTGCCGAACCGCTGCAGCAGGAAGTGCGGGGAAGCGGGCGGAAGTGCGTGTGCGGAGTGTGGCTGCCCCGATCCCACCCCCCATGCTCCGATGCCCCCCCCCCATATGCTCCGATGCCCCCCCCCCCCGTGCTCCGATGCCCCCCCGCGTGCTCCGATGCCCCCCCCGTGCTCCGATGCCCCCCCCCCCCCCCCCCGTGCTCCGATGCCCCCCCTTATACTTACCCGGCCTCCCGTTGTCCGTCCGGCCATCTTCTCCCTGGGCGCCGCCATCTTGCAAAATGGCGGGCGCATACGCAGTGCGCCCGCCGAATCTGCCGGCCGGCAGATTCGTTCCAAAGTGCATTTTGATCACTGAGATATAACCTATCTCAGTGATCAAAATAAAAAAAATAGTAAATGACCCGCCCCCCCCCCCCCCCCCCCCCCCTTTGTCACCCCCATAGGTAGGGACAATAAAAAAACTTAAGAATTTTTTTTTTTTCCACTAAGGTTAGAATAGGGGTAGGGTTAGGGTTAGGGGTAGGGGTAGGGTTAGGGTATTTTCAGCCATTTTAACCCTAAAAAACTTCCTAGAAAACACACAGACTCTGCATAGAAAACTGCATAAAAAAAACGCATCAAAAAACGCACCAAAAAAGCACCAAAAAAAGGACCTGCGTTTTCTGCAAAGAGCTGCGGTTTCAGTCCTGAAAAAAAAAAGGATGGAAATCAGGAACGTGTGAACATACCCTTAGAGTCTGACGGCTGTTGTAACCTGTTACCGACATTTAGGTGGTAAAAATACACATTTTCATTTCTGTCATGCCACTTTGCATTAATTCCTGTAAAGCACCCGAAGGGTTAATAAACTACCTGACAGCGGTTTTCGATATGTTTGGGTGTGCTGTTTTTAAAATGGTATGACTTTGGGGGGTTTCCCAATATACGAGACCCCTAAAGTCACTTCAAACATGGATATGTCCCTAAAAAAATAAATGTAAATTTCCTTGAAAAAATGAAAAATTACTGCTACATTTTCAAACATCCTAAAATGCTAACAAAATAAAAGAACATTTTACAAATGGTGCTGATGTAAAGCAGACATGTGGGAAATATTATTTATTAATGGTTTGCTGTGGTATGACCATCTGGATTAAAGGGATAATCATTCAAAGTTTGAAAATTGCTATTTTTTTAACATTTTTCTCCAATTTTTGATATTTTTTATAAATAAACACAAAACATATTGACCTAAATTTACCATTATCACAAAGTATAATGTGTCACGAAAAAACAATCTCAAAATCACTGGGATTTGTTGAAGCGTTGCAGAGTTATTACCACATAAAGTGACACTGGTCAGATTTCAAAAATTTGGCTCCGTCACTAAGGGGTTAAGCATGCAATATTCCCCGGCCACCCACCATAAATTTACAACATACGATCCTTAAACAAGAAATGAATCTTTCAATTTTGGGAATTCTTATTTTTTCCCTCTGATTTCTGCAGTTCACAGTCACGTAGGTCAGGTGAGACATGTGTACATGGGGTCGTGACACTGGCAGGGTCAGTCCTATCTCCTGCCGACAGTCCGACCCCACAAGCCACCTCATTGTGTTATCATTGATATGATTTATCCATCCGTCATCTTGCTTCTCGACAGCTCATGGAAAGTTCTAAAACGTCCATTAGATGAAGGAGCAGATGCAGATTGGTCACGACAGGGAACGATGTTCTTAGTTCGGCCTGCGTATACATGTCACGATGTATGGAGGCACGCTGACAATCCCGTGCTCCTGTTTGAATTGGATCTTTCGCTTTGTTCATCCTGATCTACTGATTCCTGAATCATCCCCGGGGGAATGTGAGGATGGAGGACTTTGGAGAATTATACCATTTTTTTGCATTCTTCCCACATGATGTGACGGGTTAAGGGTCTTTTAAATTTCAGTATCAATGCAACTAACTCATTTCTGCTGACTGAAAGCTAATAATAAATGCCCTGTTTTCCCAGCGAAATATATATTTCTGACAGGTCACCTTTCACTCGCCATATATTGAAGTTGGCTGAAGATTATACGAGTAGAGTGCGGAGAGCGGCCAGGGCATAAAATAAGAGCAGCCTCCATATATTTTCTTTGTGACATGCTGTATACCTGGGGGAGCGAGGGCTCCCCGGCCTCTAAATGTCAAGGCTTTCCGAAAGGCGGCAGAGAGGAGCGGCAGCGTCGCCAGGCAGTCAGCTCGCTGCTAGGCTCTGTTCCTGAAGGCTCGACAGCACAGCCTGTCATGTCACCGAGGCGTCAGGCTCCTAGTGCCCTACCCTCGTTTGCTATCAGTAATGCAAATGACTGATTGTCACCCGTTATCCTGCAGGACGGGGTGCAACCTGTAGCTGGGTTTCGGGGTCTCTACAGCACATCTCACAGTAGGATATAAGTGTCTTCGAGATCTGTAACGGGGTCCCAGGGTCTCGGCAGCACATCTCACAATAGGGTATAAGTGTTTCCAAGATCTGTAACTGGGTTCCAGGGTCTCGGCAGCACATCTCACAATAGGGTATAAGTGTTTCCGAGATCTGTAACTGGGTCACACGGTCTTGGCAGCACATTTCACAATAGGATATAAGTGTCTCCGCAGTCTGTAGCTGGGTCACAGGGTCTCGGCAGCACATCTCACAGTAGGATATGTGTCGCCGCGATCTGTAGCTGGGTCACAGGGTCTCGGCAGCATATCTCACAGTACGATATAAGTGTCTCCGTTATCTGTAGTTGGGTCACAAGGTCTCGGCAGCACATCTTACAGTAGGATATAAGTGTCTCCGAGATCTGTAACTGGGTCCCAGGGTCTCGGCAGCACATCTCACAGTAGAATATGTGTCTCCGCAATCTAGCTGGGTCACAGGTCTCAGCAGCATATCTCACAGTACGATATAAGTGTCTCCGCGATCTGTAGTTGGGTCACAGGGTCTCAGCAGCATATCTCACAGTACGATATAAGTGTCTCCGCGATCTGTAGTTGGGTCACAGGGTCTCAGCAACATATCTCACAGTACGATATAAGTGTCTCCGCGATCTGTTGCTGGGTCCCACGGTCTCGGCAGCACATCTCACAGTAGGATATAAGTGTCTCCGCAATCTGTAGCTGGGTCACAGGGTCTCGGCAGCACATCTCACAATAGGATATGTGTCTCTGTGATCTGTATCTGGGGCCCAGGGTCTCAGCAGTACATCTCACAGTGGGACATAAGGGTCTCCTCAATCATTTACTGGGTCCTGGGATCTTGGCAGGACGTCTCACAGTAGGATATAAGGGTCTCCGCATTTGTAGCTGGGTTTCTGTGTCTCAGCAGCACATCTCAGTGGAGGATGTAAGGGTCTTCGCAATCCTTATCTGGGTACCAGAGTCTCTCCAACACATCTCACAGTGGCATATAAATGTCTCTGCAATCTGTAGCTAGGGCCGGGGTCTCTGCAGCACATCTCACAGTAGGATATAAGGGTCTCTGCTAACTGTAGCTGGGCCCCAGGGTTTCTGCAGCACATCTCACAGGCTGCAGTCAATTAATGTAACATCCGCTTATCCTTCATTTACATTTGATGTCTGACTATAGATTTAAAGTCACATATACAGACTTATTTCAGGGAATCACTTTTCCCGACATCGGTGTGATCAGTGAGGGAACTACGGTGCTTATCAGAGGAAACTGATCTACACTCAGCTTCAAAGGGGTATAAATATGGAGGAATCTTATAAGACACAAATATGTATAAAATCTAATAAATGAGGTTGTGTGCACTAAACATTCCAGAATAGTAGTACAAAAGTGTATAATGCTGCTCCTAAGTACAAGAATATAGCTACTGTAACACTGCTCATTTGTACAAGAATATAACTCCTAAAATACAGACCTATGTACAAGGATATAACTACTATAATACTGCCTTCTATGTACAAGAATATAACTACTATAATACTGCTCCCTATGTACAAGAATATAACTACTATAATACTGCTCCCTATGTACAAGAATATAACTACTATAATACTGCCCCCTATGTACAAGAATATAACTACTATAATACTGCCCCTATGCACAAGAATATAACTACTATAATACTGCCCCTATGTACAAGAATATAACTACTATAATACTGTCCCTATATACAAGAATATAACTACTATAATACTGCCCCCTATGTACAAGAATATAACTACTATAATACTGCCCATATACACAAGAATATATCTACTATAATACTGCCCCTATGTACAAGAATATAACTACTATAATACTGCCCCTTTGTACAAGAATATAACTACTATAATACTGTCCCTATGTACAAGAATATATCTACTATAATACTGCCCCTATGTACAAGAATATAACTACTATAATACTGCTGCTATGTACAAGAATATAACTACTATAGTACTGCCTCCTATGTACAAGAATATAACTACTATAATACTGCCGCTATGTACAAGAATATAACTACTATAATACTGCTCCTATACACAAGAATATAACTACTATAATACTGCTCCTATACACAAGAATATAACTACTATAATACTGCCCCTATGTACAAGAATATAACTACTATAATACTGCCTCCTATGTACAAGAATATAACTACTATAATACTGCCCCCTATGTACAAGAATATAACTACTATAATACTGCCCCCTATGTACAAGAATATAACTACTAAAATACTGCCTCCTATGTACAAGAATATAACTACTATAATACTGCCTCCCATGTACAAGAATATAACTACTATAATACTGCCTCCTATGTACAAGAATATAACTACTATAATACTGCCTCCCAAGTACAAGAATATAACTACTATAACACTGCCCCCAATGTACAAGAATATAACTACTATAATACTGCTCCTATGTACAGGAATATAACTACCATAATACTGCTCCTATGTCCAAGAATATAACTACTATAATACTACCCCTATGCACAAGAATATAACTACTATAATACTGCCCCTATGTACAAGAATATAACTACTATAATACTGCCCATATACACAAGAATATATCTACTATAATACTGCCCCTATGTACAAGAATATAACTACTATAATACTGCCCCTATGTACAAGAATATAACTACTATAATACTGCCCCTTTGTACAAGAATATAACTACTATAATACTGTCCCTATGTACAAGAATATATCTACTATAATACTGCCCCTATGTACAAGAATATAACTACTATAATACTGCCCCTATGTACAAGAATATAACTACTATAATACTGCCCCTTTGTACAAGAATATAACTACTATAATACTGTCCCTATGTACAAGAATATAACTACTATAATACTGCCCCCTATGTACAAGAATATAACTACTATAATACTGCCCCCTATGTACAAGAATATAACTACTATAATACTGCCTCCTATGTACAAGAATATAACTACTATAATACTGCCTCCTATGTACAAGAATATAACTACTATAATACTGCTCCTATACACAAGAATATAACTACTATAATACTGCTCCTATACACAAGAATATAACTACTATAATACTGCCCCTATGTACAAGAATATAACTACTATAATACTGCCTCCTATGTACAAGAATATAACTACTATAATACTGCTCCTATACACAAGAATATAACTACTATAATACTGCTCCTATACACAAGAATATAACTACTATAATACTGCCCCTATGTACAAGAATATAACTACTATAATACTGCCTCCTATGTGCAAGAATATAACTACTATAATACTGCTCCTATACACAAGAATATAACTACTATAATACTGCTCCTATACACAAGAATATAACTACTATAATACTGCCCCTATGTACAAGAATATAACTACTATAATACTGCCTCCTATGTACAAGAATATAACTACTATAATACTGCTCCTATACACAAGAATATAACTACTATAATACTGCTCCTATACACAAGAATATAACTACTATAATACTGCCCCTATGTACAAGAATATAACTACTATAATACTGCCCCTATGTACCAGTTTATAATTATTATAATACTGCCTCCTATCTACAGTATAAGAACAGGGGGTGTTTGCACATGACTGTGAATGTTGATTATCTTCTTATTTGCAGACATCTATAATTACAGATTAGTTGATTTCTATATGGATTAGTTATTTTTCAGACTCATTTAGTAGAAAAATCAGACATGACATTGGACAGATATAGATGTAATGTTTGATATGTATGATGTATTGTAGAGTAGTAAGTTGGGGTCCGGCGGCATACGTACTGCAGGGTTTATGGTGATTTATCCTCTTTAATCTTGTTTTATTTCTACCCTTTGTATCCTTTTTAGAGTAGAACTGAAATTTTGTCGTGCATCTAGTATTTGCAAAAATCCCTAACTGTCCGTCCTGTGACCCCTCATGGACGGCGCTGACCTCCGGCCAGTGACACACGGCTGCTCCATTAGTAAACATGGCGACAGCAGCAATGGTCAGATCAGGGAGAGATGAATGACCGCAGTGGTGGGGAGCAGAACCGATGATCAGTCACTGCCGACAGCTAATGATCCCTGGTAATTGAGATGTGGCACCTGGAGCCTTAAAGGAAGGGGGGGTACTTTTTATTGTCTCTTAAAACTAGTTTTAAGGTTGGTACCTGATTATAAGCCTAACCTTACATCTGCAGTGTACCCGCCGGTGATGATGGCACTAATTGTGCGGGTGACCAGGATTAGTGACAGGTGGGTTATATCACTGCCTCTCTCTTGACGCTGTAACTTGTGTGGATTGACCCTCTTCTTACCCCAGTCATCCTCTTGTCTTAGTCATTTGCAATTTAAGACCTTATAGACATCAGAGCTGCTTGTATGGATGTGTACTTTGAATGCCGCCATATAATACTTGTGCCGCCATATTATAGATGGCACCTACCATTCATATTTTTTTTCCTTTACACTAGTGACCTGCATTGACACTTTGCGGACCGTAGTTCTTCCTCGGCCTCATCCTTTTATGACAAGGACCTTGCCGCTCCGAAGAGACAAGATACATAAGGGAAAAGGGTGTTGTCATTAATGCCGCAGAGACGCCCGGGGATCAGGTGCCCACATCCTGGAAGGGCCAGACATTAATCCCAGCTGTTCCCAGTCCCAACAATTAAAGGATATGTCCAAGAGCAGCATTGTGGATAGGTGATAAATGTACGATTGCTGTGGCTCCCAGTGTTTGTGAGAACGGGGGTCTCATGGCCAGACGTGGTCATTTTTGCATTTTTCCAAGTCTATGGGAATGACTCAGAACACTGTATATACCCGTCAGTCCTACAGACAGTGGATGGGAGCGGTAGTGTGCATGCATGATCAGGGTTGCCACGTTTGTCTACGAGCTGTACACCTTTAAGATCTTTAGTAAATAGGGATAATTTTTTCTTGGAGCAGTTTTGTGGCCGATCACTGACTATATCGCTGTGTATTGTAGGATGAGAAGCATTTAGCACACAATAAAGGAATAAAGGGGATATGACAATAGTCTATTCACTGCAGTAAGTGGCGGCTCAGGTTACCCGGCCGCCATACATGTTCTCATCGCTTTCATCTTCTAAAGACTCTTCTGAAGTGCACTGTACAAGCAGTTGATTTAGCTTACCAAAGCTGGACCATCACCGCCTCTCAACTATGATAGACTAGAGGACTGTCCTGGTCATGGTGAAAATTAGAAGAGACTCTGCTCCTGACCAAAAAAAACAGCAGTGGAGCCCAGGAGATCACTGCAGCAACATTAGTATCATGTGCACGATTGTGATCATCAGGATAGTTATTGGCAGGATAGTGTTTGGCAAAATCATGGTCATTGTTCATGATCTGTGACCAAGATCCATGTGATCGGCATAATTATGGTCATCGTTCAAGATCTGTGACCACATTCCATGTGATCAGCAGGATGGTGATCGGCACGATGGTGATTGACATAATCATAGTTATCATTCATAGTCTGTTGCCAAGGTCCATGTGATCGGTAGGATAGTGTTTGGCATAATCATGGTCATCGTTCATGATCTTTGTCCAAAGTCCATGTGATCAGCAGGACAGTTATCAGCATAATCATGGTCATCGTTCATGATCTATGATCAAGATCCGTGTGATCAGCAGAATTATGGTCATCATTCATGATCTGTGACCACGTTCCACGTGATCGTCAGGATGGTAATCGGCACGATGGTGATTGACATAATCATGGTCATCGTTCATGGTCTATGACCAAGGTCCATGTGATCGGCAGGATAGTGTTCGGCATAATCATGGTCATCGTTCATGGTCTATGACCAAGGTCCATGTGATCAGCAGGATAGTGTTCGGCATAATCATGGTCATCGTTCATGATCTTTGACCAAGATTTTGGTGATCGGCACTATAATGATTAGCATAATAAAGGCGATCGTTCACGATCTGTGGCCAAGATCCTTGTGATCAGCAGGATAGGGATCGGCATAATTATGGTCATCGTTCGTGATCTGTGACCATGTTCCATGTGATCGGCATGATGGTGATTGACATAATCATGGTCATCGTTCATGATCTGTGACCGAGATCCACGTGATTGGCCATGTGGGATTCTTTTAATTTTAACCCTTTTTTGCCTTTAGGAAGACATCCCACAGGTGCTGAGTAATTTCTCACCCTTTCTTGTGTTCAGTGGGGTGAGGGTGACGTACGTTTTTTAGTCCTATTACTGTGTATGGTGGGATCAGTATTGAAAAGTCAGCATGAGCGTCTGATCGATCAGTAATTGTGCAGCAGCTTGTGTTTTATTTCAGAATGTTTGGGATATCCTCCATCACATTCTTCCACTGCTAATTCAGATTATAGAGTGTCCTGAACAGCAGAATTTCAGGTATTATCTCCATGATGGATGTCCGAGGTTTAATGAAGCTGTTATTGTCCCAATTGGAGATAAGCCGGGAATCATCATCTTGTCTAATCTGGAATGATATAGAAGCGGGTGATTGTAGAATTATCCCCGATAACATCTCTTCATTGCTTGTAAACTTTGAGATTGATATTAGTAACGACCTCGACCGCAGCAGCTTCTGTGTAAGGCGCTCCCCCTTACTCTGCCAGACGCCGCCATTTCCCTTGTAATTAGATATATACATATTGATCCTGAGAGTCACAAAGCCATCTCTAATTAAAATGGAAATTGAATTTAACGCTGCCGTTCGTCATTTTTGCGCCCCTCCTTTATCGCGGTTAAACGCCCAACATGAGACTAATAAAGCTTCATCTGCGCAGATCGATTTTCCCGTAACTTCATTAAATGGCGACTGATAACAGAAAATTCTGGTGCAGAATGTCATTTCTTGAGACAGCAGAGATTGCCGCAGAAGTCGAGCTCAATACCGTAACCAGCGAAGCGGGAAATGTTTCACCACGTCCCATATTCTATTACTCTATTATATCAGCGGCGACAGCAAGAACGATGAGTATTACTTATAACTGCATGAAGTGCGGAGTATGAGGAGTAGACGCTGGTAAACATCTCCATACTGTGCTACTTCTGTCTTTAATACCGGGCGATTATCCTAATATTGCGTAGATTGCAGTCATTCTCTCCTGTGAACTTGTGCAGTGATCGGCAAGAGCTTGTCGTTGACCCGATACTTTTTGACCAAAATCTGATCTGTCAGTTATTTTCCCTGTACATTTTCGTAGGCAAAGATACATTATCTCAAAAGTGATCGAATTGATGAGAAACCATACGGTTACTGTTACTTAATGCGTTTTTTTCACACTAACGACTCACTATATCGGTGATATCACATGTACAGTGACACTGACCAATGAAAATCTATGTGCTTGTGCACGAGTGACTTTCCATGCACTTGTCTCGGCTGTTATCCAATATGATACACTATCTGTAATGGCAGGGCACGAAGAACAATGGACCCAGGCTAGTCTGGAAATTGATCAGCTTGATTGGATCGAGAAATCACATATTCATGTGATTCACACTTGATCTGTCTGGAAGAGCTCCTCCAATATGGGTCTTTACCTGGTCGTGGACTTTAGGCATGGTCGAGTTATGAGGTCACGCTGTCTATGGCCCATGAATATTCACCTCCTAAGATGTTGTTGTAGAGGATGTGCTTGTTACAGTTTTTCTTCACAGATTCATGGCATTTGGCTGGTGCAATGATGAGCTGATGCAGGGGCATGATGATCAGCCGGCATGAGCCGATGGCAGCACGCGTTGATGAGCTCATGCCGGTGTGTGACGAATAGCCGAGACGGATATGTGACTATGAGCTGATGCTGGTGAATGACGCTGGTGCGTGACGATGAGCCGATGCGGGTGCGTGACGATGAGCTCATGCGGGTGCATGACGATGAGCTGAGTCGGTGTGTGACGATGAGCTCATGCGAGTGCGTGACGATGAGCTCATGCGAGTGCGTGACGATGAGCTCATGCGGGTGCGTGACGATGAGCTCATGCGGGTGCGTGACGATGAGCTGAGCCGGTGCGTGACGATGAGCCGATGTGGGTGCGTGACGATGACCTGATGCCGGTGAATGATGCTGATACAGATATGTGACGAGCCGGTGCAGTGTGCTACGATGAGTTGATGCCGATGCTCATCGTGACGTTGGTAATGAGGTATAATTATTAAAGCAGATGCGTCATCCTGATATTACATGTAATCAGAATTTTCTCGTTTACCCTGGATGCTCGTGAGTAAGTTTGACCTTTTTCAGGTCTGCCGCATTACATGTATGGTATAGCTTGCCCTGTCTGTGTCCTGTGAGGTTACACAATTGCCAAGTAACAAGGCGAGAGTCCAATGCAATTGCATCAAAAATCCATCAGGCCACCGCGCGGTGAAACACAGTAACATTTAATCTGAGACTGGAGAGCAGGTGTTACATTAAAGGTGCCTTAGAGCCCGGGGCCAACTCCTTATGTTACAGGTCATAGTTCATATGAGCAGCAGCTCCGACACTTCACATTCGATAAGACGTCTCCTAGCACAACCTGTGCAATGGGGGTCGGGAGGAAAATCAAAGGAAGAACAAGGTAGAAATCACCGGCGGGGGAAACACTATGAACATTTCCCACTATCTACAGTGAATATTTTGAGAATGGCGCATATAAATGGCACATGTACTGGGAATAGATCCTCCAAATCCAACAGGTGTACCCCATGCCTTGTGCGCCAGCTTGTTTTTCCTGTGTAAAGTGATATTTTTATGATCTGACCGGTAAATGGCGCACAACGTATGGGGAGTGATAACATTTGTGTACTGGTTGGCTGGTAATGATAGGGGCTTGGATATGTGCACAGCCTCAGAAGTGCTGGAACACGCAGAGAGGCTTATAATGGATTGTAGGACCCGGTGTCTCCTGCGTCCTAGCCCCCCGTGACTATACTCCGTGAGGATCACATTGTATGATGCCGAGCACTCGCTCCTTACATTTCACAATCCACTGTTTCACCATCCTCGTATTTCTCATTCCGTGTAATTAATGGATGTATAATATCTCTCCGCAGCCCGCTCATTGCCGTCACCTTTGCAGCTGCCTGCGCTATTCCTGGGATCACCTTACTGACTGTCGCCGTGAACCCACTGACCGGAGCACTTGGTGCATTCAACATCTTCCTCTACACCTGCTGTTATACCCCAATGAAGAGGCTCAGCATTGCCAACACCTGGGTGGGATCTGTGGTGGGCGCTATCCCACCAATCATGGGCTGGACTGCGGCTACTAGCAGCCTGGATGCTGGTGAGCAATGCCATGATATAGATTAAGAATTGGACATTATTATGGAAGACTCTACTACCATGTGCTATGTGTCCTACTCCAATCACATCCAGAGCTGTGATTTCCTGGCAGTAATCCGTCTGCATTGGTTTACATCTTTACTATGTTGGCGCCTCGTAGGAAATCTAGTGGCTACAACTCCCGCAATCTAGGCTTATTCTTATAGCAAAGTGCCAATGCTAGATACAGCTCTGGTTGTGATTGGAGACCTAACAAGTTGACTTTAGCCAAATCTCCAGCTTTTGTAAAACTACAATCCCAGCCTGCCGTGACATTTTGCAGCTGTCGGGGCACACTGGGTGGTATTGTAGGGCCAGACTGCTCCAGAGAAGGAGCCCCAAATGATCCTCCACAATGACCTCCATAGGGACTCGGCTGTGTTCACTGTGACTTCTTCATGGACAGATACATCAGAAGCCGATCCTAGTAATTATCACTACTGCTTATCTAGTAATTCTCCAGACCCCCTCCTGTGTGGCTGTGCTCCCCAGGGGGCTAATTGTGCAGCTACTAATTTCTAAGAAAGGGCTTTAATTGTGTAGATGGATAGTCAGGGACGCTCCTCATATCAGAGTCCTATACGGCAGGTAGAAGCCCCTAATGAGTGCACATATTCACCAATCTCCACTCCGCATATATACCTTGTATCTGCACCTTCTGTAGCCTATACTAATCAGCAGACTTTGGAGATCCAAGGTCTCGAGGGCACCTTAATCAGCGGCATTGTGTGCCCAGGTCCTCTGCTCCGACCTCCTGTCAATAGTCCAATCAGACCCCGCGAGTAAGTGCAGCACTTCACGGTAATAGGGGCCACGTAACAGTAATTGGCTGTAGCGGTAACCATACTGGGAACCTTCCTTTATTATGGTCTGTGTATGGACACAGGGACCAGGACTTTAGTTCTGTCTCCCATAGAGCATGTTGTATGGCCTCTACTCCAATCACCACTCTGCCTGATGAGAAAGAACGGGGGCCCCTCATTTACCACTTACTCTATAGGTAGTGTTGGGAGATGCACAGGTTTCTCTGGCCGATGTGGAAGACAGGAGCATTGACGCACAGGTAGAGTATGATGCAGGACAGGGACCCTCTCACCCGCTGCTGGATAGCCTAAGGCATGAGCGGAGAACGCCATCAAGAGGCATTTTCTAAAGTCATTCTCTTGGCTGGTGACTGGTTGTGTCCCAATAACCAGAGATGGTCCAGTATTTAAAGCCGAATAGTGGTCATCTTAAAGTGGCTGCCATTTCTGATACACAAGCAGGAGATCGCATCTGTTCCCTGTTTTGGTGTCGTGAACCTTTTTCTGCACCCTACAGGAACATGTGCCGCCACGCTCGGTCACATCCATCTCTCCCCCACCTTTCCATGTGACACTTTAAAACTCTCAGCTGTCACTCCCCGGCAGCGCCTCGTAGCTGTCACCCCACTTCTAAACACTGACGTGATGCCGGGGACCCTTAGCGGGCGAGCCCTTCCTGTGGGGCTACTTTGATTTGTTTAGGTAACAAAGAAACAAACATCCTCAGTTCGATGAATGATGGAGCCCGCGCATCGTATCATTTATTTTCTCAGCTCGTCGCAGCGATTGGGACCCGGCCCTGTGTTTACTCGCAGCGGCATTCGAGGCCTCTTCTACAGACTGTTTAAATAACATGTTCTGAGCGCCGAGCCCTCGGGCAGGGGCTGTATTAATTAGACTCGCAGACTAAAGTCGCTGCGTAAAATGAATTGTGCTGCCAGCTGGAAGAAGAGATCTATTGTTCCCTTATTGACCGCTTTCCATATATTGGAAGCTATCGGTTTTATATGGATTTTGTATGGTCCACAATGGTTGTACAAGGCCTAATGCCATGATCGGGGTAAAATATCTGGAGCTTTTCTAACCCGTTAGTGACGGAGCCAATTTTTACAATCTGACCGCTGTCACTTTATGAGGTTATAACTCTAAAACGCTTCAACGGATCCCACTGATTCTGAGACTGTTTTTTCATGACATATCGTACTTCATGTTAGTGGTAAAATTTCTTCAATATAACTTGCGTTTATTTGTAAAAAAAAAATTTAAATTTGGCAAAAATGTAGAAAGTTTTGCAATTTTCAAACTTTTAATTTTTGTGCCCTTAAATCAGAGAGTCCTATTGCACAAAATTAGTTAATAATATTTCTCACATGTCTACTTTACATCAGCACAATTTTGGAAACATTTTTTTTTTGGTAGGACGTTATAGGGGTTAAAAGTTGACCAGCGATTTCTCATTTCTCCTCCAAAATTTACAAAA
Organism: Ranitomeya imitator; assembly: GCF_032444005.1. Lineage (NCBI taxonomy): Eukaryota > Metazoa > Chordata > Amphibia > Anura > Dendrobatidae > Ranitomeya > Ranitomeya imitator. Next base: position 400,586,607 of record NC_091283.1, read on the forward strand.
ACATTTTTTTAGGGAGCACCTCACATTTGCAGTGAGTTTGGGGGTCCATATAACAGAAAACACCCAAAAGTGACACCATTCTAAAAACTGCACCCCTCAAGGTGCACAAAACCACATTTAAGAAGTATATTAACCTTTCAGGTGCTTCACAAGAGCTAAAGCAATGTGGAAGGAAAAAATGAACATTTTACTTTTTTCACAAAAAAATTACTTTGGAACCAAATGTTTTTATTTTCACAAGGGTATCAGGAGAAAATGGACCACAAAATATGTTGTGCAATTTCTCCTGAGTACGCCGATACCCCATATGTGGGGGAATGCCACTGTTTGGGCGCATGGCAGGGCTCAGAAGGGGGGGATCAGTGTTTGACTTTTTGAACGCAAAATTGGCTGGAATCAATGGCGGGCGCCATGTCGAGTTTAGAGACCCCCTGAGTAACCTAAACAGTGGAAACCCCCAAATTATAACTCCAACCCTAACCCCAAAACATCCCTATCCCTAATCCCAACCCTAAACATAACCCTAACCACAATCCTAACCCCAACACACCCCTAACCCTAATCCCAAACCTAATCATAACCCTAGCCCCAACCCAAACCCTAACTCTAGCCCTAATGGAAAAATGGAAATAAATAAAAATAAATCATTATTTTTACCTAACTAAGGGGGTGATAAATGGAGGTGTGATTTACTATTTTTTTTATTTTGATCACTGTGATAGGGTCTATCACAGTGATCAAAATGAACCAATAGGAAAAATTTCCTGTTGTGGCCAGGTGCTGGCCGACAGATCTCGGCGGGCGCACTGCGCATAGCCCGCCATTTTCTTCCCGGAAGAAGACGCCTGCTGCCGGGGGATGCAGGAGGGTACAGGGAGACTGGGGGTACCAGGGGGAGGGGGGGGAGGGGACCCCATTTGTCTCTGCTCTGATGTGCTAGATTACATCAGAGGATTGAGAAATTAAATGGGAAATCTGACTTTTTTTTGCAGTCGCCGTTATTCCGTGAATAACGGCCATCGCAACATCATGTTCTCCGGGGTCTCAGCTATGCTGGGGGGCTCTATATTTTATTTATCGGCGGCGTTAAAAAGCAGCGATGAGGAGTAAGTACCCATAACTACCACCATTAACAGGCGTATCAGGCGTTTATTGTTTATCTCGGATACTGCGGGACCAGGACCACAGACATAAAAATGTCATATACAGTCATGGCCTAAAGTGTTCCAGAAAATGAACTATTTCTCCCAGAGAACTATTGCAATTACACTAGTTTGTTATACACATGTTTATTTCCTCTGTGTATTGGAGCAACACAAAAAAATACTGAGAAAAAATAGCAAATTGGACTTAACTTCACACACAACCCCAAAAATGGGTCGGACAAAATTGTTGGCACTTTGCAAAATTGTGGGTAAACAACTTTGTTTCAAGCATGTGATGTTCGTTTAAACGCACCTCTGGCAAGTGACAAGTATGGGCAAAATGAAAATCACACCTGAAACCAGATAAAAAGGGGAGAAGTGAGCTCAATCTTTGCATTCTGTGTCTGTGTGTGACACGCTAAGCATGGAGAAGAGAACTGACTGAGGACTTAAGAACCTAAATTGTTGAACCAATATCAACAGTCTCAAGTCCATCTCTGGAGATCGTTACTCAAACACATAGGGCCCCCATAGCAAAATGAGATGGGACCCACCACCTAATGACAGGATCTGCAACAGCAGCATAGGGAGCAATAAAAACATGGATAATACCGCCATATGTGAAAGAGCCCGCATAATAGTACCAGATAGCAGAAATCTACAAAAAGATACAGGCCCTGATTCATCATTGCTGTTTCTCCACTTTTTAGGAGTAAATTCTTCCATTTTTTAGTGACTTTTTAGTGTTTGTGCCTTTTTCTCTATTTTTAAGCTATCTGTCTTGAGTCTTTTTTGTTTTATTTTTCCTCGACACCTTGGCTTACCAGTTGTGACAGGTCAGATTCATGAATGTCGCATGCCGCTCCAGTCCCTGCCTGGGGTAAGGTTTGTGTTGGAGTTTTCACTTTGGTTATAAAAAATGTGCGTCTTTTCTTGCTAAAAAGTTGCAAAAACTAGTTAAAGACGAAAACAAAGAGCAAAAATGACTTCAATGAAGCACAATTGATAAAACTGGGCCACTGGCCACATTGTTCTTGCACTATGAGTGGTCCCTCAATATGTGGGCCCCATGGTAGTTGTGGCTACTTTGGATGCATGACAATTAACATTGACCAGGACTATGACCACAGGCATAAAACCGTGATCACACACACATATCTACTGACCGCTGTTTCCAGTTTATATAGGACCCAATATAGCGATCAGATTAGGATAAGAGGAGCTTTTATAACCTGAGGGAGCAGGGAATATTATACAGTTTATTGTAGTGAGTTTCTATAGACTTGAAGGTCTATATCTATCTATATAGACTTGAAGGTCACACGTTATCACGTGTGTATATGGAAATTGTAGTTTGTCTGAGTCCCAAGAACACGATCTGGGTGATATCATTTATAATCTGAGGTTCAGTGAGAGCATTCATTATTTCATTGCGGTGAGTTTAGGTTGTAGAGCAGATTACAGGTACTGCGGTACAAGGACCACAGACATAGACACATGGAGATTACCTGCTGTTTCCAGTTTATTGATGATCTCCTTTATGTTCTAGGGGCCTTGCTGATGGGTGCCATCCTCTACTCCTGGCAGTTCCCTCACTTCAATGCCTTGAGCTGGAACCTCCGTGAAGACTACTCCAGAGGAGGCTATCGAATGATGTCCGTCACGCATCCAGACATGTGCCGCCGCGTGGCCCTTCGCCACTGCCTTGGGCTCATAGGACTGTCCACTGCAGCACCTGTCCTGGATGTCACTACATGGAACTTCCCCATCATCTCCCTCCCCATTAACCTGTATATCTCTTACTTGGGCTACAAGTTTTACCGGGACGCCGATCGCAACAGTGCCAGAAAGCTTTTTTTCTGCAGTCTCTGGCATCTCCCCACACTTCTGCTCCTTATGTTGACCTGCAAAAAGTCTGTCGTTGGGAAAAAAGAGAAATCGGAGGTCGTCCAAGATCCAAGCTGAAAATGGAGAATGAAGAATTTTCTAGAAGGATCACACAATGACCAGACTTTACTGTAAACTCATTTGCAAATAATGAATTTTCTCTGGTGTCCATGACAGATTTACTTCGAGGACACCAGTCTTACCTCATATAATAGGATCGGGAAGGGACGTGCATTTTAAAGTGCTCTTTATAAGTTCGTGACCCCATCACACCATGCAAAATCCTTTAGCTAGCTATTTAAATTTGGGAACTTCTTCCACCTTATGTGATCTGTGAGAATTCAGCAAGCAATATTGTTGGCTCGTCAATGTACGAGAAATCTGTTCATAATACAAAAAGGTGGCATCCACATGACTCCCGCATGGACTGGTATTCTCATTGCTACCGGATGGTGCCACTATTAGCCTGTATCCAATGTTCGGTACAGTTCAGGTCAAGGGAACAAGACAATCTCCAGATGGAAGAGCTAATATTTATTTTCTGAGGTCAGGAGATGGTATACAAGAGTTACTATACTACGGGAGACTGTTCAGAAGATCATGCATGGTTTCACTTCTAGTCTAGTTGCCTATGTCCAGGCTCTCAACATAAATATTGGGTGAGGCCAAAGATACTGCCAGATACTTCTGCCACAGCTTATCATGGAGAAAACAAAGGTTACCCTCAACGGGATCCATCAGGAATATGCCAGTGACTTGGAGCAGCTTTAAAGGGGCTGTCCAGTGGGTAATAAAATAATTTTTAAAGGGTTCAGATTGGATAGAGAACCTCCACCATTTCCCAAAGCTCCTGATCTAAGGTTGATCCTGTCTCCTCTACTCTCTACTTCCCAATTTCATTTTGACAAAGCAGAAAAAGCCCATTTAAAACTGAGTTGGGTCACCGCTGCGGCCAGTGGTTGGCTGAGCAGCAATTTCTGGTGTGTAGAGATGAGACTAATGGATTAAGCTCTGGAATAGGTGCTGGGGGTGGAAATGTCAAGGTGAGTACCAAGTGGTAGAAATGGCTATGTACTGCCGACACATGGCCTCATAAGTGTGAACGTCAATGTGGCAGTGTCCTATCCATCACTGGACCCCAAGTCCACCTCTGGGAAAAAGCTGAAACGATCAGTGTATAAAGCCTTCAACTTGTCTATCACCTCCCTTGAAATGATAGATGGCATCGTCACCCAGATATAATAAGGGAAATGAAATCACACAAGAATGGTCATGTTAATGATTAGGCATCACTTCCAGTCTTAGATTTTTGGTTTCACTTCCCTACCCTCACAGCAACCACCATTATTCTCTAATCTGAATTTGCCTTACGTTTCCTGCTTCAGCCTGTGGGGCTCCGTACTTGAAGACACAATCTCTGATACTGTAATGTAAGATATCGCTCTGTTTATGATGTTTTTTGGCATATTTCATTAAAAAAATGGAAAACTCCTAATCCTTTCGCTGATTTTTTTTTTTGTGAATTGTACTTGAGTCCAACTGTCCGGAAGATACAATTACTATGGGATATGGGATCATTTCCTCCTGCAGCGATCACAGGACACATCTATTTACGCCCCATATATGGGATGTGAGGTATTGGCTCGCAACACAATACCTGTAATTTACCAGTGAGCAAAGTCCCCTCAAGTCATGAAATTAATAGCCGCGTGCGTACATGGGGTAGTCATGCCGGTCTGCGCTTGTGCCAGACAAAGCCAACATGACCGCCAGCTGCCAAGGGTGTGGTGCCAGGGAAAGTCAGCTGGAGCTGTGCTAATGGAGGGCAGGGATGGCAGTTACTTCACCCACAGCTCTTAATAACACTGCCTCGTTGGTGGCGCTTGTGAGACAGCACCTGATTATTTTCCTATCCCACAGGACCGGAAGGCCACAGCAATGGTTTGGGATAGGCCAAAGCCCATGTCGCTCCCAACTTCTACCTGTGCTGCTACCTCAGTTGGTCCCAGTGGTACCTGGTAGTGCTGTAGTCATACAGGGGCACCTAGAAGACTAATCAAGAGCTCATCTAGATTTCTAGAAATAAAGCTTAAAAGGGATTTTCCAAGCTGAACAGGAATTTTCCTATATTGCCATATAGATTGGTCATCGAAATATGCGATTTGCTCCCTGGCGGTCCCGGTGTCCATGAGCTTCTCAATCGCTTATCTTAATAAAAGATTGAGATGAGCAGGAAACGTTGCTTGTCGGCCTGTGACCCCAAATCGTATATAAGCCGTTGTGACAACTAGTGATGAGCGGACGTGCTGGGATAAGGTGTTATCCCACATGCTCGGGTGCTGACCGAATGTCTTCAGCGTGCTCGAATAATATGTTTGAGTCCACGTGTCTTCGACAGCTGCAACACATGCGGGGATTACCTGTTTGTTAGATAATCCCTCCATGTGTTGCTGCTGTCGAACAGCCACGAGACATGCAGCTGCGGGGAGTCGAACATCTTATTCGAGCACACCGAAGACACTCGGTCAGCACCTGAGCATGCGTAATAACACCTTATCCGAGCACGGTCGCTCATCACTAGTGACAACCGCTAAGCTGGAAATAGAGGGTAATCTTGACCTCGTGTACATTGCCCACTGTCAGGATTTGGTAATCTATAAATGTATGTTCAGTTCCCAAAACAAATGTAATCACTCTATAATGAAATGCTTTCAAACTTTCTAATAAGCTTTGTTGTTTCAAGTCAAGACAGTATTTAAGATCTCTGCTTGCCGTAAGTGACTAGGAACATTTATGTCGCCATCTAGATGGTAAGTATACCTACAGAGGATGTACAATTGTATCCAGCCTAGACGATCCTCTGTACGCTCCGAAGTCTGACAATACATTTTACCTGTGCTATTACATTGTAACAAACCATCAGCACAAGAGAGCTTCCTACTGCCACCCACACAATTCTGAAACTACAGGTCCCAGCAGGCCATTAACTCCTTTTACAGTTTAATTCATGAAAGATAGCAGAATTGCATTCCCTGCAATGACAGTCTCCATTCCTAATACTTGGACAACCCTGCACAGATCTGAGCAGAGTATAAGATGGAGCCAGAGGAGCGGTGCACGGACAGATGATGTCTGCTCAGCCGGCTGTGCAGTGACCTGCAGCTGCCTCTATTCGCCAGTCATAATATATTAATACGGGTGCGTCATTAGTTTTCGTAGATGGTGAAAGGGTCACTTGGATGAGATCCCTCATCTATAAAGTACAACCACCCAATCCTGTAAGTAGTCAGACTAAGGCTTCAGACTTCTAATAAGAAGCCAATTATGTGAGCGCTTCAGGCTGTAGGATCGGAGTAATGCACTTTACACACCTTATAAATACCGTACTGTAATATAACAGTGTGAGCGCTGGAGTTCATTCCACAACTTTGTCTGCGGAGCCAACACATATGTGCATTAAAATAATGGGAGTAGTGAGTGATTTTGGCTAAATTTCTGGCATGGCCTGGTAATTTTGGATATGAATGATGCTCATGGCCAGAGTGCCATATACAGTGGTGACATCTTCCAAAATGGGCCAACATGGCACGCCATGTGTCAAATTTATTAAAGCCATGTCCCATTTCTTAATGCACACAATTGGAGTATATGTACACTAGTCGTGAGATGTTATTAGGAGGAATGTCTAACATTGCAGCTAATATATTTTGCCTCCTTAGTCACTTTGGTGCAACTTTTCCCAGGTCGAAAATTATCAGACCATGCCAGAAATGTAGCCGAGGTAAGCATCAGAAAGCATAACCTGCCTTCTGCTAACATGACCTGTATCCTAGTGATATCATCGACGCCTTCCACCTTCGACATCAGATTTGATGTAGACATTTGTTCTAACGTATTGCTCTTAACTGGTCATTCAGAAAGCTGGAGACCCAAATAGAAGATGGTACTATAGGATATACTTGGCACACTCTCGTGGCCATCAGATCCGCGGCGGATACCGCGTCTGTTTCCTCCTCTCCAGCCTCACTTATGGCTTGATCGGCTGGCTATAGCCCTCATACTTCAGGATTTCCTGCTCATTCCACGTTTTTGATGCAATATTCTCTCTGAAGGGTCTGTGCCATATACCCTTTTTCGCTTTTTATAGAGTACACTGATGAAGGTCCTTTGTTGACTGAAACGTTTGAACATTGTAATACTGTGTGTATTATAATAAACACCCTATTGCATCAGACCCACGAGAGTGTGCCAAGTATGTCCTATAGTATATCCTAAGGTCTGGGCACCTACTTCTTCGGCACCTCCACCCTCGGCCTGTGCTTACCATTTATTGTACTCCAAATAGAAGATGGGTCATTCTGTGGAAGCACCATTTATATGGCAACTAGGAGTCAGAGATTGATGATACTTAACCTACCTGAAGATGGCATTACCTCCCCATCCAGCTTGGATTTCAGATGTGGAAATTTGTTCATGACCACAGAAACCTGAAGAGTCAGAGGAAAGTTTGTCGTTTTGAAGCGCTATTTATATGGCCACCAGGAGTTGGAGCTTTTATGATGCTTACACTACCTGCTGATAACATTCCTCCACATTCAGCTCAGATGTAGACATTTGTTCTTGATCATACATTTAGAAACCTGAAGAACCAAATAAAAAATAGGTTGTCTAGAAGCACGATTTATATGACCGCCAAGAGTCGGAGTGGTCTAAATTACTCTTAAAACTGCTGATTACAGTAGCCGGATTCCTAGTGATGTTGGAACTCCTCTTCCAACTCCGATATCGGATATGGTATGGACATTTGTTCTTGACCAGACATTAAAAAAACCTAATGACCCAAACAGAAGATGGTTTGTCTACCTGGAGCACTGTTTATGTGGCCGCCAGGATCAAGAGAGGACTCGACACTGAAACCTGTCTGCCAATGACATTACTTGTATCTTAGTATCTATTCCAACTCGGCAGATGGCTTCTTTCCATATTACACCAGACGGTCATTGCTCTATACATAGAAGAACTTGTATTTTGCTCCATGTTGAATGATTAAACTCATACAATAGTCTGGAAAACCACCATCTTCAGATACTTCACTATGTTCATGCACACATATGATAATTCTCCACAGAGAAAGAACCATCCTAGAATCCAGGTTAGCGTGACCACATTGTCCTGACTATTACACATTAGCATGTACCGCCTCCCGTTTATAGAGCCCTCATCACTGGATATTAACACATCTGCTGACACCAAGCTGAACTCGGTCAGTTCAACTGCCAGGTCGCCCCTCATCCTCCTTGACCTGCCATATAAGACACAAAGGACTGTCCATTGTAATGTTAATGGCCTGGTGTGGAGACAAGACTCAAACAGATGTGACATGGCTGTTGAAGGATGGAGTTCATGTGTTCAGCATACGCCAGGCCCAGCTTGGGGAGGGGATATAGAGTATTACATCTGCATGATACCCTCACCCTATGGGTCAGTAGTCCGAGAATAATACATCATTAGCTGCATCATTACAGGTGATTAGTGCATTTCGCTACTGGGAGAATCGGGGTCTTCTACACTCCGATAGCATGCATATGTTATTAGTGTTTGTGTCATGCAGCCAATGAAATGTAACATGGTTCTATAGAGTCCAAAACTTATTGCACTGTTAAGACAATGTAAAAAAAAAAAATAGATCCCATGTGCCATAGAGGAAAGGTCCAGCAGCTGCTGATGCAGTAACAAACAATGAAAGGGGTGGACAAACTCAATGGTCATGCCTCTCTATGCATTTACCAAAAACCGGAACATTCTGGGACAGAGTGTTTGATTATATAAACTGTTCAGGGTCTCTAGATTTTAAAAAGATTGGAACAAGAAAAGTTCTGATTTCAGTCAAGAATTGATTGTATTGAGGAAGAACGTGGAAAAAATTATGGGAAATAAGAAATACAAGTGGACAAGAAGAGCAACTTTGGTTTAAAAAAAGCTTTCTGGGACTTATTCAGTGATTGTAGGACCAGTCGAGGTCCAATTGCAAACATTACAGCTCATGGCCCCATCACTGTTACAAGATTCACTACCATAGATTCTGTGCCTAATATTACAGCTTTATTATTATTATTATTATTTATTATTATAGCGCCATTTATTCCATGGCGCTTTACATGTGAGGAGGGGTACGCATAATAAAAAACAAGTACAATAATCTTAAACAATGCAAGTCACGACTGGTATAAGAGGAGAGAGGACCCTGCCCGCGAGGGCTCACAATCTACAAAGGATGGGTGAGGATACAGTAGGTGAGGGCCGAGCTGGTTGTGCAGCGGTTTGGTGCATCGGTGGTTACTGCAGGTTGTAGGCTTGTCAGAAGAGGTAGGTCGTCAAGTTCCTTTTGAAGGTTTCCATGGTAGGCGAGAGTCTGATATGTTGGGGTAGAGAGGTCCAGAGTAGGGGGGGATGTGCAGGAGAAATCTTGTATGCGATTGTGGGCAGAGATTATAAGAGGGGAGTACAGAGTTTTTACAGATTCTAAGTTGAGGAATGTACAGATCCTGGAAATTTTTAGTTGATGTCGGCAGGAAGTGGAAAGAGCTTGGCTATGTGATATGAAGGAGAGATCAGAGTCAAGGATTACCCGAGGCAGCGAGCTTGTTGAACTGGGGAGAGTGAGCAGCCATTCACTTTAATGGATAGGTCTGTTGGGGGAGTCGAGTGAGATGGGGAAAAATGATGAATTCTGTTTTGTCCATGTTAAGTTTTAGAAATCTAATTGAGAAGAAGGATGAAATAGCAGACAGACATTGTGGGATTTTGGTTAGTAGGGAGGTGATATCTGGTCCAGAGATCTGTGTGTCATCAGCATAGAGGTGATACTGCAAGCCGTGAGATTCTATGAGCTGTCCCAGTAAATCGAGAAGAGCAGGGGGTCCTAGGACTGAACCTTGCGGGACTCCGACAGATAGGGGTCGAGGAGAGGAGGTGGTGTGTGAGTAGGAGACACAGAATGCCCGGTCTGTTAGGTATGACACGATCCAAGATAGGGCCAAGTCTGTGATGCCAACAGATGAGAGGGTCTGTACTAATAGGGAGTGGTCCACTGTGTCAAAGGCAGAGGATAGAGTAGTGTTGCTTGGCTTTGGCAGTCAGTAGGTCATTGGTGACTTTAGTTAGGACAGTTTCAGTGGACTGATGCAGCCGGAAGCCATATTGTAAGCGGTCGAAGAGGGAGCAGGAAGTGAGGTGGGAGGACAGTTCGAAATGGACATGTTGTTCCACTAGTTTTGAAGCATACAGGAGAAGTGATATGGGACGATAACTAGATACTGAGGATCGGTCAAGAGAAGGCTTTTTGAGGATGGGTGTGATTGAGGCATGTTTGAAGCATGACCAGAAAACACCAGTTAGTGATAAGTTGAAGAGATGGGTTAGGGTTGGGATGAAGACTGTGGTGAGGTTTGGGACAAAGTGGGAAGGGATCAGGTCAAGTGCACAGGTGGTGAGATGTGATCTCGAGAGTAAGATAAAATGTTGGTCTTCTGTAATGATGGAGAAACTGGTTTTGGAGGAGGAGGGCTGAGTAGTTAGGGAGAGGGGTTGTGGGGTGTAACAACTCTGCTGGCATCACAGCATGGCCTCACATCTCTCACACAATCTTACCCACTGCTCCAGGCCATGATGTGCTTTCTCTTTAATGCCAGCTCCATGTTCTGTGTCTTTGCTCTCTGCATGCCTCATGGCTATGTGTATAGGGGGCCGGCGCCTGAACTCTCAGGTTCTTATAGGAATCAGGTGCACCTGTCCAATCAGTTCCTGACCAATTACCAAGAGGCCCCCTGTATATAGTGCAGCTCCACCCTGTGGTCTGGGCCTGTGCAATGTGTTAGCTCAGTTAGTGTTTAGCTGCTGAGTTTGCCTGGCCTTGCTCTGAGTTATTCCCTCTGAGCTTTTCTCTGTGCTTTTTGCCTTGTTCTTGTAGTCCGCCCTCCAGGAGGCAGAATATCCTGGTCCCTGTGTCTTTGTCCCTGTGTCTTGTTCTATTGCCTTGTCTGTACTTTGTCTTTTCTCGGTCTCCTTATCTGTGGCTTCCTTCCCTGCTTTCTTTCCTTGTGTTTTCTGTCTGCTTAACTCCGCACTCTTGCGGCTCTGCACTCAGACCTTGCTTCACACTCTCTGGCTTTGCTCTGTGGCTCCGCTCTTTGCGGTTCTATCTGGCTCCGCTCTTTGTGGTACTATCTGGCTCCGCCTCCTGTGTTTCTGCACTTGGCTCCGTCTCTGCTCTTGGCTCCGCCTCCACCGTCTCCGCTCTTGGCTCCGCCTCCAGCGTCTCCGCTCTTGGCTCCGCCTCCAGCGTCTCCGCTCTTGGCTCCGCCTCCAGCGTCTCCGCTCTTGGCTCCGCCTGCATCGTCTCCGCTCTTGGCTCCGCCTCTAGCGTCTCCGCTCTTGGCTCCGCCTCCAACGTCTCCGACCTTGGCTCCGCCTCTTGCGGTTCCGTCCTTGGCTCTGCCTTCTCCTTCTCTTCTCTTAGTTCCACCTTCTACTTGTTACTTGGTCCTCCTGTGTGAACAGGTCCCTACCTGTTCCTTCATTCTCCTTTCCTTCTGGCTTGTTTCCGTACCTGCATCTTCTGTGTGTACAGGTCCCTACCTGTTCCTTCATCACACTCACAATAGGACTGCACTCGGGTGTCATCAGAGTGCAGCCTGATTCATACACCACATCAACCAGTCCTGTGTATCCTGTGTTCCTGCCAGTCCTGCTGTTCTTGCCCTGCCTTCCAGTCCTGTGTTCTCTGCAGTGCCTCCCAATCCTGTGTTCCTGCCAGTCCTGCCATTCCTGCCCTGCCTTCCAGTCCTGTGTTCCTGCTGTCCTAGCCAGTCCTGTTTCCTGCCGTGTCTCTGCCAGCCCTGAGTTCTCTGCCGTGTCTCTGCCAGACCTGTCTCAGCCGTGCCAGCCTACTCGTCTGTGTTCCAGCCGTGCTCTTCTGCCAGTCCTGCCTAATGCCCGCACCAATCCAGGTGTTCCTGTCTCCCAAGTGGGATCAGCAGCCACAGCCAGACACCACCCTGGAGTAGCACCTGGCAGATGCCTGCTGCACAAGCCTGTCCTCACCATCAGAGGCTCCAGTGAAAACCCAGGCCGCAGTCATAGTCATGCCCCTTCCAGGGTAGTCTGGCTTGTGGCACAGTGGGGCCACAAACCCCCCCGAGCTCACGCCCACCAGTCAGGGCGTGAGCGTGACATGGGGGATGTAGGTCAAAGCTTTATCTGATGTTATCAATCTTCTGCTTGAAGAATGAGGCAAAGTCTTCAGCTGAGGTGAGTGGAGAGGGAGGAGGTGCTGGGGAACAGAGGAGAGAATTGGAGGTGTTGATTAGCTGTTTGGGGTTGTGAGATGGAGGATACGAGAGATGAGAAGTAGGTTTGTTTTGCTGTGGCGAGTGTGGCCTTGAAAGTAGTGAGGGACTGTTTGAATGCAATGAATTGTTCATTGGAATGTGATCTTTTCCATCTTCACTTAGCAACCCTGGAAGCCTGCCTCAGTTATTTGGTCAGGCTGGTGTGCCAGGTTTGTCTGTTGATTTTGCGAGCTTTGGTATGTGTGAGAGGGGCAACCAATTCAAGAGCTGCAGCTATTGTATATAAAGCGGCAGCAGCATCCGCATTGTGTAGGGAACTTATGTCTGTAGGAGGAAGAAGGAATTCAGAGAGTGAGTGTAGATCGAGGTGTTTAAGATTTCTGCAAGGGTGTGCAAGTGTGTGGGGTGGGGATTGTGGACACGGAGAGGAGAGGGAAGAGAATGTAAGTAGGTTGTGGTCAAAAAGAGGTAGAGGTGGGTTAGAGAGGTTAGATACGGAGCAGAGGCGGGTGCAGATGAGGTCCAGTGTGTGGCCATCTTTGTGAATGGCTGCAGAAGACCATTGAGCGAGGCCGAAGGAGGAAGTGAGAGATACAAGTTTAGTGACAGCTGAGAGGGAAGTGTCAATGGGGATGTTGAAGTCGCCCATGATGATAGTGGGGATGTCAGCTCAATCCAATTCAATTAAAGCACTATACCACGTAGATGATAAACTCAACGGAAAGCCGTGGACCCATTAGCCAGCAGAGATTGAAAGAAGTCAGACCCCCACCAATCTGATCTAAATTGACATCAATATCAAACTCCAGGAAAACACCTTTAAAGCAGAAATAATTAGGTAAAGAGGCACATGGCATTGGACATTCACATTTTACTAAGCACCACGTGCACATTAGATTGTCAGCTGAACCAACCAATATTGGCGAATTTGGTCAACGGTCTAATGTGTATGGAGGCAGATGATGATGACAGATGATGTTGGGTGAGATAAGGAGCTGCTATGTCCAATCCTTTGATGTTGGTGCTATAAGTCACCCCCACTTATATCTTTACATTTTTCTGTATGTCTTATGAATGATAAAGAGGTCAAACAGTGAAGATAAGTGGAAAGTATCACAAGAATCATGATCAATCCATTGAGAAGTAGGAAGACCTGCACAAGATATTTTGGAGAAATGTAGACCACAAGGTATCCAGGAGTCAGACCTGACTTGGCGCCACTTTTATGATATCTTAAGAATTCTTTTGGTTTTGTGGAAAATATCACTTAATCTTCAGAAGACGTTCTGCTCCATTGTAAGGTGATTTCAATTATAATCTGTGTCCAGATGAAGTTCAGCCGAGGTTAGAGATTCTGCAGCGGGTACAAACATCTGGGTGGCCACAGTGATTGTTATCGATGCACAGACTCGGTATTTCTATCGCATTTCCTTCCTTCCATGGCTCATTTTTACCTTTCATTGAACTCTACACATAGAGGATAACACTCCACATGGTGCTTCCAAGCAGATGTATATAAAACCTCTTCACGTAGTGCAAAAATTCTCCTTTTCCTCATCTGGCTGGCAGGAGAGAGGTTAATAGGAGCCTGCCGTGTCTGTAATTTCTGGAGTAGTCCATTATATACAGCACCTTTTTCCAACAGCTGTTTCAAGTGTAGAATTTGGCAGATTGGTGAACGCTTAAATTAAAAGCAGAGATTTCCTTCTGGAACGACGGGACGGAAAGTCACAAGAAAGAAGGTACATAGAGAAAGAGGGTTGGATCCAGCATCGGATGATCCAGAAACCTGATCCTGAGAAGAGTCCCAATACGGTAGATCAGTGGTGTTTTTTTTTTTTATATAAGCGCCACCTAATGATAGGTGTCCCAAAACTTGTGAGCTTCAGTGTTGCCTAATGGTCAATGATACAGGAAATGATAAGACCACGTAGACCACGGCTGAAAGGTGGCACATATGAATGGATAAACTTTCCATCTCCTATTTGCTTTATTCGTTTGGAATGCTCTTGATTTTTGGCTTTTTATTAATTGGGAGTTGACTTCGTCAGTGTCTGAAGGTTTGAGCCGAACTGCTCACAAAGTTCTAATTTCTTTGGTGGTTACCTCTCTCTCCAAGCTATTTTCTAACCAAGTTCCATCTATCGATCATTCATATCTATTTATCTATCTATCTTAGGGCTCGTGCTTACGACCTATTTTGTTGGACAAGTGCTATCCTTGGTTTTCACAGATAGCACTCATACTTATGATATCCTGTGGGGCTGTACACACATCCGATTTTTTTCCTCAGACCCCAGTGGTCCTCAGAAAAAATTGAAGACATGTCTGATATTGATCCTAGTGTTGGGTCAAAATGGGCAATTCAAATCTATCGGTCCTTGGGAAAAAAAAGATCAGATCATACTCATATGATATCTGAGTGCGGTCCGATTTTCACAAACTGATACAATGGAAAAGCTGAAGAACTTTTTAGTTTTTTCTCTCCACGTACAAGAAAAACGTATGCCCTTTTTTGATAAAACTCTAATCAGAATAATCTGATCGTTCTCAGATGTTGAGAAAACAGTTATGTGACCTTACCTTGAAATACACCCACATTCCTTATATACACCTCCCTGGCACCAGTGAGTTGCCATGTGTTTGTGTAATCCCAGGTTATAATCTGTTTACACAACACTTCACAAACAACATGGAAGCCAAGAAGTGTCTGAAGTGGGCCTAAAAACAAACAGAAAACACTGACTAGGAAATAACAATAGGAAACAAAGAGGAGAAAGAAAATAAACAGGATTTTGTTCTAATGAGGTGAGAAAGACAAAAAGGACTCCATACCCAGTACAACATAAGTGGTCACACTGACACCATAATGTCTACAGGGCCCAGCAGACCCTTGGCCAATGGTGGCCATACGCATTAGGTAGAAGTAAGCTGTAATGGTCAGCTGACAGTTGAACGATATTTACACCCAGTCACACACATTTTGGTCCATACTCATTGCCTATGTCGTTCAACTTGGCCATACAAAATCAGTGGCAAAGGGCGAAGGATGAGAGATCTTTCTGTGGGCATAAGATCTGTTGTAGACTAGCTAATCCACAAAGATCTTATCATGTTCACAGAAAGACATAAATGAAAGCTTTATTCCAAATGGTGACTGATGACTACATTTTACCTGACAATCATTTAGGTCGATAATCGGATTATGGTTGTAAAAGATGATCTGACAGATGGGGAAGTTTTGGTCTCCTAAAAATTTGTTATTGGACGAGTTAAGTTTAGTCTGTCAGTGATGTGGTGGAATTACTTGTACTGTGGGGTAAAAGTTTGCTATAAAGCGCTGTGAACATTGACTGTGTGCTGCCCCAATCTGGTGGACATCTATGATGGTCTGAACTGGTGATGTCTAAATTGATCTTGTCTGCTGGATATCTACATTTTTACATCCAATCTACTGTGTATTGGTCTGATCTCTTAAACATCTACATTTATCCCATCTGGTCTATTGTGTATTTGTCCAATCTCCTGCACATCTACTGTCTACTAACCTGATGTCCTGGACATCCGCATTTATCTGATCTGTGTATTGGTCTGATCTTCTAAACACCTACATTTATTTAATCTAGTCTATTGATTATTGGTCCAATCTCCCAGACGTCTATTATATATTAACCTGATCTCCTGGAGGTCTATCTTTACACAATCTACTCCATTTTGGACAGATCTAAACATCAACATTAATCTGATCAGATCTTTTTTTCATTGGCCTGATCTCCTGGACTGCTAAATTTATCCGATCTACTCTGTTGGACCATTCTACAGGACATTTGCATTGGTATGACTTGGTCTATGTCCAGCTCTGGCCAGTTGGAGTACAAGTCCAGCAGTACTCTGCCTACTGCCCCCACAACATGAGTATAAAAGTAAGAGTGACTGTATTGTCTGCTAAGGTGGGGGAAGCAGATAAAGAGAAGGCAATTCAGTCCCTTGAAGTGCTGAAGAGATGGTCATGCTGAGAGAGGCCTGAGGATGTGACAATTAGTGACATATATGGCCTTTTAATTGTCCTAATGGCTCTTTGTGTAGGGTTTACAGCTGCCATAACCCCTCCTATATTGACAAAGCCCTTACATTTTACTGTTGTATTCTCCCTAGAATGGATGTGTGAAAGGTATATAAGTGTGTATTTGTGGGGGGTTTATGGGCTGGATTTTATCAGTAGCAAGTCCCTGGGGATGACTGGAGATAGCCATAGACATAGGGCTACTATATGATTGCTTGGTCAGCAGTTACCTACTCCAGTTCTCTAATATATGAGAATTTTAATACAAAGTGAAGAAGGTTTGGCTGGCTCCTCTGGCATCGCTTATTTCTGAGAGCAAAAGATCCTTCTTGGTTCTCTTCATTGGAGGGTCAGCCTGCCCCATACTCAGGTTGGCAGCAGGAATCTAAGTATGGGAGTGTTATTGCAGCCATATACAAGTGGTTCTCACTAAATTAGAATATCGTCAAAAAGTTAATTTATTTCAGTTCTCCAGTACAAAAAGTGAAACTCATATATTACATAGTCATTACAAAATTACAAACAGAGTGATCTATTTTAAGTGTTTAATTCTGTTAATGTTGATGATTATGGCTTACAGCCAATGAAAACCCAAGTGTCATTATCTCAGAAAATTAGAATAATTAACAAAAATCACCTGCTTCCTAAGCATTTAAAAAGGTTTTTCAGTCTGTTTCAGTCGGCTCCACAATCGTGGGGAAGACGGCTGACTTGATAGATGTCCAGAAGGCAGTCATTGACACACTCCACAAGGAGGATAAGCCACAAACGGTCATTGCTAAAGAAGCTGGCTGTTCAGAGTGCTGTATCCAAGCATATTAATGGAAAGTTGAGTGGAAGGAAAAAGTGCACAAGCTACTGGGATAACCGCAGCCTTGAAAGGATTGTTAAGAGAAGGCCATTCAAAAATTTGGGGGAGATTCACAAGGAGTGGACTACTGCTGGAGTCATTGCTTCAAGAGCCACCGCACACAGACGTATCCAGGACATGAGCTACAAGTGTCGCATTCCTTGTGTCAAGCCACTCATAAATAATCTTTATTTTATATAGCGCTAACATATTCTGCAGCACTTTACAGTTTGCACACATTATCATCACTGTCCCCAATGGGGCTCATAATCTACATTCCCTATCAGTATGTCTTTGGAATGTGGGAGGAAACCGGAGTACCCGGAGGAAACCCAAGCAAATACAGAGAGAACATACAAACGCTTTGCAGATGTTGTCCATGGTGGGGTTTGAACCCAGGACTCCAGCGCTGCAAGGCTGCAGTGCTAACCACTGAGTCACTCATGACCAACAGACAACGCCAGATGCGTCTTACCTGGGCCAAGGAGAAAAAGAACTGGACTGTTGCTCGGTGGTCCAAGGTGTTGTTTTCAGATGAAAGTAAATTTTGCATTTAATTTGGAAATCAAGGTCCCAGAGTCTGGAGGAAGAGTGGAGAGGCACAGAATCCAAGCTAATTGTGTGAAGTTTCCACAATCAGTGATGGTTTGGGGAGCCATGTCATCTGCTGGTGTAGGTCCACTGTGTTTTATCAAGACCAAAGTCAGCGCAGCTATCTACTGTGCTTGATTGGCCAGAAAACTCGTCTGACCTTAACCCCATAGAGAATCTATGGGGTATTGTCAAGAGGAAGATGAGAGACACCAGACCCAACAATGCAGATGAGCTGAATGCTGCTATCAAAGCAACCTGGGCTTCCATAACACCTCAGCAGTGTCACAGGCTGATCGCCTCCATGCCACGCCGCATTGATGCAGTAATTGATGGAAAAGGAGCCCCGACCCAGTATTGAGTGCATTTACTGAACATACATTTCAGTAGGCCAACATTTTGGATTTTAAAATCATTTTGCTAGCTGGTGTTATAAAGTATTCTAATTTACGGAGATAATGACTTTTTTGTTTTCACTGGCTGTAAGCCATAATCATCAACAGTAACAGAAATAAACACTTGAAATAGATCACTCTGTCTGCAATGACTCTACATAATATATGTATTGAAGAACTGAAATAAATTATCTTTTTGCCGATATTCTAATTTTGTGATAAGCACCTGTAGATATAATTGATTGATTTTCAGGAAAGAGGTGACACATCAAGTTCCTCTACATAGCTGGATGATCTTTTATTTGCTCACTGTAGGCAGCAATTTTGTTAGCCCAAGATTGGCCTTTTTCAAACTTGATCAATTAAAGGATTAACCTCAAATAATAATGATAATGGAAGATTGGTTGATCGCTGAGAATCCAACCATCCTAGAGATCCGGAGATCGGGGCTCTTGAACCCCCAGAACAGGGCTTCAGTTTGGCTGCACATATAAAACTTCAGCTCCATTCATTATCTGTGGGATTGCCACAGACTGACTGTGGGATAGTTGAGTGCTGTACTCGTTAGTTCCATGGACAATGAATGGAGCCAAGGTTGAGCAGGTGCACCTACGCAACATTGTGGACGGGGCTGCAGAGTGGTTCTTGAAGTTCCAGTGCTCTGATCTCAGGATCCCTTTATGTCTCAGTGGTGAGACACCCAGCAATCAGAAAATTATGCCCCATATGCTGTAGATAGGGGATAACTTGTTGTTTGGGAATAACACCCTCACACCCCTCCAATCTATTCTAAATTCTGCTGCCCGACTAATCCACCTGTCCTCCCGCTATTCCCCGGCCTCTCCCCTCTGTCAATCCCTTCACTGGCTCCCCATTGCCCAGAGACTCCACTACAAAACCCTAACCATGACGTACAAAGCCATCCACAACCTGTCTCCTCCATACATCTGTGACCTCGTCTCCCGGTACTTTCCTGCATGCAACCTCCGATCCTCACAAGATCTCCTTCTCTATTCCCCTCTTATCTCCTCTTCCCACAATCGTATACAAGATTTCTCTCGCGTATCACCCCTACTCTGGAACCCTCTACCACAACACATCAGACTCTCGCCTACCATCGAAACCTTCAAAAAGAGCCTGAAGACCCACCTCTTCCGACAAGCCTACAATGTGCAGTAACCACCGATCGACCAAACCACTGCACGACCAGCTCTACCCTCACCTACTGTATTCTCACCCATCCCTTGTAGATTGTGAGCCCTCGCGGGCAGGGTCCTCTCTCCTCCTGTACCAGTTATGACTTGTATTGTTTAAGATTATTGTACTTGTTTTTATTATGTACAGGTCCTTCTCAAAAAATTAGCATATAGTGTTAAATTTCATTATTTACCATAATGTAATCATTACAATTAAACTTTCATATATTATAGATTCATTATCCACCAACTGAAATTTGTCAGGTCTTTTATTGTTTTAATACTGATGATTTTGGCATACAACTCCTGATAACCCAAAAAACCTGTCTCAATAAATTAGCATATCAAGAAAAGGTTCTCTAAACCAGAGGTCCCCAACTCCAGTCCTCAAGGCCCACCAACAGGTCATGTTTTCAGGATTTCCTTTGCATTGCACAGGTGATGCAATTATTACCTGGGCAAGACTAAGGAAATCCTGAAAACATGACCTGTTGATGGGCCTTGAGGACTGGAGTTGGGGACCTCTGCTCTAAACGACCTATTACCCTAATCTTCTGAATCAACTAATTAACTCTAAACACATGCAAAAGATACCTGAGGCTTTTATAAACTCCCTGCCTGGTTCATTACTCAAAACCCCCATCATGGGTAAGACTAGCGACCTGACAGATGTCAAGAAGGCCATCATTGACACCCTCAAGCAAGAGGGTAAGACCCAGAAAGAAATTTCTCAACAAATAGGCTGTTCCCAGAGTGCTGTATCAAGGCACCTCAATGGTAAGTCTGTTGGAAGGAAACAATGTGGCAGAAAACGCTGTACAACGAGAAGAGGAGACCGGACCCTGAGGAAGATTGTGGAGAAGGACCGATTCCAGACCTTGGGGAACCTGAGGAAGCAGTGGACTGAGTCTGGTGTGGAAACATCCAGAGCCACCGTGCACAGGCGTGTGCAGGAAATGGGCTACAGGTGCCGCATTCCCCAGGTAAAGCCACTTTTGAACCATAAACAGTGGCAGAGGCGCCTGACCTGGGCTACAGAGAAGCAGCACTGGACTGTTGCTAAGTGGTCCCAAGTACTTTTTTCTGATGAAAGCAAATTTTGCATGTCATTCGGAAATCAAGGTGCCAGAGTCTGGAGGAAGACTGGGGAGAAGGAAATGCCAAAATGCCTGAAGTCCAGTGTCAAGTACCCACAGTCAGTGATGGTGTGGGGTGCCATGTCAGCTGCTGGTGTTGGTCCACTGTGTTTCATCAAGGGCAGGGTCAATGCAGCTAGCTATCAGGAGATTTTGGAGCACTTCATGCTTCCATCGGCTGAAATGCTTTATGGAGATGAAGATTTCATTTTTCAGCACGACCTGGCACCTGCTCACAGTGCCAAAACCACTGGTAAATGGTTTACTGACCATGGTATTACTGTGCTCAATTGGCCTGCCAACTCTCCTGACCTGAACCCCATAGAGAATCTGTGGGATATTGTGAAGAGAAAGTTGAGAGACGCAAGACCCAACACTCTGGATGAGCTTAAGGCCGCTATTGAAGCATCCTGGGCCTCCATAACATCTCAGCAGTGTCACAGGCTGATTGCCTCCATGCCACGCCGCATTGAAGCAGTCATTTCTGCCAAAGGATTCCCGACCAAGTATTGAGTGCATAACTGAACATTATTATTTGATGGTTTTTTTGTTTGTTATTAAAAAACACTTTTATTTGATTGGATGGGTGAAATATGCTAATTTATTGAGACAGGTTTTTTGGGTTATCAGGAGTTGTATGCCAAAATCATCAGTATTAAAACAATAAAAGACCTGACAAATTTCAGTTGGTGGATAATGAATCTATAATATATGAAAGTTTAATTGTAATCATTACATTATGGTAAATAATGAAATTTAACACTATATGCTAATTTTTTGAGAAGGACCTGTATACCCCTCCTCACATGTAAAGCGCGCCATGGAATAAATGGCGCTATAACAATAAATAATAATAACTCTTTAATAGATCAAGCTTGAAAAAAGCCATTACAGTGGGCAAATACAAGTCAATTTCTTTGTACACAAAATTGTGGATTGCTGATCTCTTCTGGAATCTATTTAAGGAGGTTTTGGGTTGTAATGATGGATACAAGTGAGACTGAAAAATTTTCACACTTGGAACGACACGTTGCACTTGCCACCATCACTATGGGTCAATATACAACTATTTTTTTCGATACCGGAGTGATGTCTATATCTTTTTGGACATAAATTGAGGTTTGGTTTTATTTGAGAGGCCTTGCACCCGCTATTCTCTTTAGCGTTTGTTTGTGTTGCACCTATATTTTTGCATTTAGATAGACCTGTTATTTCTTTTTTTTTTTAAGAAGCCCCCCTACTCTGCACGCATTACCTGTATTAATTGCAACCTTTTGAACTGGTTACCTGTATAATGGACACCTGTCCACACACTCAGTCACACGCCAATCTCTCCACCATGGCAAAGACCAAAGAGCTGTATAATAACACCAAGGACAAAATTATAGACCTGCACAAGGCTGGGGTGGGCTACAGGACAATAGGCAAGCAGCTTGGTGAGAAGGCAACAACTGATGGCACAATTATTAGAAAATGGAAGAAACACAAGATGACTGTCAATCTTTCTCGGTCTGGGGCTACATGCAATATCTCACCTCATGTTGAGGTTTCTGAGAAAGGTCAGGAATCAGCCCAGAACTACAAAGAAGAACCTGGTCAATGACTTGAAGAGAGCTGGGACCACAGTCTCAAACATTACCATTAGTAACACACTATGCCATCATGGATTATAATCCTGCAGGGCAAGATCCCCTCTTCATGCCAGCACAGGTCCAGGCCCATTGAAGTTTGCCTATGACCAGCTGGATGTTGCAGAGGCAGCATGGGAGAAGGTCATGTGGTCAGTTGAGACCGAAATAGAACTTTTTGGTAAGAAATCCACTCGCTGTTTTTGGAGGAAGAAGAAGGATGAATACAACCCCAAGAACACCATCCCAACCGTGAAGCATTGTGAAGGAACCATGATACTTTGGGTGTGCTTTTCTGCAATTAGGACTGGATGACTGCACTGTATTGAAGGGTGGATGTATTGGGTCATGTATCGCAAGATTTTGACCAACAACCTCCTTCCCTCAGTAAGAGCATTGAAGATGGGTCGTGGCTGGGTCTTCCATCATGACAGTGACCAGAAACACACAGCCATGGGCAACTAAGGAGTGGCTCCGTAAGAAGCGTTTTAAGGCCCTGGAGTGGCTTAGCCATTCTCCAGACCTGAATCCAATAGAAAATCTTTGGAGGAAGCTGAAACTCAATGTTGCCCAGCGTCAGCCCCAAAATCTATCAGATCTGGAGATGATCTTTAACCCCTCTCTGACCTTAGACGTACTATCCCGTCGAGGTGCCCTGGGCCTATCTGACCCTCGACGGGAGGGCGGGAGAGTGCGTGTGTCCCTGCTGTTGACAGGTATGCTATTGGAGACGCTGCCACTGTGCATCATGGTTCCTGTCTATTCATGTCTATAAACTATGCGTTGTCTCCCAGGGTTTTTCACATGCTCTCTAACCGCCGGTCTTTGTTGTGGGAGGATTTGTCACTCTTTTAACCATGTGTTCTGTCATTAGATCTTTTGTAAATTATTAATAAACTTTTGCATTATATTTTGGTGTTAGTCTTTGGACTTCTTTACACTGAACTGTGTTTGTGGTGCCCTCTTGTTGGACTTCAGTGTGTCCGTATATGTCCTGGGGTATACTATGGGCTATATGTGTATTGGTGATACCTTATACTAATATGCTGTCCCATAGCTATACGTGTTTTCCCGCTTATTATTTTTCCTCGACGGGATAGTACGTCATAGCGATCGGCCGCTCACGGGGGGAGCGCAGCCGATTGCGGCCGGGTGTCAGCTGCCTATTGCAGCTGACATCCGGCACAATGTGCCAGGAGCGGTCACGGACCGCCCCCCGGCACATTAACCCCCGGCACACCGCGATCAAACATGATCGCGGTGTGCCGGCGGTATAGGGAAGCGTCGTGCAGGGAGGGGGCTCCCTGCGGGCTTCCCTGAGACCCCCGCAGCAACGTGATGTGATCGCGTTGCTGCGAAGATCTCCCTACCTCCCACCCTGCTCCAGGCCCGGATCCAAGATGGCCGCGGCATCCGGGTCCCGCAGGGAGGGAGGTGGCTTACCAAGTGCCTGCTCAGAGCAGGCGCTTGGTAAGCCTGCACAGCTGTAAGTCAGATCGGTGATCTGACAGAGTGCTATGCAAACTGTCAGATCATCGATCTGTGATGTCCCCCCCGGGGACAAAGTAAAAAAGTTAAAAAATTTTTTTCCAAATATGTAAAAAAAAATAAAAATAATAATAATTCCTAAATAATGACAAAAATATATATATTATTCCCATAAATACATTTCTTTATCTAAATAAAAAAAAAACAATAAAAGTACACATATTTAGTATCGCCGCATCCGTAACGACCCCACCTATAAAATTATATCACTAGTTAACCCCTTCAGTGAACACCGTAAAAAAAAGAGGCAAAAAACAACGCTTTATTCTCATACCGCCAAACATAAAGTGGAATAACACGTGATCAAAAAGATGGATATAAATAACCATGGTACCGCTGAAAACATCATCTTGTCCCGCAAAAAACGAGCTGCCACACAGCATCATCAGCGAAAAAATAAAAAAGTTATAGTCCTCAGAATAAAGCGATGCAAAAATAATTATTTTTTCTGTAAAATAGTTTTTATCGTATAAAAGCGCCAAAACATAAAAAAATTATATAAATGAGGTATCGCTGTAATCGTACTGACCCGAAGAATAAAACTGCTTTATCCATTTTACCAAACGCGGAACGGTATAAACGCCTCCCCCAAAAGAGGTTCATGAATAGCTGGTTTTCGGTCATTCTGCCTCACAAAAATCGGAATAAAAAGCAATCAAAAAATGTCACGTGCCCGAAAATGTTACCAATAAAAACGTCAACTCGTCCCACAAAAAACAAGACCTTACATGACTCTGTGGACTCAAATATGGAAAAATTATAGCTCTCAAAATGTGGTAATGCAAAAAATATTTTTTGCAATAAAAAGCGTCTTTCAGTGTGTGACGGCTGCCAATCATAAAAATCCGCTAAAAAAAACCCACTATAAAAGTAAATCAAACCCCCCTTCATCACCCCCTTAGTTAGGGAAAAATTAAAAAAATGTAAAAAATGTATTTATTTCCATTTTTCCATTAGGGTTAGGGCTAGGGTTAGGGCTAGGGTTAGTGCTAGGGTTAGTGCTAGGGTTAGGGCAAGGGTTAAGGCAAGGGTTAAGGCTACAGTTAGGGTTGGGGCTAAAGTTAGGGTTTGGATTACATTTACGATTGGGAAAAGGGTTGAGATTAGGGTTAGGGGTGTGTCTGGGTTAGGGGTGTGGTTAGGGTTACCGTTGGGATTAGGGTTAGGGGTGTGTTTGGATTAGGGTTTCAGTTATAATTGGGGGGTTTCCACTGTTTAGGCACATCAGGGGCTCTCCAAACGCGACATGGCGTCCGATCTCAATTCCAGCCAATTCTGCGTTGAAAAAGTAAAACAGTGCTCCTTCCCTTCCGAGCTCTCCCGTGTGCCCAAACAGGGGTTTACTCCAACATATGGGGTATCAGCGTACTCAGGACAAATTGGACAACAACTTTTGGGGTCCAATTTCTCGTGTTACCCTTGGGAAAATACAAAACTGGGGGCTAAAAAATAATTTTTGGGGGGAAACTCTGCGTTATAAACTGTAGTGAAACACTTGGGGGTTCAAAGTTCTCACAACACATCTAGATAAGTTCCTTGGGGGATCTAGTTTCCAATATTGGGTCACTTGTGGGGGGTTTCTACTGTTTAGGTACATTAGGGGCTCTGCAAATGCAATGTGACACCTGCAGACCAATCCATCTAAGTCTGCATTCCAAATGATGCTCCTTCCCTTCCGAGCTCTGCCATGCGCTCAAACGGTGGTCCCCCCCCCCCCCCACATATGGGGTATCAGCGTACTCAGAACAAATTGGACAACAACTTTTGGGGTCCAATTTTACCTGTTACCCTAGGGAAAATACAAAACTGGGGGCTAAAAAATAATTTTTGTGGGAAAAATTTTTGTTTTATTTTTACGGCTCTGCATTATAAACTTCTGTGAAGCCCTTGGTGGGTCAAAGTGCTCACCACACATCCAGATAAGTTCCTTAGGGGGTCTAATTTCCAAAATGGTGTCATTTGTGGGCGGTTTCAATGTTTAGGCACATCAGTGGCTCTGCAAATGCAACATGGCGTCCAATCTCAATTCCTGTCAATTTTGCATTGAAAAGTCAAACGGCGCTCCTTCCCTTCCAAGCTCTCCCTTGCGCCCAAACAGTGGTTTACCCCCACATATGGGGTATCAGCGTACTCAGGACAAATTGTACAACAACGTTTGGTGTCCAATTTCTTCTCTTACCCTTGGGAAAATAAAAAATTGGGGGCAAAAAAATGACTTTTGTGAAAAAATTATTTTTTTTTTTACGGTTCTGCATTATAAACTTCTGTGAAGCACTTGGTGGGTCAAAGTGCTCACCACACCTCTAGATAAGTTCCTTAGGGGGTCTACTTTCCAAAATGGTGTCACTTGTGGGGGGTTTCAATGTTTAGGCACATCAGTGGCTCTCCAAACGCAACATGGCGTCACATCTCATTTCCTGTCAATTTTGCACTGAAAGTCAAATTGCCCTCCTTCGCTTCCGAGCGCTGTCATGCGCCCAAACAGTGGTTTACCCCCACATATGGGGTATCGGCTGTTATGGCTGGCAATCAGGCAACACAGCGTGCAGTAATCAGCGCACATACAGAGATCTGGCAATAACCAAAAACAACAGGACGAGCTCTGAGACGTGGAATCTCTGTAGACTGCAGTACCTGATCTATCCTCACACAACTATAAGCAGCAGTGGATTGCGCCTAACAACTACCTATGCAACTCGGCACTGCCTGAGGAGCTGACTAGCCTGAAGATAGAAATACAAGCCTGACTTACCTCAGAGAAATACCCCAAAGGAATAGGCAGCCCCCCACATATAATGACTGTTAGCAAGATGAAAAGACAAACGTAGGAATGAAATAGATTCAGCAAAGTGAGGCCCGATATTCTAGACAGAGCGAGGATAGCAAAGAGAACTATGCAGTCTACAAAAAACCCTAAAACGAAAACCACGCAAAGGGGCAAAAAGACCCACCGTGCCGAACTAACAGCACGGCGGTGCACCCCTCTGCTTCTCAGAGCTTCCAGCAAAAGACAATAGCAAGCTGGACAGAAAAAAACAGAAAACAAACTAGAAGCACTTATCTAGCAGAGCAGCAGGCCCAAGGAAAGATGCAGTAGCTCAGATCCAACACTGGAACATTGACAAGGAGCAAGGAAGACAGACTCAGGTGGAGCTAAATAGCAAGGCAGCCAACGAGCTCACCAAAACACCTGAGGGAGGAAGCCCAGAGACTGCAATACCACTTGTGACCACAGAAGTGAACTCAGCCACAGAATTCACAACAGTACCCCCCCCTTGAGGAGGGGTCACCGAACCCTCACCAGAACCCCCAGGCCGACCAGGATGAGCCACATGAAAGGCACGAACAAGATCTGGGGCATGGACATCAGAGGCAAAAACCCAGGAATTATCTTCCTGAGCATAACCCTTCCATTTGACCAGATACTGGAGTTTCCGTCTAGAGACACGAGAATCCAAAATCTTCTCCACAATATACTCCAATTCCCCCTCCACCAAAACAGGGGCAGGAGGCTCCACAGATGGAACCATAGGTGCCACGTATCTCCTCAACAACGACCTATGGAATACATTATGTATGGAAAAGGAGTCTGGGAGGGTCAGACGAAAAGACACCGGATTGAGAATCTCAGAAATCCTATACGGACCAATAAAACGAGGTTTAAATTTAGGAGAGGAAACCTTCATAGGAATATGACGAGAAGATAACCAAACCAAATCCCCAACACGAAGTCGGGGTCCCACACGGCGTCTGCGATTAGCGAAAAGCTGAGCCTTCTCCTGGGACAAGGTCAAATTGTCCACTACCTGAGTCCAGATCTGCTGCAACCTGTCCACCACAGAATCCACACCAGGACAGTCCGAAGACTCAACCTGTCCTGAAGAGAAACGAGGATGGAACCCAGAATTGCAGAAAAATGGAGAGACCAAGGTAGCCGAGCTGGCCCGATTATTAAGGGCGAACTCAGCCAACGGCAAAAATGACACCCAATCATCCTGGTCAGCGGAAACAAAACATCTCAGATATGTTTCCAAGGTCTGATTGGTTCGTTCGGTCTGGCCATTAGTCTGAGGATGGAAGGCCGAGGAGAAAGATAGGTCAATGCCCATCCTACCACAAAAGGCTCGCCAGAACCTCGAGACAAACTGGGAACCTCTGTCAGAAACAATATTCTCAGGAATGCCATGTAAACGAACCACATGCTGGAAGAACAAAGGCACCAAATCAGAGGAGGAAGGCAATTTAACCAAGGGCACCAGATGGACCATTTTAGAAAAGCGATCACAGACCACCCAAATGACCGACATTTTTTGAGAAACGGGAAGGTCAGAAATGAAATCCATCGAAATATGTGTCCAAGGCCTCTTCGGGACCGGCAAGGGCAAAAGCAACCCACTGGCACGTGAACAGCAGGGCTTAGCCCTAGCACAAATTCCACAGGACTGCACAAAAGCACGCACATCCCGTGACAGAGATGGCCACCAGAAGGATCTAGCAACCAACTCCCTGGTACCAAAGATTCCTGGATGACCGGCCAGCACCGAACAATGAAGTTCAGAGATAACTTTACTAGTCCACCTATCAGGGACGAACAGTTTCTCGGCCGGACAACGATCAGGTTTATTAGCCTGAAATTTCTGCAACACTCTCCGCAAATCAGGGGAGATGGCAGACACAATGACTCCTTCCTTGAGGATACTCGCCGGCTCAGATAACCCCGGAGAGTCGGGCACAAAACTCCTAGACAGAGCATCCGCCTTCACATTTTTAGAGCCCGGAAGGTATGAAATCACAAAATCAAAACGAGCAAAAAATAACGACCAACGGGCCTGTCTAGGATTCAAGCGCTTGGCAGACTCGAGATAAGTCAAGTTCTTATGATCAGTCAATACCACCACGCGATGCTTAGCACCCTCAAGCCAATGACGCCACTCCTCGAATGCCCACTTCATGGCCAGCAACTCTCGGTTGCCCACATCATAATTACGCTCAGCAGCAGAAAATTTCCTGGAAAAGAAAGCACATGGTTTGAACACTGAGCAACCAGAACCTCTCTGTGACAAAACCGCCCCTGCACCAATCTCAGAAGCATCAACCTCGACCTGGAACGGAAGAGAAACATCAGGTTGACACAACACAGGGGCACAGCAAAAACGACGCTTCAACTCCTGAAAAGCTTCCACGGCAGCAGAAGACCAATTAACCAAATCAGCACCCTTCTTGGTCAAATCGGTCAATGGTCTGGCAATGCTAGAAAAATTACAGATGAAGCGACGATAAAAATTAGCAAAGCCCAGGAATTTCTGCAGACTTTTTAGAGATGTCGGCTGAGTCCAATCCTGGATGGCCTGAACCTTAACCGGATCCATCTCGATAGTAGAAGGGGAAAAGATGAACCCCAAAAATGAAACTTTCTGCACACCGAAGAGACACTTTGATCCCTTCACGAACAAGGAATTAGCACGCAGTACCTGGAAAACCATTCTGACTTGCTTCACATGAGACTCCCAATCATCTGAGAAGATCAAAATGTCATCCAAGTAAACAATCAAGAATTTATCCAGATACTCACGGAAAATGTCATGCATAAAAGACTGAAAAACAGATGGAGCATTGGCAAGTCCGAACGGCATCACCAGATACTCAAAATGACCCTCGGGCGTATTAAATGCCGTTTTCCATTCATCTCCCTGCCTGATTCTCACCAGATTATACGCACCACGAAGATCAATCTTAGTAAACCAACTAGCCCCCTTAATCCGAGCAAACAAGTCAGAAATCAATGGCAAGGGATACTGAAACTTAACAGTGATCTTATTAAGAAGGCGGTAATCAATACACGGTCTTAGCGAACCATCCTTCTTGGCTACAAAAAAGAACCCTGCTCCCAATGGTGACGACGATGGGCGAATATGTCCCTTCTCCAGGGACTCCTTCACATAACTGCGCATAGCGGTGTGTTCAGGTACGGACAAATTAAATAAACGACCCTTAGGGAATTTACTACCAGGAATCAAATCGATAGCACAATCACAATTCCTATGCGGAGGTAGGGCATCAGACTTGGACTCTTCAAATACATCCTGAAAGTCCGACAAGAACTCTGGGATGTCAGAAGGAATGGATGACGAAATAGACAAAAATGGAACATCACCATGTACTCCCTGACAACCCCAGCTGGTTACCGACATAGAGTTCCAATCCAATACTGGATTATGGGTTTGTAGCCATGGCAACCCCAACACGACCACATCATGCAAATTATGCAGTACCAGAAAGCGAATAACTTCCTGATGTGCAGGAGCCATGCACATGGTCAGCTGGGCCCAGTACTGAGGCTTATTCTTGGCCAAAGGTGTAGCATCAATTCCTCTCAACGGAATAGGACACCGCAAAGGCTCCAAGAAAAATCCACAACGTTTAGCATAATCCAAATCCATCAGATTCAGGGCAGCGCCTGAATCCACAAACGCCATGACAGAATACGATGACAAAGAGCACATTAAGGTAATGGACAAAAGGAATTTGGACTGTACAGTACCAATAACGGCAGAGCTATCGAACCGCCTAGTGCGTTTAGGACAATTAGAAATAGCATGAGTAGAATCACCACAATAGAAACACAGTCTGTTCAGACGTCTGTGTTCTTGCCGTTCTACTTTAGTCATAGTCCTGTCGCACTGCATAGGCTCAGGTTTACTCTCAGGCAGTACCGCCAGATGGTGCACAGATTTACGCTCGCGCAAGCGACGACCGATCTGAATGGCCAAGGACATAGACTCATTCAAACCAGCAGGCATAGGAAATCCCACCATTACATCCTTAAGAGCTTCAGAGAGACCCCTTCTGAACAAAGCCGCTAGTGCAGATTCATTCCACAGAGTGAGTACTGACCATTTCCTAAATTTCTGACAATATACTTCTACATCATCCTGACCCTGGCATAAAGCCAGCAGATTTTTCTCAGCCTGATCCACTGAATTAGGCTCATCGTAAAGCAATCCGAGCGCCAGGAAAAATGCATCAACATTACTCAATGCAGAATCTCCTGGTGCAAGAGAAAACGCCCAGTCCTGTGGGTCGCCGCGCAAAAAAGAAATAATAATCAAAACCTGTTGAATAGGATTACCAGAAGAATGAGGTTTCAAGGCCAAAAATAGCTTACAATTATTTCTGAAGCTCAGGAACTTAGTTCTGTCACCAAAAAACAAATCAGGAATCGGAATTCTTGGTTCTAGCATCGATTTCTGATCAATAGTATCTTGAATCTTTTGTACATTTACAACGAGATTATCCATTGAGGAGCACAGAGCCTGAATATCCATGTCCACAGCTGTGTCCTGAAGCACTCTAATGTCTAGGGGAAAAAAAAGACTGAAGACAGAGCTAAGAAAAAAAAATGATGTCAGGATTTCTTTTTTCCCTCTATTGGGAATCATTGGTGTGGCTCCTTGTACTGTTATGGCTGGCAATCAGGCAACACAGCGTGCAGTAATCAGCGCACATACAGAGATCTGGCAATAACCAAAAACAACAGGACGAGCTCTGAGACGTGGAATCTCTGTAGACTGCAGTACCTGATCTATCCTCACACAACTATAAGCAGCAGTGGATTGCGCCTAACAACTACCTATGCAACTCGGCACTGCCTGAGGAGCTGACTAGCCTGAAGATAGAAATACAAGCCTGACTTACCTCAGAGAAATACCCCAAAGGAATAGGCAGCCCCCCACATATAATGACTGTTAGCAAGATGAAAAGACAAACGTAGGAATGAAATAGATTCAGCAAAGTGAGGCCCGATATTCTAGACAGAGCGAGGATAGCAAAGAGAACTATGCAGTCTACAAAAAACCCTAAAACGAAAACCACGCAAAGGGGCAAAAAGACCCACCGTGCCGAACTAACAGCACGGCGGTGCACCCCTCTGCTTCTCAGAGCTTCCAGCAAAAGACAATAGCAAGCTGGACAGAAAAAAACAGAAAACAAACTAGAAGCACTTATCTAGCAGAGCAGCAGGCCCAAGGAAAGATGCAGTAGCTCAGATCCAACACTGGAACATTGACAAGGAGCAAGGAAGACAGACTCAGGTGGAGCTAAATAGCAAGGCAGCCAACGAGCTCACCAAAACACCTGAGGGAGGAAGCCCAGAGACTGCAATACCACTTGTGACCACAGAAGTGAACTCAGCCACAGAATTCACAACAATCGGCGTACTCAGGAGAAATTGTACAACAACTTTTCTCCTGTTACCCTTGGTAAAATAAAACAAATTGGAGCTGAAGTAAATTTTTTGTGAAAAAAAGTTAAATGTTCATTTTTATTTAAACATTCTAAAAATTCCTGTGAAACACCTGAAGGGTTAATAAACTTCTTGAATGTGGTTTTGAGCAGCTTGTGGGGTGCAGTTTTTAGAATGGTGTCACACTTGGGTATTTTCTATCATATAGACCCCTCAAAATGACTTCAAATGAGATGTGGTCCCTAAAAAAAAATGGTGTTGTAAAAATGAGAAATTGCTGGTCAACTTTTAACCCTTATAACTCCGTAACAAAAAAAAATTTTGGTTCCAAAATTGTGCTGATGTAAAGTAGACATGTGGGATATGTTACTTATTAAGTATTTTGTGTGACATATCTCTGTGATTTAATTGCATAAAAATTCAAAGTTGGAAAATTGCAAAATTTTCCAAATTTTCGCCAAATTTCCGTTTTTTTCACAAATAAACGCAGGTAATATCAAAGAAATTTTACCGCTATCATGAAGTACAATATGTCACGAGAAAATGTCAAAATCACCAGGATCCATTGAAGCGTTCCAGAGTTATAACCTCATAAAGGGACAGTGGTCAGAATTGTAAAAATTGGCCTGTCATTGACATGCAAACCACCCTTGGGGGTAAAGGGGTTAAGGAGGAGTGGGCCAAAGTCCCTGCTGCAGTGTGTGCAAAGTTGGTCAAGAACTACAGGAAACGTCTGACCTCTAATTGCAAACAAAGGTTTCTGTACCAAATATTAAGTTCTGTTTTTCTATTGTATCAAATACTTATTTCATGCAATAAAATGCAATTTAATAATGTAAAAATCATACAATGTGATTTTCTGTTTTTTTATTTTTAGATTCTGTCTCTCACAGTTAAAGTGTACCTACGGTAAAAATTACAGCCCTCTCCATTCTTTGGAGGTAGGAAAACTATTAAAGATAATAAATAGATAATAGATAGATAGACAATTGGATATAGATATTTTCTGATATGCAGTCATCATTATTGATTTTTCACTACAATGCAGCCACCTTGATTTACCAGAATGGGGTCCAGAGACCATTTTTAATCATGATAGTTCAGGGCTCAAAAATAGGAAATACCTTTTCATTGCAGTTTGCATTTTTCTAATTATATGCACAGCCATCTATGTTGCAGAACTCCACAAAAGCCGTCGTGAGCTTCTCTCTTCTAGGAATGTCGGGCACAGATGCAGCGGCAGCGTGGAGGCTGTTGGCTTCTTGCTTACATTCTGGATATTATCTGTGTGTTCTGGTGCAGACGCGTTTCATGGTGGACTGTGACCGTGTAGAAATGCTTAGGAAAACAGCGGCTTTGTGGTTATTTTATGTGTATTTTCCTTCTGTCTACAAAGTGGTGTCGGGTTTAAAATCCTATAAAATGTGCCGGAGTTTATGGACTTTAAATAAAAGAGGAGGTCACTTCCCCCCAGTGAAACACAAGAAGTTTCCGTGAGCTCGGAGGATGTGTTGATACTTTCACGGGTTTGTGTGAACATTTTATTTGCGGTCTCCAGTAAGGTGGGTTATACGGGATTAATATGCTGCGGAAAACAATATTGGGCTTTATAAAATGTGTTGGAAGTGTGGAAATAGATAATTTCCAAAAATATGAGGCAGCAATCAAAAGAATTCCGGAAAAAAGAAAAAGGGCGGTTTATTTGTTTATTAAGTGCAGCAACGAGAAACGCTGTGAGCAAGAACGTCAGCGAACACGGGGGCAAATAACAAGGGTTAATTTTTTTTTGTTGCTAGAATTGTTTGGAGCAATGACTTTTTTGTGGGGGAGATTTATTTTAAGACGATATCTAACTGATAAATGGACTGGGGCTGCTTTAATGATAGATAGTGCAATATTTAGAATTGAGAGTCCTCAGTGGTTGATAGTAT
The DNA here is from genome assembly GCF_032444005.1 of Ranitomeya imitator. NCBI lineage: Eukaryota > Metazoa > Chordata > Amphibia > Anura > Dendrobatidae > Ranitomeya > Ranitomeya imitator. Next base: position 400,620,569 of record NC_091283.1, read on the forward strand.
ACCTTTCAATGGCTAACTGAAAAGATTGTAACAAATTGCAAGCTTTCGAGACTACTCCGGTCCCTTCATCAGGCATCTATCCACTGGCTAACACGGTACCAAGATATATATCTCTCCTTAATGATAGATAGTAATTTTGACCAGGAACGCCCAAACTGTTATTGTGAACAGTTGAGTAAATTGAAGATGAAATGATCTCTAAAAGGGTAAAGTTAAAAATGTTAAACATTTCCATTGTATTTTAGGATATATATATATATATATATATATATATATATATATATATATATATATATATATATATATATATATATATATACATACAGTGGGGCAAAAAAGTATTTAGTCAGTCAGCAATAGTGCAAGTTCCACCACTGAAAAAGATGAGAGGCGTCTGTAATTTACATCATAGGTAGACATCAACTATGGGAGACAAACTGAGAAAAAAAAATCCAGAAAATCACATTGTCTGTTTTTTTAACAATTTATTTGCATATTATGGTGGAAAATAAGTACTTGGTCAGAAACAAAATTTCATCTCAATACTTTGTAATATATCCTTTGTTGGCAATGACAGAGGTCAAACGTTTTCTGTAAGTCTTCACAAGGTTGCCACACACTGTTGTTGGTATGTTGGCCCATTCCTCCATGCAGATCTCCTCTAGAGCAGTGATGTTTTTGGCTTTTCGCTTGGCAACACGGACTTTCAACTCCCTCCAAAGGTTTTCTATAGGGTTGAGATCTGGAGACTGGCTAGGCCACTCCAGGACCTTGAAATGCTTCTTACGAAGCCACTACTTCGTTGCCCTGGCGGTGTGCTTTGGATCATTGTCATGTTGAAAGACCCAGCCACGTTTCATCTTCAATGCCCTTGCTGATGGAAGGAGGTTTGCACTCAAAATCTCACGATACATGGCCCCATTCATTCTTTCATGTACCCGGATCAGTTGTCCTGGCCCCTTTGCAGAGAAACAGCCTCAAAGCATGATGTTTCCACCACCATGCTTTACAGTAGGTATGGTGTTTGATGGATGCAACTCAGTATTCTTTTTCCGACAAGTTGTATTTCTACCAAACAGTTCCAGTTTGGTTTCATCAGACCGTAGGACATTCTCCCAAAACTCCTCTGGATCATCCAAATGCTCTCTAGCAAACTTCAGACGGGCCCGGACATGTACTGGCTTAAGCATTGGGACACGTCTGGCACTGCAGGATCTGAGTCCATGGTGGCGTAGTGTGTTACTTATGGTAGGCCTTGTTACATTGGTCCCAGCTCTCTGCAGTTCATTCACTAGGTCCCCCCGCGTGGTTCTGGGATTTTTGCTCACCGTTCTTGTGATCATTCTGACCCCACGGGGTGGGATTTTGCGTGGAGCCCCAGATCGAGGGAGATTATCAGTGGTCTTGTATGTCTTCCATTTTCTAATTATTGCTCCCACTGTTGATTTCTTCACTCCAAGCTGGTTGGCTATTGCAGATTCAGTCTTCCCAGCCTGGTGCAGGGCTACAATTTTGTTTATGATGTCCTTTGACAGCTCTTTGGTCTTCACCATAGTGGAGTTTGGAGTCAGACTGTTTGAGGGTGTGCACAGGTGTCTTTTTATACTGATAACAAGTTTAAACAGGTGCCATTACTACAGGTAATGAGTGGAGGAAAGAGGAGACTCTTAAAAAAGAAGTTACAGGTCTGTGAGAGCCAGAAATCTTGATTGTTTGTTTCTGACCAAATACTTATTTTCCACCATAATATGCAAATAAATTGTTAAAAAAACAGACAATGTGATTTTCTGGATTTTTATTTCTCAGTTTGTCTCCCATAGTTGAGGTCTACCTATGATGTAAATTACAGACGCCTCTCATCTTTTTAAGTGGTGGAGCTTGCACTATTGCTGACTGACTAAATACTTTTTTGCCCCACTGTGTATATATACAGTTACTGTTGAAACCAAACTGGAACTGTTTGGTAGAAACACAACTTGTCGTGTTTGGAGGAAAAAGAATACTGAGTTGCATCCATCAAACACCATACCTACTGTAAAGCATGGTGGTGGAAACATCATGCTTTGGGGCTGTTTCTCTGCAAAGGGGCCAGGACGACTGATCCGGGTACATGAAAGAATGAATGGGGCCATGTATCGTGAGATTTTGAGTGCAAACCTCCTTCCATCAGCAAGGGCATTGAAGATGAAACGTGGCTGGGTCTTTCAACATGACAATGATCCAAAGCACACCGCCAGGGCAACGAAGGAGTGGCTTCGTAAGAAGCATTTCAAGGTCCTGGAGTGGCCTAGCCAGTCTCCAGATCTCAACCCTATAGAAAACCTTTGGAGGGAGTTGAAAGTCCGTGTTGCCAAGCGAAAAGCCAAAAACATCACTGCTCTAGAGGAGATCTGCATGGAGGAATGGGCCAACATACCAATAACAGTGTGTGGCAACCTTGTGAAGACTTACAGAAAACGTTTGACCTCTGTCATTGCCAACAAAGGATATATTACAAAGTATTGAGATGAAATTTTGTTTCTGACCAAATACTTATTTTCCACCATAATATGCAAATAAAATGTTAAAAAAACAGACAATGTGATTTTCTGGATTTTTTTTTCTCAGTTTGTCTCCCATAGTTGAGGTCTACCTATGATGTAAATTACAGACGCCTCCCATCTTTTTAAGTGGTGGAACTTGCACTATTGCTGACCGACTAAATACTTTTTTGCCCCACTGTATATATATATATATATATACTAGATTGTGGCCCGATTCTAACGCATCGGGTATTCTAGAACATGCAAGTCCCCGTAGTATATGGACAATGATGATTCCAGAATTCGCGGCAGACTGTGCCCGTCGCTGATTGGTCGAGGCAACCTGGCCTGGCGGCCTCGACCAATCAGAGACGGGCACAGCGACGATGATGTCATAAAGGACGTAGACATCCCGCGTCTTTGATTCAGCATCGCATCGGGTATTCTAGAATATGCAAGTCCCCGTAGTATATGGACAATGATGATTCCAGAATTCGCAGCAGACTGTGCCCGTCGCTGATTGGTCGAGGCAACCTTCATGACATCATCGTCGCCATGGCAACCATTATGACATCTACGTCGATACTGTGCCTATCACTGATTGGTCGAGGCCGCCAGAGATGCGGGATGTCTACGTCCTTTATGACATCATCGTCGCTGTGCCCGTCGCTGATTGGTCGAGGCCTGGCGGCCTCGACCAATCAGAGACGCTGGATTTCTACGTCGATACTGTGCCCGTCGCTGGATTTCCAGGACAGACAGAAAGACAGACGGAAAAACCCTTAGACAATTATATATATATATATATATATATATATTTTTTTTTTTTGTTACATTTTAAAAATTACAAAAAGGAAAATGGACCGATGCAAAAGTTCAGGCACCCTGCATGGGTAAGGTTTATTCTGATGTCATATATTCAGATATTGAGAAAACATGCATATGTGTCTTATATAGTGTATGTAAACTTCTAGTTTCAACTCTATCTAACCTATTAGTGTTCTCTAACATCGTTAGGAAAGCCCAGGCGATGCAAATTTCCCAGCTTTATAAAAATCCAGCCTCCTTTAACCTTCTGCCAAAAAAAGAGCAGCCATGGGTTCTTCTAAGCAGCTCCACTCTGAAAATGATGGAGGCCCACAAAGCAGGAGAGGGCTATAAGAAGATGTGTACTTGAAAATTTGTTGCACTTTCCTCAGTTCAAAATATAATTCAGAAATGTCAGTTACAGGAACAGTGGAGGTCAAGATAAGGTCTGGAAGACCAAGCAAAATTTCAATGAGAACTATTCCTAGGATTGCTAGAGAGGCAAATCAGAAACCCTGCTTGACTGCAAAAGATCTTCAGAAAGATTTAGCAGACGCTGGAATTGTGTTACATTGTTCTACTGTTCAGAGACACCTGCACAAATAGGACCTTCATGGAAGAGTCATCAGAAGAAAACCTCTCCTGCATCCTCACCATGAAACTCAACATCAGAAGTATGCAAAAAATAATCTAAACAAGACTGATGCATTTTGGAAATAAGCAAGGTTAAAATAGAACCCTTTGGCCACAATGACAAAAGGTATGTGTGGAGAAAAATGGTACAATTTAAGGACAAGAACATCTCGCCAAACAATAAGTATGCGGGTGGATGAATTATGATTTGGGGTTGTGTTGCAGCCAATGACACAGGGAACATTTCAAAGGTAGAGGGAAAAAGGATTCAACTAATTCTTGATGTTAACATAACACCATCTGTAAAAAGCTGAAGTTGAAAATAGGATGGCTTCTATAAGTGGATAATGATCCTAAACACACGTCAAAATCCACAATAGACTACCTCAAAAGGCGCTAGCTGAAGGTTTTAGAATGGCCCTTACAGTCCCCTGATCTGAATATCATTGAAAATCTGTGGATAGCCAACAAAGTAGCAGGGCTGATTGGGTTTCTAATAACAGCTCTTGCTCCTTCCCTACATGCAGAGATCACATGTGCCCTTGGTCCGGAGGAGGAAGCACAGTCAATGCTACTGATTAATATACACAATCTGCTGTGTAAAAAGAGATCTAAGGTAAAGCTGGGCATAAACCATGCTTATCTTCTCTCCAGGAAGTCTGTTTCTGGACACACGGGGCAGAGAACTTTCTAGGTGAGGGACATCTGCTTGTTATACGCAGTAATATATAGAATGGGGGGCAGACACCTGCATTTATGCATTTCTCTGATGTAATGATATTATTATCCTCCCTGTATTGCCCCCTCCTGACACTGAGCGCTCGATGCTCACCACATCTTGTAGAAGTTGAGCCCCTGCCTCTTCCGTGCAGCATATTGAACTTGTCAGAACTGAATGGACATTTAGGATAAATAATTCCACATTTGTAAAGCCATCGATCTTCAGTGCCGGCAGCTGCTCTCCGCCACCCCCAGAGCTCTTCAAAGAGACAAGAACAACAAGGCCCCTGCATATTGATCCGGCGCTGAGCCCCCCCCCCCCCCCCCCATACACACAAGACCCTGAAGTCAGTTATTACATGGAGTAATTCAGCCCCAGTGTACATACAAATGCCCGACATTCACCTACAGCACAAAGCGTGCACTGCACACATGGGGGGCTCCACTATAACTACACAGAGCGTGCACTGTACACATGGGGGGCTCCACTATAACTGCACAGAGCGTGCACTGTACACATGGGGGGCTCCACTATAACTGCACACCCCATGCACTGTACACATGAGGGGCTCTGCTATAACTACAGAGAGCGTGCACTGTACACATGGGGGGCTCCACTATAACTGCACACACCTTGCACTGTACACATGGGGGGCTCCACTATAACTGCACGCACCATGCACTGTACACATGGGGGGCTCCACTATAACTGCACACACCTTGCACTGTACACATGGGGGGCTCTGCTATAACTGCACAGACCGTGCACTGTACACATGGGGAGCTCCACTATAACTACACAGAGCGTGCACTGTACACATGGGGGGCTCCACTATAACTGCACACACCTTGCACTGTACACATGGGGGGCTCTGCTATAACTGCACAGACCGTGCACTGTACACATGGGGGGCTCCGCTATAGCTGCACAGACCGTGCACTGTACACATGGGGGGCTCCGCTATAACTGCACACTCTATGCACTGTACACATGGGGGGCTCCGCTATAACTGCACACACCTTGCACTGTACACATGGGGGGCTCCGCTATAGCTGCACACTCCATGCACTGTACACATGGGGGGCTCCACTATAGCTGCACACACCATGCACTGTACACATGGGGGGCTCCGCTATAACTGCACAGACCATGCACTGTACACATGGGGGGCTCCGCTATAACTACACAGACCATGCACTGTACACATGGGGGGCTCCGCTATAGCTTGTGAGGCTGTGGCCGCTGATACAGCTAGGGGGTGCGTGCACTGTACACATGGGGGGCTCCACTATAGCTGCACACTCCATGCACTGTACACATGGGGGGCTCTGCTATAACTACACACTCCATGCACTGTACACATGGGGGGCTCCGCTATAACTGCACACAGCATGCACTGTACACATGGGGGGCTCCACTATAACTGCACAGACCATGCACTGTACACATGGGGGGCTCCGCTATAACTGCACACACCATGCACTGTACACATGGGGGGCTCCGCTATAACTGCACACACCATGCACTGTACACATGGGGGGCTCCGCTATAACTGCACACACCATGCACTGTACACATGGGGGGCTCCACTATAGCTGCACACTCCATGCACTGTACACATGGGGGGCTCAACTATAGCTGCACACTCCATGCACTGTACACATGGGGGGCTCTGCTATAACTGCACACACCATGCACTGTACACATGGGGGGCTCCGCTATAACTGCACACACCATGCACTGTACACATGGGGGGCTCTGCTATAACTGCACACACCATGCATTGTACACATGGGGGGCTCCACTATAATCACACACGCCATGCACTGTACACATGGGGGGCTCCACTATAATCACACACACCATGCACTGTACACATGGGGGGCTCCACTATAAGCACACACACCATGCACTGTACACATGGGGGCTCCACTATAAGCACACACACCATGCACTGTACACATGGGGGGCTCCACTATAAGCACACACACCATGCACTGTACACATGGGGGCTCCACTATAAGCACACACACCATGCACTGTACACATGGGGGGCTCCACTATAATCACACATACCATGCACTGTACACATGGGGGGCTCTGCTATAACTGCACACACCATGCACTGTACACATGGGGGCTCCACTATAATCACACACACCATGCACTGTACACATGGGGGGCTCCACTATAATCACACACACCATGCACTGTACACATGGGGGGCTCCACTATAATCACACACACCATGCACTGTACACATGGGGGGCTCCACTATAATCACACACACCATGCACTGTACACATGGGGGGCTCCACTATAATCACACACACCATGCACTGTACACATGGGGGGCTCCACTATAATCACACACACCATGCACTGTACACATGGGGGGGCTCCACTATAATCACACACACCATGCACTGTACACATGGGGGGCTCCACTATAATCACACACAGCATGCACTGTACACATGGGGGGCTCCACTATAATCACACACACCATGCACTGTACACATGGGGGGCTCCACTATAATCACACACACCATGCACTGTACACATGGGGGGCTCCACTATAATCACACACACCATGCACTGTACACATGGGGGGGCTCCACTATAATCACACACACCATGCACTGTACACATGGGGGGGCTCCACTATAATCACACACACCATGCACTGTACACATGGGGGGCTCCACTATAATCACACACACCATGCACTGTACACATGGGGGGCTCCACTATAATCACACACACCATGCACTGTACACATGGGGGGGCTCCACTATAATCACACACACCATGCACTGTACACATGGGGGGCTCCACTGCCTCTTCTAGTCATCATTATCCTTCTGACTCCCATTTATCAGATTCAAAAATAAAACGTTCCGATTTTTTTTTTTTTTGTATTGCGGAAAAAGAAAGCCTGAAAAATCCAGCACTGTGTGCACAATGCCCTGCTGGACAGCACCAGCACTCAGCGCCGCCCGCGGAGCCTCATCCTCTCTCCAATGCTCCCTGCAGCATCTGACTGAGCCCAGCATCCCTTCACCAGGGTTTATATAGAATCGGCCACCAATCAGCCTGCAGGGAGTCGCCTCCTATTGGCTGCCCTTTATCAACAAATGGCTAATTAGCATAGCCTGCCGGCGTGTGATTGGGCGAGCACGCTGCCTCTCCGGGGCGGAGCCCTCCCCCCTGGCCATGGCTCGCAGTCCGCGGCTGGTAGCCGGCAGTAGAGCGCAGGAGCTGCAGGCGGGGTGCGGAGATACCTGGTGCCGCTCTATGGGGCTGCTGGATGCCGCAGCGGTACCGCGGGCGGAGGATGCGCTGCCTCTGGATTGTGCTGGGCGCGGAGGGCAGGATGCCGCTGAGGGAGGAGTGAGCCGCCTGCCTGCTGAATGATGTCCCCATGGATGCCAGCCCCGCGTCCCACCTGAGAAGACGCCTCCTGCTGCCGGTGTGCACCATGCTCTTCCTCTGCCTCTACATGTTCTACTCCTGCGCCGGCTCCTGCGCCGCGGCGCCCCCCGGAGTCCTGTCCCAGCTGCTGCTCCGACCCCCGGCTGTGGCGGCGGAGGACCCGCCGGGCTCCATCAGCAGCTTCTCCAACGGCTCCGGGAGCAAGAAGCTGCCCCAGGCCATCATCATCGGGGTGAAGAAAGGGGGCACCCGGGCCCTGCTGGAGTTCCTGAGGGTCCACCCTGACATCAGGGCTGTGGGGGCTGAGCCCCACTTCTTCGATAGGAACTATGACAAGGGACTGGACTGGTACAGGTGAGACCCCCCACACACATATAAATATATATATATATAGTGTGAGACCCCCCACACACATATAATATATATACCCAGTGGTCCTAGAGATCTTGGAGCATTTGACCTTCTAAAAAACTAATAAAAAATTCCTATTGGGAAAATGAGACTAATCTATTAATGAATCAGCCCAGCCCCCTCCGCAGCCTGGACCCCGGCGTTACAGGGGGGGTTCCATGTACGACCCTAAGGCTACGTTCACACAATGAGTTTTTGATGTTGCAGAGTTTCTACACCCATTAGATGAATGGGTTACTTAGATTTTTCTTTAAAAAAATAATGGTGAGAGAAGCCTTCTTCTTCCTCTTGGACCCCCTTCTTCAGGATGCAGGCTGGGGGTCCGCTTTGTGATTTCTCACTGAGCCGCACAGCCCAATTATTCTTGATTTGGGGGTTTACATACCTTTTTTTTAGTGCCTGAAGCTTCTCCACAAAAATTCACCAAGTGCCTCCATTATTCTGGAGATGAAGCACGTCAGATATTGGGTACCTGGATGTAAAACCGGGGCTGCTGTCCTGATTATTGGGGGCAAAGGATTGATTGAGAGGGAGGTCTGTAGGTCTGAAATTGGGCAACAATAACGATTGACTTTTTTTTTCTCTCCTCCGATATATATATATATATATATATATATATATATATATATATATATATATATATATATATATATATATATATATATATATACACATATGTGGCCCTTATATACTGAGCCCCGCGTTATAGATGTAGACTGACCCTTATATACTGAGCCTCATGTTATAGAGGTAGAGTGGCCCTTATATACTGAGCCCCACGTTATAGATGTAGACTGACCCTTATATACTGAGCCCCGCGTTATAGAGGTAGACTGACCCTTATATACTGAGCCTCATGTTATAGAGGTAGAGTGGCCCTTATATACTGAGCCCCGCGTTATAGATGTAGTGACCCTTATATACTGAGCCCCGCATTATAGAGGTAGACTGACCCTTATATACTGAGCCCCGCGTTATAGATGTAGTGACCCTTATATACTGAGCCCCGCATTATAGAGGTAGACTGACCCTTATATACTGAGCCTTATGTTATAGATGTAGAGTGGCCCTTATATACTGAGCCCCACGTTATAGATGTAGACTGACCCTTATATACTGAGCCTCATGTTATAGATGTAGACTGGCCCTTATATACTGAGCCTCATGTTATAGAGGTAGAGTGGCCCTTATATACTGAGCCCCGCGTTATAGATGTAGACTGACCCTTATATACTGAGCCCCGCGTTATAGATGTAGACTGACCCTTATATACTGAGCCTCATGTTATAGAGGTAGAGTGGCCCTTATATACTGAGCCCCACGTTATAGATGTAGACTGACCCTTATATACTGAGCCCCGCGTTATAGATGTAGACTGACCCTTATATACTGAGCCTCATGTTATAGATGTAGACTGACCCTTATATACTGAGCCCCGCGTTATAGATGTAGACTGACCCTTATATACTGAGCCTCATGTTATAGATGTAGAGTGACCCTTATATACTGAGCCTCATGTTATAGATGTAGAGTGACCCTTATATACTGAGCCCCGCGTTATAGATGTAGAGTGGCCCTTATATACTGAGCCCCGCGTTATAGATGTAGACTGACCCTTATATACTGAGCCTCATGTTATAGATGTAGAGTGACCCTTATATACTGAGCCTCATGTTATAGATGTAGAGTGACCCTTATATACTGAGCCCCGCGTTATAGATGTAGACTGACCCTTATATACTGAGCCCCGCGTTATAGATGTAGACTGACCCTTATATACTGAGCCTCATGTTATAGATGTAGAGTGACCCTTATATACTGAGCCCCACGTTATAGATGTAGACTGACCCTTATATACTGAGCCCCACGTTATAGATGTAGAGTGGCCCTTATATACTGAGCCTCATGTTATAGAGGTAGAGTGGCCCTTATATACTGAGCCCCACGTTATAGATGTAGACTGACCCTTATATACTGAGCCTCATGTTATAGATGTAGAGTGACCCTTATATACTGAGCCCCGCGTTATAGATGTAGAGTGGCCCTTATATACTGAGCCTCATGTTATAGAGGTAGAGTGGCCCTTATATACTGAGCCCCACGTTATAGATGTAGACTGACCCTTATATACTGAGCCTCACGTTATAGATGTAGACTGACCCTTATATACTGAGCCCCACGTTATAGAGGTAGAGTGGCCCTTATATACTGAGCCTCATGTTATAGAGGTAGAGTGGCCCTTATATACTGAGCCCCACGTTATAGATGTAGACTGACCCTTATATACTGAGCCTCATGTTATAGATGTAGAGTGACCCTTATATACTGAGCCCCGCGTTATAGATGTAGAGTGACCCTTATATACTGAGCCCCGCGTTATAGATGTAGAGTGGCCCTTATACACTGAGCCCCGCGTTATAGATGTAGAGTGACCCTTATATACTGAGCCCCACGTTATAGATGTAGAGTGACCCTTATATACTGAGCCCCACGTTATAGATGTAGAGTGGCCCTTATACACTGAGCCCCACATCTGAGGTCACAGAGCAGCCGGGAACTGAATTTCTGCAATTTACAAATAGAAAAAATGAAGGAAAAAAAATCAGCTTTGTATTATGATTTTTTTTTTTTATTAAATTGAAAAATAGAATATTTTAGCAATGCGTCTTTAATTGCTTTTATTGCTGGCTTATAGTAAGTTCTTGCTGTTTTGGTCGGACTTGTCTTCTTCGGTGGAGCACGGTTTGGTCGTCCTTCTGTCCCTCTTGGGTTCACCTGTCTGAACAGCGCAGTTACAGCTCCTGCGCTCAACTGTTTGATGTACAGAGTTGTAGTGATCCCTGTCGAGGACTAGAGAGTATTGCAGGTCCCTGTCGGACAGATATTCTCAGGATGCCCAACCTTTTATTACTTGTTACATAACCCCAGTCACATTATTTATTCTAGCCACGTAAATGCGGCTCCCTGAAAGAAAAAAAGAATATTGTATAAGAAATGAAGAAAAATCTTTAAAAAATGTCTATTTTGTCTATATTTTTAAATATATTTTAATTCATATATTTTTAGATTGATATATTTTGCATTCATTTTTATAATATATATATATATATATATATATATATATATATATATTTATATTTTGTTTATATACAGATTATATTTATAATTTTTTTTTCTTTATTCCCGATATTTTGCCTCTCTTCCTTTTTTGATCTTTTAATGTTTCCTCGTTTGAAGGTTTTTTTTTCACAAGCCATCCCCCCTAATAATGAGCCCTCACGATGTGCAAACATCCTTCTACTCCCACAACATCCGCTTTTGAACTTCTCCTCCTGACAGCGATCACGTTGATACGTTCAAGTATCATCTCCAATATGTAAAGTAGGACATTAATATTTATCTGGTTTTTTTTGTTTTTTTTTCACTACCAGTTTCTCTTCTTTAATCTGTCTTCAAAAGAAGAAGAGGGGAAAGAAAAAAAAAGATACAGACTTGTTACGACACGGATGTGAACATTCATTACCACACACAAAAAAAATGCCTTGGGAAGGTTCTTTGTCATAATAATGTTTTTGTTCTGCCCTTTGCACTCAATCTTTGTACTCATTCATTGAAAACTTTTTTTTTTTTTTTTTTTGCCCACTCCCTTTATGGGAAAAAAAAAGACAATATGAAACTCTAAACCCTTTCAAGTAAATAACAAAACACATTTTCTGCTGGGACGGAAGGATTTTTTAGGAGTCGAAAATTGACATAAAATAAAAATAAATTGCTTAGTTCGTCTTTGTTGCTTTTAAGAGGCTGCGGAGTTCTACCCTATAAAGAGAATCCAAAAGTATTATATAAAAATAATCTATAATTCTCCGTATTGAGTGGCGGGATGTACAGACGTTCAGTGCAGAACAAGCCGAAATGTCTCCACATATTACTCAATATGTGTAAGCCAACCCAGTAGTGGAGGCTAAAGAAAGGGGGGAAAAAAGGTATAAAAGAAAGATTTGCACCTCTTCTGTATTTCGGCCACACAAAAGTGTCCTTTGGGATGAAGTCATACATGGAGTTTTCGGTGCAAGGGGCGAACGGTCTATTCTTTACTTTTGTCTCTCTTCGTATCAACACTTTGCTCTAAAAAAAACTATTATATTAACAGCAAAAACATGTATAAAAATGTTAAAGTTTTTTGGGGTTTTTTTTAACTTCTTTTTTATATATTTTCTTTTAGAAGCCTGCACAACCTTGTTTAGATGGGTAGTGTGTTCGGAAAAAAAGGCTGTAGATTTTGGTACCGTGGATGAGTTACTATTTAACTAACAAACTTTAGATTGATCTAATTTGTATTGATGATGATTTTATGCTTTTCTATATTTTCACTTAGTATACTAACTAATATATATATATATATATATATATATATATATATATATATATATATATATATATATATATATATATATATTAGATATGGATGGATGGATGGAGTTAAGTTCTGCCTGGATTGTTGCACTTTTACCACTGCGAGCTCGGTGAGGCCCATGGTTATGAATGGCGGTCTTGATAAATCACACAAGGAATCCAGCATTTTAACCTCTGTGCTGCCAGCGGCGGCCGACCAGTCATCCGTAACATAAAGGAACTGTGTAACAAGCTGTATAATCTCCAGGCTCAGGTGACAGGGGCTGACAGCTGCTCGTCCTCCTATCACAGCACAGCAGGGAGGTCATTAATGATGGATCCTGTTATAGGTGATCCATATGGATGGGGTAGATGTACTGGAAGCAGGCTCTCTTCTGCAGTAGATGCAGTTTCTTCCACAAAGGAATCAGTGCTGGTTATAGACACACCACTATTTCGAAAAATGACATTATGCTTCTGTTGGGGTAAAATCTTTGTAAAAAAAAGTGTCCTGTTCGATAGCCGGAGAAAACAGACCATGCACTACGAAGGCTGAGTGGCTTTTCGACAGATATGGAACTCCATGTCTACAATTCCAAAAAAAGTGTTGTCGAAATTGTGTTTTTTCTGGTTTCCTAGGTCTCTTATCAGTTCTATAAGATCCATTTGGGCATTGGGAAATATGGCTAATGAGTAACATTAATTCCATCAAATGTTTTGTGAACAGAAAGGAACGTCATGTTCCCTTTACAGTATAGTATAAAGAGTTTAAAAGGTCATGCTGAGATACCACCCAGAAAAGTTCAAGAACTTCCACTAATGTGCAAATGATTTCATATTATTGACTCTTTTGATTGTGGTAAATTCTGGTATAAAGTTACCAAAAGTTGTTCCCTCTCGTCACTAAGAAAACTTGAGAAAAGTATTGTATGTGCAGCGTTTAAAGCGTTAACTCAGATCTTAGGTTACGGTAATACTATGTTTTGTGTTGCTACCAATCCTGAGCAGATAAAATATTTTATGATAAAAGTCCTTAGAGCCAGAGTTGTATCGGCCTCTACATGGGGCAATCTGCCTCCCCATTATTGTCCCCTTTGGCCCATTGCTCCATCTTGCAGGTTTAAATTAAGACGAAGATCAAGTTGAAGCAAATCTGTAACCGTGAATTAATCAAATTTTCATAGGTCGGAATCAATTGCTTGTACATGTGTTAGATGTACACTAAAGCCAAGATGATTATTAAGAATGACCAATCCTTCCAAAAAAGTTCATGTGTCTTTGGAGACTCAAGGAAAAAGTGATCCAATGGTAGAAAAATTTCTAAAACAAGTTTTAAAAAAATGTTTTTGGCCCTCATTTACTGGCAGAAGTAAAAGAACTAGAATTTAACGAAGGTATGAGAACGTCATCTGTGGAGAAGGCAAATGTCCCACCGGACGGTGAAGAAGAGAACTGTTAATGATAGGGGGTTGAAATTCTTGAGCAATGTGGCGATAATTTGTGGTATTACTGCCTCATATTGGGGATATCACCCAGAATATCAGAGGATTATAAACCTACCCAGATGACATGTTTAATCTTAAAAGGGGTTGTCCAAAAATTGTGATAGCTGGGGCACATAAAAAAAAAAAAATCCTTTCCGATGTGAAATCCCTTCACAGGCAGTCTTTTCTACTTTGCTGCAGCAATCACGTGCCATAAATCCACATGACTGCTGCAGCCTTTCACCGACTTCATCTGCAATGCCTGTATGTAGGGTATGAGGCCACTGAGGCTAATGATTGGCTGTATATCACATCTGTAAAGTTAACAAGAACTGGTGGGATCTATTCAGCATGCTGAGATCTACCATTTTTTATTTTTTTTTATGCTCTTACCCCTTTAAAAAATAGTCAGCCCATATTATAAACTTGTTCATAATGGGATAGGTCATAGATGTTAGAGCCATAAAATCAATAGACCAACAGTTATTACTCCTAGGCTCTGGTATTATCATGCATGTTTGGTTTGACATTATTTAGATGTTCCATCAGAAGTGGAGTTTGGGTGAATGGTTGATCGACACCTCTCGTGCCAACGAGTTTGGACAACTTGGTGATGAGATTCCATCAAATTAAGTGAAACCTCTTTTGAGATGATTTTCTTTTTTTTTTTTTTTGGTCTTCTCAAAAAAGATGGCCAGTATGTATAGAATGTGATGGAACTGAAAATCTAACACAGAAGATTTGGTCTCGATAAGGATGTGGTCTTATCAAAGAAGTGATCTTTTGGATAATTGGGAGTTCCTCTGTTGCAAGTACAGTCTAGAGTCATCAATTCTGTAGAAACTGGGTTCTTCTTTGTTGAGCCTACAAATGGCTATCCTTCAGGTTGTTGGGGATTGAAGCCTTTATATATTTTTTTTCTCTCCCTACTTTATATTTTTTCGATATGAGGAAACTTCTAACTCCTAGATATATATATATATATATCTCTATCCATTCATTATTCACAATGGAAGAGGCCAGGCTTACTTGAGTTGTACTGCATTAGAACAAAATGGCTGCCTTCTTCCAAACATCAGCGCCTTGCGGTCTATAAAATTGCAATTCTGCCTAATTCAGTATTTATTACCTTGTAGATGGTGTTGGAAGAAGGCAGCCATGGTTTTCTAATGACAGGCAGCTCATTTAAGTCACCGATAAAGGTTGTTGGTGACCAAGACCTTTAACACAAAGTCATTTGAGACCTATAATTCCATCTCTTTATGCAACAGGTTACTTTATAAATCTGTAAAACAAATTGTGGCCAAAGAGTAGGCGATCTCAACCTCCAGTTATAGCTGCAGAAAGAAGAAAAATATTCTATTTGTTTTTTTTCAGTCTTTAATTTTCTAATTTATTCAGGTTTATATTGGCCTCAAAATGTATCCAGAACGCTTTCATTAACCAGACTGATGCTCATCACACTCTGCCAATTGCATCTGTAACCAACCAAATCATTTCAACTTTGAGTTACTATTTTCTTTACTATACAAAAGTTAACTTTTTTTTTTTCCTATTTCCCTTTTTAACATTTATTTTGGATGGAAATTTTTCCTAGAGTGCCAAAAAAAAAATTCTTGATTCTCCTTAAACAAATGACCGTGAGGTTTACCGAAAAAATAAAAAATATCCACCGCCACATTTTCTTCAATTTAAATAAATTCCACATTTCAACTATCCTTTAGGGTTTGTTTAGATTTTCCAAAAACTTTTACAATTCTTTGTTTTTCGCCTTTTCCCGGTTTACCTAGAAAAATCAACATTGTCTTAAAATAATAGAAAAGACTCTTTAGTAGAAAGGGAAATACTAAATCCATAAGGATTTTATGCTCAATTTTTCATTCGTCAACTTGCCAAAATGATTATTTTTCCATCCTGGTAGTACTAGCGCGCTCCATGTATAAAGAATGACAGATTGCTCTTCTCAGAATATATTAGACCGTGCGTTGCAGTTGATTATATATTTTCTATATTTTGTCCTGTTTAGAACATAAAACTTGTCCAGAATTTCTTTTTTTAATTCCGATCTCGGCAAAAAAAAAAAAATGCATAGTAGTCATAGGAGGTGTCAAAATAAAAAAAATAAATGTATAGTAGTCATAGGAGGTGTCAAATAAGTTTTAAAAAAGTTTAAACTAATTTAACTAACAAGTAATGACAACTTTTTCTCATGTTTAACACGATTGACCCAAGTTACAAAATGTATATGTATAATTTCTCCAAAAGCATTTTTTATTTTTTTTAATTTCTCTCGCCCCCTCCATCAACGTTTTGCTTCTAATATCTCTAAGGTTTCCACTTGAAATTCTTAAGTTTAACATGACAGAAGAAAAGCAATATACACTATTTTAAACTGCAGAAAAAGTTTTAATACTTTATTCATATTCTATATAGATATATATATATTATGCAACACAAATTTTCGTATTTTCTCTTTTCTAGACATGTATTTTAGTTGTCTTCCTTGAACCGGGGAAATCCTCTAGATCGCATTACCCTACTAATTTCGCAATTGAGATCCATTATCCATGACCTCATAGGCAATGACGGCTTTGCTTACACTAAGACTCCTCGGTTAAACAGTGGCTTTAAAAAATATGAAAGTATTTCTTTTTCCCCTTTAAATGCTTAAGAAGACAGCTAAATTAAAACAAATGTCAAACTGTCAGTCGGCCGCCACTTTAATTGCCAGTCACTTGTTTGCCTTTCAAATAATCTAATCTGATAATCTCCAGAGAATAGAATTTTTTTTTTTTTAGGTCATAACACTAACATATTCTAGTTTCTTGGGTAGCAGGAACAATTTTGGAAGACGTCGTGGACATTTCCAAATAAAATAGTTTTAAAAAAGCGTTTCTAAACTGTTAAACTGGTTCTTGTAATTTTTTTTTCTTAACATAAAAACCTTTCCATATATAAAATAATGAACTTCCTAAACACTAGACACCAAAAAGGAGATTATTTTATTTTTATTTTTTTTGAGGTGGTGGGAGTTTGATAACAAACATAAGCTTGGTCCACACAGGAGGCTGATCTATATATGGTATATATATGGCTGATCTATAGATGGCATCTATAATCCATGTTTCATAGGATAGTGGGGAGGGAGTTCGGAAGGGGGGCATCCAAGGAAGGCCTTTTGCCCCATTGAGTATTATATAAAAAGAGGGAGCATATTGTCTGTCCGGCTCAGATTACTGGACACTGCCTTCCTCATCCCCTCACCTGTTGTGTCGTTGAACTGTCCATAAAGCCTGGAACATTTTGTGAGTGGTTCTCGGAAGGTGGCTTTGATATTTCAACGCTCGTGACCAAGATTCCCACATTGGGATCAGGCGAAGATCACGCCTGTCGTAAAAATGTTTCATTCATTCAGTCATCGAATAATGTCCCAACTGGGGAGGCCAGTCATAGCTTGGAAACATTTGCTGTGCGGGACAATCTCACCATGGGGTCTTCATATTGACACCCAATCCTTGGCCTCTACTACTTTTATACTTATACATCATTACATACGCTTCTATAAAAAAAAAATTTTGGGGGGGCTGCTGCATTTGTCAGGGCTTATCCCAAAATGAAGGACTATAGGTTTGCTTTGGTCATGTGATCTTAATATTGGTTTCCTCATACACTATGTTCCAAATTATTATGCAGATGACATTTTTTCTCGGATTTTCCTAAATGGTCGGTGCAAATGAGTCAGTCTAATAAAAGTCATCACCCGTTAGAGTATACATCAAATTTTATTGAAGAAACCTCCCAATGATAACAGTATAATCTCCAAAATGAATAAAAACTCAAAATGCACTGTTCCAAATTAGGCACAGTAGAATTTCTAAACATTTGATATGTTTTAAAGAACTGAAAATGCTCATTTGTGGAATTTGCAGCATTAGGAGGTCACATTCACTGAACAAAAAAGCTATTTAACTCCAAAACATTCTAATAGGCCAAGTTACATGTTAACATAGGAACCCTTCTTTGATATCACCTTCACAATTCTTGCATTCTTGAGTTTTTGGAGAGTTTCTGCTTGTACGTCTTTGCATGAAATCAGAATAGCCTCCCAGAGCTGCTGTTTTGATGTGAACTGCCTCCCACCCTCATAGATCTTGTGCTGGATGATACTCCAAAGGTTTTCTATAGGGTTGAGGTCAGGGGAAGATGGTGGCCACACCATGAGTTTATCTCCTTTTATGCCCATAGCAGCCAATGACTCAGAGGTATCTTTTGCAGCATGAGATGGTGCATTGTCATGCATGAAGATGATTTTGCTCCTGAAGGCACGTTTCTGCTTTTAGAAAGTTGTCAGTCAGAAACGCTATTTACTTTACAGAGGTCATTTTCACATCTTCAGGAACCTTAAAAGGCCCCACCAGCTGTTTCCCCATGATTCCAGCCCAAAACATGATTTCTCCACCTCCTTGCTGACGTCGCAGCCTTGTTGCGTCATGGTGGCCATCCACCAACCATCCACTACGCCATCCATCTGGACCATCCAGGGTTGCTCGACACTCATCAGTAAACAAGACTGTTTGAAAATTAGTCTTCATGTATGTCTGGGCCCACTGCAACAGTTTCTGCTCATGAACACTGTTTAGGGGTGGCCAAATAGTAGGTTTATGCACCACAGCAAGCCTTTGAAGGATCATACACCTTGAGGTTCGAGGGACTCCAGAGGCACCAGCAGCTTTAAATAACTGTTTGCTGCTTTGTAATGGTATTTTGGCAGCTGCTCTCTTAATCCATTGAATTTGTCTGGCAGAAACCTTCCTCATTATGCCTTTATCTGCATGAACTCTGTCTGTGCTCTGTTTCAGTCACAGATCTCTTCACAGTATGATGATCACAAGGTTTTTGTGAAGTATCTAATTTTTTTATACCTTGTCCAAGGCATTGCACTTTTCAACGCTTTTCAGCAGCAGAGAGATCCTTTTTATTTCTCATATTGCTTGAAACCTTTGGCCTGCTTAATAATGTGGAACATCATTTTTAAGTAGTTTTCCTTTAATTAGAATCACCTGGAAAACTAAATTATCACATGTGTTTCAGATTGATTTTAGTTATCTATTGAGCCCTGAGACACAATACCATCCACAAGTTTATTTGAAAAACAAAACAATTAAATCTTTATAACACTTAAATCCAATTTGCATAATAATTTGGAACACAGTGTAATAACATCCATTACAACTCCCACGAGGGCTGTCTCCTAACTTTCCTACACTTCTGAATGTATTTTTCCTCCATTCTTCGTTCCGGTATCTATACATTTAGCTGTCACTTATGAGATATCTTGGCAACACTCAGTGTGGAAGCTGTAATGGCAGCTGGGTGGGTTGTCACCAACCAGTCCTACAAGGAGTTATTCTGTCTTAGAAGGAACTTTGGTTTTTTTGTACAACCTAGCCACACATTTGCTATCATTAGGCTTGCACTGCCTGGGTTATAGCTAATACATCCTCGGATGTTGGCTATGGTTTAGGTTGGCGTCTATACAGCTTAATCGTAGAAACCCGACTGCGTTAGCCAGTGACACAGTGGAGGTTAATGGAAATGGTGACCTGTATGTGTCTATATTTTCCTTACAGCGACCACTGTTGGTCCAACTTCACCTCCTGAGCCAAGCGAATGTTAAACAAATTACAGGTCCTATTATTTCAGACCTACTAATTAAAGGGTTGTGCCTGGTACCCGATGCAAGAGCGGATATCAATCTGTACTGTGATTAGAGGGCAAAGGCTACACCAGAGGACATAATTACATGGACTTTGAAGGATTACTCCAAAAGGTGTATAGTGGCATTATCCTAATGGAGTACAGATCACTTCGCAGTGCAAACCAAATAGCTTCAGGCCATTACTACTGATATTTTCAGCATTCGGTCACTCTTGTGAATTTTAAGAATTCTCCATTGATGGTGTGGCATGTTATAAGAAGGAAGAAACAGATACAGGGGCATATGTTGAGGATCAAATCCATATTACAGATTAGAAAGTTACAAGTATAAAAAGCATTCTACCGATAATTTGTAAAGTGGTTCACTATGTATCAGTTAAGGTGAATTGGGGAGAATTGATTCCACGAGTGTTCACAAATATAACTTGATAGGTTCATGGATTTATGTTCTCATTGCATGAACTGGTGGTCTATATCTTAAAAATTTGCATTGATATCATAGCCATCGGAATAGTTAGAATCTAAAGCTTAGAGTTGCAAAAATTGAAAGGAACGGATTGAAATGAACGGATGGCACTCACCGGTTTAAAAAACTTCTTTATTCCAATACTTTAAAACATCGGCTTAGAGTTGTCATCCATGATTTGGTTAAAGTAGTAATTAGTGATGAGAGAACATGCTTGCATAAGGTGTTTTCAGAGCATGCTGGGTGCTAACCGAGTTTCTTCGGCGTGCTTGAAAAATGCTCGAGTCTTTGCGGCTGCATATCTCGCAGCTGATGGACAGCCTCAACACATGGGGGATTGCCTGTTTGTTAAGCAATCCCAGCACATGTTTCGGCTAGTGAACAACTGCGAAACATGCAATCGCAAGGACTCTAAGATAATATTCGAGCACGCCAAAGTCACTGTTGGCACTCGAGTGTGCACTGAGAACGCCTTATCCGAGCACGTTCACTCATCATTAGTAGTAATCTGTTACATTCTGGAAAAAGTCTGACCGGATGTGCATTCCTTTGCTAATATAACTTAAGTGCTTCCTCCCCCTTTCAAAAACACACTTGTAGTTTATAGTCTTGGAAAAAGTTTGGAATCTTTTTTTCCAAATTTTTTATTTTTTTTTGTAGGGCCAAGTTGAATACTTTTACAGTATGTATGCATCCCCTTGTGTCCATAAAACAGCTGGTTAGCTATGATTTAACATGTTTGCGTAGCCAATTCCATATCAGATGCTCGGTTTTGTCATACATCGGGATGGGATTTACAAATTCTCTTTTCACCCAGTCATGACCATACAATCCAGCAATGATGTCTACTTGCCAAATTGGAAAAATACCGTGAACTAAAGAACGCGCTCCCTAACGGCCATCCTAGAGCTTGCGTGCAGTGACTTGCTGACGCGTACACACAGAAAATAAAAATAAACAAAATAATTAGCTAAACTGCCTGTAATTCAGGGGCGCTCTACCCCCATCCAAACAAAATCAGAGGGGAATTGCTTGACAAGTCTGTATTTTGTGTGTCTGAAGCTTGTTCTCTAAGAAATCGGGACGCGCGCACACACAGCCTCTTATTATATGCCAGACTTGTAATTAGCCAGAACTGTTACCCATGGAGCCTGGCATCAGCCCCCTTCCCTCTAACTAAAAAACATGCATGAGCATTTCAGGACACAGGGTGATTGTTGCCAAAGTTTCTTGTACTCCAAACTTTTTATTTGGATGTTACATTTTTGGAGTGTTGACATGTGCATACATGTAGATCATACACGTTCTTGTTCTCTCATGTCTGTCGTTTTTACTTGATTAGGGACTAATCACTAGTGTTTGTTTCTTTTGGGCTTTTAAGTCTCCTTCAGTGTTCTTGGTAAGTCCCCTTTCACACATCAGTTTTTTGCTATCAGTCACAATCCGTCGAATTTTGAAAGACTGATCCGGCGACTGATGCCGCCAGATCCGGGTTTTTTTCTCTCATAGACTTGTATTAGCGGCGGATAGCCTCACATTTCATCCGTTGTTTGCCGTATGCATCAAATTTTGTTCGGTGGCTGGAGACAACGAACAAAGTAGCGTTTTGTGTACATCGAAAAAACAGACAGTGTTGCCGTCCGTCGTTTGCTCAAATGGAAGCCTATGGGCGCCAGATCCATCAAATGATGGAATCCGGCGACGGATTCCGTTTTTTTAACTGAGCATGCTCCGATTTAGCCAGATCCGCTAGTCGGATCCGTCAAAAAACGAATCCGTAGCATCAGTCTTTCACAATCTGTGACTGAACCGTTGAGCCAACGGATTGTGACTGATGGCAAAAAACTGATGTGTGAAAGGGGCCTAATCTATCGCTATAGTTTTTTTTTGTTTTTTTGTTTTTTTTTTACATCCTCTAAGGTCAAAAGTTTCTACTGTAGCGTGAAGAACTTGACTATAATGTGAGGTTTATTAACTGATGCGGTTATCCGCAGCGGTGATCAAGAAAAAGCTTATTCCATACAAAAGGAGGGATTAATGGACTTCCCAATTTGAAATTTTTCATTTTTGACCAATAGTTATCTGATTTGTATCTTCTGAAAAGACAAAATTCATATCCCAAAAATTACTGAAAGCAGGATAACTGAACGCAATGGGTGACCCAAGTTTTTCTTTAGTGACATGTGGTATATTTAACTCCCTGTCGGGGTGGTTCCCGAGTAGGGGTCCAATCCTTAATGCAATAGTATGAAAGGCTCGGCACTTGTCGGTTTGAAGGTTAAGAAGCCAAAAACATTTTTCTTTCTACCACCCAGACCTTCATCAGAAAGGTTGCGATTGTTGCATACCACAGTGCACCTACTAGTGTATTCTTCTTCTCTTCTGAAATCCACAACCTTTTTGATGAAGGTCTGGATGGTAGACTGAAACATCATTGTTGGATTATGTTGCACTATTTTGGATTGCACCAAATAAACTCTCAATATGCCGTGTCTCTTATACTATCCCAATTGTTCTTTACACCTGTTTGTAAATAGTCTTGTAGTCGGCCCATCTTTGGGGTGATGGGGAAGTGGGACCGCTCAGACCACCCATTTTTGCAATATTTCGATCAAATGATTTCGGAATGTTGGGTATTATAATGACTTCATTTCCAGGAGATTTTATGAGCGTGATGAATGTGCAATCAATTTTCTCTAATGGTTTAACATTTGTTTCTAATTGGGCGGTTATTGTTCTGACCGCTCATTATGGTTTGATGGCAGTCGCTCTACATGAAGATGGGGGGATAGTGCTCCCATCCTACTTCATTCGGAAGAGCAGGAATCCTTTTCTCCAAGAAACTAAAGGATGCATTTGTCAGCATACAGTGTTCGCAGAGAACTGAAATGAACAGTGGGGGGTGACTGCATGGTTTGGGATTACCCAATCCCGTTCTGGCTTCTTGGAAGGACACAATGGATCAAGGAGTCATCAGATGGGGGTGTAGAGGCGAGTGACTGCCATAGTAAAAAGGAAAAGAATGGAAGGCCGAATGGTTTTCAATGAAAGTAGCAGAGGTTAATTGTGTATGGGAGTAAGCAGCGTAGAAAACTGAAGGCCGCCCCATGCCAGTCTGGATAAGTAGTAGAGGTGAATGGGGAGGTGGGGAACGATTGGTTATACCCTATGTGAATACAACTAGCAACAGTTGAAAAAACATATCTGTGGGGGACAGGAATCTCCTGTTGCCCTACAGAATAAAACCTGCTTCGTGCCCACAGGATCTGACATGTCTGCCTTTTAAGTCTTCTAAAAGCCTCTGTATAGATGGACAGTTGGGCTTTATTGTTCAATGCTGCTCATACTGTTTTCCCCAAGGATTGTACTTTTCTGTAAAAGCCAAGAACTGACCCATATATATTGGTGAAGAGAAGCTAGCAAATTACAATTTACCCATACAGAATGGCGAGTCGTTAAATACTTGACCGCTCTGCTAGACGCTTGCTAATGCAGCCTTAAAGTACCTCCAAATTATGGTGGCATTTGAGTTATAGACGGCGCATGCTAACTTCTTGCCTAATCAAACCTAAGGATTTGCCTTCTTGCAACATCTATAACTTGCAACTGTGGTCCTGTTTTACAGCATTTCACTGTAAAATCAAAATATCCTTATAGATCGGCCCATTGAGAAATCGAATATTCGTCATTAAACATCCAAGGCTAGGACTGCTCTATATGTACGTTCCTTCTTGGCTCATCCACTGCAAATCGGTGGTGAATCGGCAGCAAAATCCGCTAACAAGGGGAGTTCAGTCCGTTATACTGAAAATCGTAGAAATACGCAACAGGAATTGGTAAAATCAGCACTGTAGGTAAACTTTTAATGTGGAAAAAAAAAAAATCCACAGCATATCGATGAAGTGTGAATTCTCATCCACATACCCGGTATTCAAATTTTCTACAGATTTTTTTATTTTTTTTTTATCTAGAAAACCATACTGATCATACGGGTAATACATTGCATAACGATCAAGAAGTGCTTACAGATATACAATAATTAAAACAAAAAAAACTTTATTTCAATTAAAATAAATCACACAAACAAGAACAATAATATTAACCATAAAAAGGTGCCTCAAACTACTGAACACAGAGGACAGCATAGAGCAGTATAAATACACAGGTACATATCTATGCACAACTAAATGTATCCTGTCCACAATCTGACAGGTTTCCCGATTGGGCTGATATGTGGTCACAATATATGGAAAGGTTCACATATGAGGAATACAATCAAAGAACAAGTTCTTATGCAGGGAAAAAACACCTTAATATCAACCTAATAGTCACACATATATGAAATGCAGCATGTGCAAATGAGGGTCCTCATTGGAGCCACTCACATAGAAAATATACCCTTGTAGCCAAACAAATGTAATAGTACCATATAGTGCTAAAGTGCATGTGCATATTTGCAATGGTTAAGCTGACAAGGACAACATATCAACAATAAAGCACAGTGCTAGCAGATATTAAAACTGAGACTTCATATCGTGATGCTCACAGTAAATGCATAGCAAACTGTGCCGTGCACATATTACCTGGATTTCCAGTGCTCGGAAGAAGCACGAGCGAAACGTGCGTTGGGGTGAGGAGAAACGGCGTTCCACTTGGCATTTAATTTTGGAGCACTGCAAATCCAGATATGTGCACAGCACAGTTTATGTATTTGAGGAAAATGGACTTGGGTAGTATGTTTTAAGATTTTTTTTTTCCTGGCACAAATCTGGATGGAAAATACATAACATTTCCATCTTGTGTAGACAAAACCCAAATCTACCCTTTCGTATCCAGCAATCTGGCTTGATCACATTGGTCTTCGTTTCAGCAGCGCAGTCCTAACCATGCCATGCAACCATATATTTACTGACGTGATCTGTCAATGTCGGCAGAATTGTAGTCCCGAATGGGGTCACTTTGGGGTCACATGATAGGATATAGGGTCACATGACCATCTGACCAAAGGTAGGAACATGCAAAAATCAATAGGTGATTGGGAAGTAAAAAAAAAAAGTTGAATGGTTGACAAGTGTGATTTCATATCTGCTTCTCTGAAAATGTCAATACATTGTTGGTATCGGAGAAAGGTGATTCACACTTTGCTTTGTCCTTTATTATTGTCTATGGCTTTGTTATCTTGGCGCATGGAAGGGCCGATAGTGTTTTTGTCTTTGCTATATCGCCTACTTTTGGTTATCAAGTGTCAGGCACATTATGATTGAGCAGGCTCTCTCGGTGAATTAGTGAGCTAATACAAACACAGCGGGACATCTGGGGTAATTAGTCTGATGGATGATGAGAAGATCTTCAAGGGCTTGCACATAATTCTTTTTTTTTTTTTTTCTATTGTCTTCCTTGGTTAGATTTTCCATTATGCTAAAACTCCTGACGACATAATGGTAAAGGGTGTTCCATATTGAAACCTATTGTATGAGCGTCTTGTATGTAGCTCCACGTTTTGTTTTTCCTTTTTGGCAATTTTATGAATGTTATGTATTGTAGTTAGTTACTTCTTAAATTTAAACTGCAAATGATTGAAAACGCAGCAGCGGTTCAGTCGCACAACGGACACCAGCAAAGGTCTACAGACCCCATCACCTAATAACTGGATTGACTACAGTGTCCTTGTACTATTAAGGCCTTCATACAAATTAGACCTCCTGTAAATGGGTTCGGACGACAATCTAGTGTGTATGTGGGACCCCCATGTGGTGATCGTTGGGAGGAGATAAGCTGCTAGAGGCTCTCTAATAGAGAACACAGAAGCGCTTGGCTTAGCAAGCCCTTCTGTGTATTGGAGAGTTGGGATAAATATCTGTTGGCCGAATGATGGCTCGGCCAATCGTTGGCTGGCAGCTAGATAAAGTGCTTTTATTACTATGAAAACCCCTGATGGTGCCTCTGACAGATAAAAAAAAAAAAGCCCACTAGTAATTTTTCTTGCTGAATAGTCCCCCAAATATAGTTCATAATACTGTCAGATTCTGCTCATAGTGTCTCATGGAGGTTGACATCCAGGCGGGTATCTGTTGACATTTAATTTCTTGAGACATACATTCCAAGGTCTTGGACTTGGTTGGTTGAGGCACCAGGTCAACCCCTACCCCATTTTGCTTCTCCTTTAATGCAACGTTGGCCAATGTCTTGATTATTAAGACAATTGTAACTGAACGTATACTTGCTGATTAAAGAATGTTAAAGCATCCTTGATCATAATTTTTTATTATGTATATGGGGCACCCGACAACTGGTAGTTGTAATAGAATGGTGATCTGGCGTGTTTGAATTTTTTTTTTTGTGTTGCTGATCGCAATCCACAGACATGTTTGGCAACTGCTTCTGTTAGAACAGCTTCGGCACCCCTGCACGATTTCGCTGCCTCCTTTTGACACTTACACCGGCGTGCTCCCTAAGCTGTCCCCGCATCGTCTTCCTCCCAGAGCCTGCGCTCTGCACAGAGGTCTCTTGGGAATGTTTTTAGGGCGTGTTAAAGAGGCAGCATACGTTTGAAAATGTTGTCTCTCAGCCATTGGCTGGAGACATGTATTTAAGGCACACTCCCTTATAGGGAGTTTCTTTAGCAACTTCGCCTCTTTTTAATTTTAGAAGTGTGCTTAGTTGCAAGATCCCTGTATGCGTGCTCCCTGATCCTGTTTCAGTTCGTCCTGTCTGCGTCTGAGCCTGAACCTGTTCCTGATTGCGTCCTGCCTATACCGAGTCCTGATCCCGAGTCACCTTGTCTGCACCTATACCGCTACCCTCCCCCATCCATTCTGAACCTGTTTCTTTGATGCTGTTCATCCTGTGTACCTGATGTCTGCTCAGTCTGTTTCTGTTCACCATCCGTGGTGTATCTGTCTTGCAGCTATTTAGTTCCTGGCCGTTTTCTCTCTCCAAGTCCATCCCTGCTTCCCTATACCACTTTGAGGGTCAGCTGCTACAGCTTCGGGGTCTGTCCTGGAGTAGTACCTGGTGTCCACCTGGGTTCAAGTCTAACCACACCATCAGGGGCCCTAGTGAAGAACCAGGTGGTCGTTTAGTTATGCCCATCCACGCTTTCACTGGACCGTGGCACAGTGGTCCCTCAACCACATATATGACTGCTTCCTCAGAGAATACATGCTCTTGCGTATGGGGAATTGACCGAGACGGCAATTGGACAGCCGATCGGCTGACTTGTGTCAGTGCCATCCTTTGTGTATGGCCGGTTTAAGATTCAGCAAAGAATGACTGAAGAATGTTGCTTATCTCTTAAAGAAATAGAGGTATCCCTAGACAGAAATCTAATTTGCCTAGTCCCGATGTGTCCCTAGGTTTTAATACTTATCATGAATACATCAAGTGGAGTGTAACCGACACAATGATTTCAGTGCTTACTTCTCTTCGACGAAATTTCAAAATTTTTTTACAATTCCATCATGTCATCTCATAAATTCAAGATCAGGCGGTGCAGGTTAATATCTGCGTTTGCTGGGCCTCCATAATAATTTGTTTGCAATCTGCTGAGAGTTTACAGTAATTTGAGGTAATTTAGCAATCTGCTCTGTGTGGCGCTGACTGCCATTATCCAAAGGAAGCTGGTTACAAAAAGAGGATGTAATTGGACAAAGAAATGGCTTATCGAGGAGATTGAGGAACATTTAGGCTGCTGGAGTTGTCATTGTTCAGGTTTTATTACAGCATTGAAATCTCCATTTTATTTAACGACTCTGGTAATAATATATAAAGTGGTGCTCTGTGTTTCTGCGGGTCGATGGAGCATTTGAATAAGTTGAAAAATATGATCGAGGTACTGTTTAATAGGTTTCCTTAATCATATTTAATGTGTAAAAATCTTAAAGGTTTCCTTTTTCATTCATATTTGGCTATTTTGCCCCAAATATATGTGCATAGTCATCCATTGAGTACGTCTGACATTCATCTAATAAAACATCATATCAGTGACACGATTCATGACATTTGTGCAGATTCTTATCCAAAATCTGTGGTCAATCCACATCCTACGCGCAAAAAAAAAACCCGCTACTGGGAAAAAGTAGCATGGAATTGGGGAATAAAAAGTGAGCTAATCCTGGTCTTGATCTACCTCGCACCCAGCAGCATATCCTTGGCAAAAAGTCATGTGTCAGCCTTGAAATACATGTCGTTATACCCATGTGTCGTTGTACCAAGTCCTCCTTTATTGGACAAATTAATTTCTATTGCATATTACATCAAAAAGGTGATAAAGTGGAGCATCAAAAACTTTGACCCTGGGAAATCATTGGTAGCCAAAAGATCAGATCATTCACAAGTTGTTCAGCCTACCCCGATTTGAAGTGGCCTTTTCTGTTAAATCCACATTTACCAATATAAGCGCTAAGGCATGCAGCAAATTAAGCCTCATGATTGATGGCAATATCTATTTGATTTTGGGATTATTCCAGGTCAAAAAAATGGCTGATCCCCTGATGCATCAAAAGCTAAGAGCCTAATGAAACAACGATAATGTGCATCCAGGTTTATACGTCCTTATTTCCCTCCCCCCCCCCCCCCCCTCTTTCCGATCCTCTTATTTAGGAAAGAGGAAACAGCCACAAACCATTTTCCCCCTCCTTGCAGCGGTTAATTAGCAAAGTGGGTCAATCCATCTTGAAGGTACACAAATAACTCAACCGGGTGTTAGCTCAAGATGCCTAACGAGATGCCATTTGTCAGAGCTGTGGCTTTCAGGCGGCATTAACCCTTCATCTGAATTTTAGATAGCACCAAGGCGAATAACTCTTCAAAATAAAATTACTATGCTCATAACACACTAGAGAAGCAATTGCACCCAAGCATTGTCAATTATAATACTCTGAAGGCACATGTACCGTAAAAATAACATCAAGATTTCTAATTGTCTTTTATTTTTGTGATGCTGATGTTTTTGTTTTTTTTTTATGTAGGGAGTTGATGCCGAGGACGTTGGACGGTCAGATCACCATGGAAAAGACCCCCAGTTACTTTGTGACGAAGGAGGCTCCATCTCGGATCTCTGCCATGTCGAAGGATGCTAAGCTGATTGTGGTGGTGAGGGATCCGGTAACTCGCGTTATATCTGATTACACCCAGACGTTGTCCAAGAGGCCGGACATCCCCACATTTGAGAGTTTGACATTTAAAAACAGGACTACGGGTCTTATCGACATCTCGTGGAGTGCCATCCAGATCGGCATCTACGCCAAGCACTTGGAGAACTGGCTCCAGTATTTCCCTATGAGCCAGATCCTCTTTGTGAGCGGAGAGAGGCTGATCACTGATCCTGCCGGAGAACTGGGACGTGTTCAGGATTTCCTGGGACTTAAACGAATCATCACAGACAAACATTTTTATTTTAACAAGACTAAGGGGTTTCCATGCCTAAAAAAGGCGGAGGGGAGCAGCAAACCTCACTGTTTGGGCAAAACCAAGGGCAGGACTCACCCCAACATACACCCAGAAGTCGTGCAGAGATTGCGCGAGTTCTACCGGCCATTTAATATGAAGTTCTACCAAATGACTGGCCAGGACTTCGGCTGGGACTGAACAAAAAAGACACTCAACCAGTCCTAGACTTATTTGAAGTAAACACATTTCTGTGTGTTTGTATAAATGTACAGAGATCTATTTTATTATAATTTATTTGTAATTCCTAAGCAATTAATTCACTAAGCTGCCTAACCACGCGGTTCCTTGATTGCCCATAGTATTAACATTCCATCACACCATGACCCCCCAGAGACTGAAAATCAATATTGTCGTCTTTTTGCACAGATGATCTGCAGACAAATTTTATGGTCTCTCAAAAAGGGTTTTTCCCATCTCCATCTTGCATATCCGCTAATGGTGCTCCATATGCAGTCGTGTATCTATATATTGAGAAAACCGAAAGCACAATAATATTACCTTGGTGTTTGTTTACGGGTATTGAAATCCTTGGGTTCTTGGTTTTCATTACACTTCCTGATACTTGGGCATTGATTGTTACTGTATTCAAGACTTGATAGGGCGGTAGAGCATAGGTCAAAGGGTTTGGTAGTAGAACGAAAAGTGAATTACCTTGTTATTTAGAAGTGCCATATCCAATCTAATCACTTTGTGAAAATTTTAATCAGACTGCCAACTAACTGCAGTAACACAATGGGGTCTACAAAGTTGGCACCATTCATGCAATTTGTGGTATGTTTTCGATGAGTATTCTCTCTAATTCTTTCTACCATTGGGTTTGATTGGGCTTTGACTTTGTATGTTCATAATTTGGTAAATCAAGGACACATCAGATCCCAAAGTATTTTTGCAAGAGCATTGCATTGTCAATCATTCTTAGAGAGTCGGTAATCTAGCCGTTGAAAGCCTTTACTCCCCATGTCTTCCATTTTCTCTATGCATGATAGATTTAATTTATATATATATATTTTTTTTCCTATTAAGATTTATTTTCTTTACGGTCTAAAACCAACGTATTGGCTTGATAAAACATAACGTAGTAGGACTTGGTTATGATAAAACCCATGTGAGATGTGAGGTCTTCTTTGCACTATTAGACCATGATCCCACACAGCATAAACACTGCATTTTTGGGGGGTGTAGAAAATCCTCTGTGCTTCACATTTCAAGCAAAATGGAGGTGATTTGATGAAAACTGATGCCAACTGGGGGGTGGGGGGGAGGGAAGTTGTGCATTTTTTTTTTTCCTTTAAATTTTTTTTGGGTAGCCTGAAAAGACTCTTCATATCTGCACCAAGAATGCATATTTTGGAGCAGACTCCTGTAGAAAGTGTTTTGGCAAGTGGGAACATGGACTAACGATACTGGTAGTTATTGTATCGCAGTACATCCTGTTACTATGATCATATAATTACAGGGTGATGGCTTCATCAATCTTTAATTTATTCCCGGCTAGGCAGAATATTCTTTTCTTCAATTCTGCATTGGACATTGGATCAATTTTGACTAAAAAGGCCATTTTCATCTACTTTCCTGACTGCTGGCCATTGATTGGCTACATCAGTGTTTCTCAAACTTCAATCCTCATGGTACCCCCACAGGGGGTATGTTTTCAGGATTTCCATAGTATTGCACAGGTAAGAAATCCTGATGTCTTCATGATACTTCCATCACTTGTGCAATACTAAGGAAATCCTGAGAACATGACCTGTTGGGGGGCCGTGAGGACTGAAGTTTGGGGAAATGCTGGTCTACGTTATTTTTTTGTGAAAAGATGACCAGCAACCTGTCAAAATTTGATGCGGTCTGGAAATTGGTTATTACCTGTAGCTTATGGTATGAGTGGATGATATAGGTGGAGTGTTTCTTTCCCCCTATCTACTATATTTAGTGATGTGGACTGTAATCTTCAAGATTCCCATACACTAAATACCTGTCTGTTCTAAGTTCGTTCAGCTCTTGATTCCCCCATACACAAACGCTCATTAGGCCTTCAGCAATCTCTGTTACCCAATACTCATAAATGCTCTTCTCGGCCAACAACTATCCCTCCCTACACTCCCCATACACAAACGATAGTTCGACCATGCTCATCTTTCCCATCTACACTTTACACATAATTGCTCTGCATGGCCAACCGCTATCTCTCTCGACAAATCCATATATACATGAATTCTCCTCTTCACTGAGCAATCATGTTTTCTCAATGGGCAGAGGTAAGAAAGTCGCTGCCATACTCCTCCAAAAAAAAACTAAAAATCTAGTGTTTGACTTTGAACTGTGTAATCCTTCATAATCTTTCGAGGTAGTACGGCCACTCCATACACAATAAAACATTGGTGGCTTCGGCCTGCTTTCATCTAATGTTTCAAGCTCATGTCCATGCCAAGCTTTAGAGACTAGGCACCTCGCAAAATGTTCATTGTAATGAGAGAAACCCAGTTAAGCCATATTGTTGTTTGGCAGCCATATTTCATATGCTCATTCAACCCAATGATACTTTAGGCTAGGACTACACAGTGACATGTGCGCAACACGTTAGCTGTAAGGATTTCCTGTGATCAGATCTCTAAAATAGTTGCCCGACAAGATGTAGTTCAAGAATTGCGGTCGCTTTGTAGCGCCCGCCATAGTGTTACCAGCTGCTTCGCCTCCAATACCTTGCACATGATTACGTTCGGGGTAAGTTGGCTGTTTATATATCATTTTAATTCTTTTTATATACTAAGAACCCCCACCCAAAAAGAGTAACCAAGAAGTAATTTTTATTTTAACATCTAAAAGTGGTACTTTTTACACTGCTGCTAAGAAACTATACAATTGAATGGCTATGCAGAAATCTGTAGAAGTATTTAAGAGGGAAAAAAAAGCGTAATACTATGTTATCTTTGCTCTTTCGGATGCAGCCATGACACCGGTTGAACTTTGAGGCCTACTCGATTTGATTGAGTCCTTTGTTGTATTTGCCTTGGTTACCATGGAGCCGAGGTACATAAAGTACTGCTACCCTCCTGCATCCGGAAAGAGGGCTCCGTGGTTAGAATTCGCACATATGACGTAGTGGTTGAGTTTTATTCAGCCGTATCTATTTTATTTGTTTTTAATTCTGTTTTGTTTTTTTTTCCTCTGTAACCGGTTACTTTAGAAATAGCAAATTTATATAAATATATATATATATAAGTAAATATATATTAAAAGGAATACAAAGGACATTGTGAAATGGGGGGAAAAAGTACATTGTAAATCAAGTATTTTGTGGTATGTACAATACAAAAAATAATAATTTTACACAAACGAAAAAAAATTTTTTAAGGAAAAAAAATATTGCATTCTGAAAATTCATACTATGTCTTTGTATGAGCAAATAAAACTATATTTTACCAAGATAAAGACAACTGTATTATGTGGTGATTTTATACACCTAAGTATACGTGAGGTGCCCTGTTGGAGCCATGTCCTCACAACCCGAACAACTTATTTGGTGTAAATTGCAAAGCAAAATTCAGAATATGGCAAGTTATGTTGCTAAAGGCGGCATGAAAGTGTTTCCAGTGGGGCAAGGGGAGTAAGCTGCTGTCACCACTGATGAAACCAAAGGAATCGGGCACAGAAATTCAACAAGTTTGACCCTTCTGTCCCTAGGAATTGGAAGCAGGAGGCTTATCTAGATTTTAGATGGTCAGCTGGTCTCCTGGTTCTGCAGACTTTTGTGTATGGGGGCACTATAGGCTACAGTTTGGGGAGCCAAGTCATCTGCTGTTGTAGATCCTCTGTGTTTTATCAAGACCAAAGTCAGCGCAGCCGTCTACCTGGAAATTTTAGAGCACTTCATGCTTCCCTCTGCCGACATGCTTTTTGGAGATGGAAATGTCATTCTCCAGTAGGACTTGGCCCCTGTCCACACTGCCAAAAGTACCAATACCTGGTTTATAAACCACAGTATCACTGTGATTGATTGGCCAGCAAACTCGCCTGACCTTACCCTCATAGAGACTCTATGGAGTATTGTCAAGAGGAAGATGAGACACCAGACCCAACAATACAGACTAGCTGAAGGCTGCTATCAAAGTAACCTGGGCTTCCATAACACCTCACCAGTGCCACAGGCTGATCGACTCCATTCCACACCGCATTGATGCAGTAATTGATGCAAAAGGAGCCCTGACCAAGTATTGAGTAAATTAACTGAACATACATTTCAGTAGGCCAACATTTCGGATTAAAAAATCCTTTTTCAAGCTGATATAGAG
The DNA here is from genome assembly GCF_032444005.1 of Ranitomeya imitator. Taxonomy (NCBI): domain Eukaryota; kingdom Metazoa; phylum Chordata; class Amphibia; order Anura; family Dendrobatidae; genus Ranitomeya; species Ranitomeya imitator. The sequence goes on from NC_091283.1 coordinate 400,654,897, forward strand.
TGTTCTAATTTACTGAGATAATGACTTTTGGGTTTTCATTGGCTGTAAGCCATAGTCAACAACATTAACAGAAATAAACACTTGAAATAGATCACTCTGTAATGACTCTGAGTTTGACTTTTTGTATTGAAGAAATGAAATAAATTAACTTTTTTGATGATACTCTAATTTTGTGAGAAGCACCTGTATAAAGCGACATTAATTCCACAGAATGTTACATAAATTATCATCACTGTCCCCTTTGGGGCTCACACTCTAAATTTCCTATCAGTATGTCTTTGAGTGTGGGAGGAAACCGGAGAACCCAGAGGAAACCCACGCAAACACAGGGAGAACATAACTCCTTGCAGATGTTGTCCTTGGTGGGATTTGAATCCAGGAACACAGTCCTGCAGTGCTAACCTCTGGGCCAACGTGTTGCCCATATTTTTCACCCACTTCTGGTATTGGCTTACAAATACTGATGTACAATACTGAATGTGTGACCGTGGCCTTATTCACATTATAGTCTACGGTGCTGTTCATGTTATTTCTTCCAATGTTCCGATTTTGATGGAGTCGGCTGACACTTGTGAATGGGGTCAGCGGTCACCTGATTGTGTAGGAAGATGTCTATCGGACATGCCTGATTTAGGTCTGTCAATTGCTTTGTCCTTCCGGAGAGGAGTCGCCTGCAGAGATGTTAGTGGCTTTCTCTTTAGAGAACACAGGAGAGTTCGGCCAAACGAGCGCTTCAGTGGATGGGAGAGATGGTCGAGATGACGGTTAGCTGACAGCCGTCTAATGCAGCTCTGGCAAAAATTAAGAGACCACTGCAAAATGTTCAGTTTGTCTGATTTTTCTCTTCATGTATATTTTTGAGTAAAATGTAAATTGTTCTTATTTTATAAACTACTGACATGTATCAGACGTTCCAAGCAATACATTTTCTATTTTTTTTTTTTTTTTTTTAAAGGAGAAATGGTCAAAATAAATTTAAAAAAAATAAAGTGCTTTCAGACCTCAAATAATGCAAAGAAAACAAAACAAGTTCATAATCATTTATAAAAAAAATAATACTAATGTTCTAGAAATCAATATTTTGTGGAATATCCATGATTTTTAATCACAGCTTTCATGCGTCTTGGCAAGCTTTCCACCAGTATTTCACAATTTAAAGGGAACCTGTCACCCCCAAAATCAAAGGTGAGCTAAGCCCACCGGCATCAGGGGCTTATCTACAGCATTCTGCAATGCTGTAGATAAGCCCCCAATGTATCCTGAAAGGTGGGCTTAGCTCACCTTCGATTTTGGGGGTGACAGGTTCCCTTTAAGCAGTTCTTTGTTTGATGGCTTGTGACTATCCATCATCCTCTTGATTACATTCCAGAGGTTTTCAATAGGGTTCAGGTCTGGAGATTGGGCTGCCCATGACAGGGTTTGGATGTGGTGGTCTCTTAATTTTTGCCAGAGCTGTATGTATGGCGGCTCTAGGCTGCGGTCATTTTCTTAAAGGGCAACCTGAAATCTAGATAGACTCCTTTACAGTGTTTCATTGTGTTTTAGGGACTATGTACCCTGATAAATGAGTCGGCCACAGGTAGACATACTCACGAAGTTGCCCTCTGGCTTCTTCCTTCCCAGCTCTGCTTGACTAAGGCTACGTTCACACTAGCGTTGCGCCGCCCTGCGTCGGCGACGCAACGCGCGACGCACGAAAAAACGTGCACAAACGCACGCAAAAACGCACGCGTTTTGCGACGCGTGCGTCGTTTTTTTACGAGAATCGGACGCACAGAAAATGCAACTTGTTGCATTTTCTTGCGTCCGACGCTAGCGTCGTAAACGACGCAAGTGTCAAAAAACGCCACCCAAAAAACGCACGCGTCCCCTATGTTAAACATAGGGGCGCGTCGCCGGCGCAACAGCGACGCACATTGGCGGAACGCCAATGTGAACGTAGCCATAGGCTACTTTCACATTTCCGTCTTTTGTGCCACGTCACAATCCGTCGATTTTTGAAAATGCAGGATCCTGCAAAAAAAATTTTCCCGGCAGGAAATATCGCTCTCACGATCTTTCCTGCTTGGCAACGCAGACGGAAATGTGAAAGCAAACACTTCCGTCGGTACGTCGCGCCGACGCTTCGTGACGGGCGACTACCGACGCAAGTGTGAAAGAAGCATTACACGTCTCTATAGATCAAAGGGGAGAGATCTGGCAATCAAGCCAAGTTGGGCAGGAAGAAGCTGGAGGGAGCTGTTCAGGGGACTCCTTATTCCTGGCACATTTTAACGGTTATATAAAGGATCCTATTTGTATTTTTTAAGGCCAAATTCACAAACCTGTTTTATGTGATTCGCGATGGCTGCTATTCCCAACCGTGGATCTTCTGACCTGAACTAACAGCCTCATTGCCATACACGAGACTGTTCGCTTAGATCAAGAGACCTATGGTCAGCAGGAAATAGCAGCCCATCGGCGACCATATAATACGGACGTGTGAATGTGGTCATAGCCTGAATTGACACTGACCTGAGAAGTATCAAGATTTCAGCCATATTTTTGCCTTAGATATTTTGTGAAATATTCAGGTGGAGAACTTATATTTTTTTTCTTGCTTGTTTTATGTCACACATCAACAGTCTAAAACTAGTCTTGATGGTGTTTAATACACACAGTAGAGCCATTTCTGTGCCGGCTTCTCCGCCCGTGAAATTGGATTACACTGTCAAGGTGTGTGGGATCATGGCGGCATGCACTGAACTCCCTCCAGACTGAGACCATAAATATTTTGTCTGTTGTTCATGTCATTAAATAATCTGCTTTATGAAGCCGTCACGAGAAAAATACAGACAAGCCAAATCATGTCAGAGGTTTTCGGTCCTTTTGTAGCACATTTGGAAAACTATTAAAATGATGATTATATCTGCTAATGTAAAAAGTCCATGCTTGAGCCTCCAGAACTTAGTGACGTGCCAGTTCCCACCATCAATGGTCAGATCCATGGTGATGGCATCATTACTAGCAATGACATCACACCTGGTCCACCTACAAAGACACTATTTTACCAAATGTGGAGCCTAACTGAGCTAAGGGGAACCAGTCACGTTGCACATATCTTCCGATCTGTGGACAGCATGGTGTAGAGCAGTGTTCCCCAAGTCCGGTCCTCAAGAGCCACCAACAGGTCATGTTTTCAGGATTTCCTTAGTATTGCACAGGTGATAATTGCATCCCCTGTACAGGAAAGGTTCAATGACCTGTGCAATACTAAGGAAATCCTCAAAACATGACCTGTTCGTGGCTCTTGAGGACCGGAGTTGGGGAACACTGGTGTAGAGGAACTCTTCAGAATATGTAGGTTTGTTGGAAAAGATGAAGTGTATCTTGTGCTTTATTTATTGAAATCACTGTTTGTATGCCTAAGAGTCCAGTGGGTGGTCGTACTGTCAACCACTGAATAGGACCGCCCACTGGACTCGCATGTATGCAAACACCACATATTAAAATGAGCAAATTCAAGTTTTACTGAAACTTTTCCCAGAAAAATGCATACCAATCTGATCAGCTCCTCCTGCTCTATAACATCCTGCTTGCAAATTAGACACCATTTTAAACATGAAAATAAGATTAAAAGAAAAACATGGCTGCCTTCTTCAAGAAATAGCACCACTTCTATTAATTGGCGATGTTTGGTATTACAACTCGGCATCATTTATTTACAAAGGACTAAGGTTGCAAGGCTGAGCATAGGGGTAAGAAGTGGATGGTTGTTTTGTTTTGCACTGCGGCAAATTTCCTCTACTGTAATGTCCAATAAATTTGATTCTGAATATAATATAATGAAATCAGTCATTTAAATTGATAACTTGACCTTGAAGGAATATTACAGCCCTATGCACTGGACAGTAAATAAATGCTAGAGCGATGGGGATAAGAGCTGTTGCCATCAGTGGCACGATTGAGCTCCATTCGAAATAACAGGTGGACCATCTCCAATCCAATGTATAGGTGCCTTTAAGAGCTGTATTAACATTTGGATCCATGCAATTTTCCCTGCAGCGCACTGAAAGCACTGGGTTTATAAATCCAAGCAAAAATATCTCCTAACGAGAATAGCGGAAACAAGTTTTTCACAACTTTTTTTTTTTTTTTTAAGTGTGTCGTCTTCTTGTAGTTTACAAAGGAGGCAAACTTGAAGAATGCGCAAGAAACATGAAACACCGAATCTGGTAATTTACAAACTTCCATTTTTCTAGACATCTGGTCCATTGTCACCACCTGGAGCTCACGCTCAGAAGTCAGGGCAGAGTGTTATTTTATAAAGACGCTTTTAAGACCTGGCTTTCAAATTTCTGCACAATGTCTGTAAGCCTCCAATAAGCCCATTGACTTTATTTTAGAAATTTTAAGAACAAGATGGAGAAATAGCCAAACTTGTCTGAGATCAGTAGGAGAAGCAAATGTACTGGAAGCAGAAAAACAAGAAAAAAATTCTAGAATTTGCCAATTATCTGTCTGAATATGTAGACTGTTCTGGACGTTACAATTTACCTACCAATGTTTTGCAATTCTCTTTAACATGAAAAGGTAATTTCCACTGACCTAATGATGCGATAGGAAACATTGGCACAAACTTGTTTCACCAACACTTCCTCTCTCATCTGTGGTCTCATTACCAGAGTGTCCTGCTCTGTCATTATATCCAGGGCCTGGGGCTGTTGTTACAGACCTAATTGTTGTTTGGGATGAGGTGACCGAGGCCTGTGGAGCTTATGCTGTGCAGATATTCAGCCTTCTGCCTGGCATACTGCTGGGGGTTCAGGATTACAGATGAAAGAAGCTGTGAATTTTGCAAGATGCCACAAAAGCAGGAACCAAAGCTAACGAGAGGGTCACTTACTTGTTGACCTCTACATTAAAAGCAGGAAAACCCTTTACGAAAAATGAACAGAATATTTCTTCTACCACTCTAAATTCGCAGACCTTTCCTCTCACTTGCTTTTATTTGGTCCTCTCAATGGGTGTAGGAAAACTTTGTGTATTTGTCCAACCCGTTAGCTCTACTGAAGAAATGGGAGGCTGGGACCTTGAATGACTGACCAATACTTGTCCTGTGACCTGACTCAATGTTGTAGGCAACGACATAAGGCCAGGTTTTCATTGTGCGGCTACATCACGACCACGCGCAACTGCTAAATAATGTAAAGATATTTAGGTATGGTCACTGACCACCAGATGCATCCTCAATCATGCTGTACACAGTAGCCTTATGTCGGCCAAACCCACCAATATCAACGATTTCGGCTGATCTACTGTGTATGGGGGCGCCGGCCAAATGATGGTCAGGAGAGCGGTCAACAACATGTGTCCAATTTCGGACTCCTGATTCCATTGTTCTCCCTGAGATAAGCCTCCGGCCGACGTGTCAGTTGGTGACTTTCTCATAGGGAACCCGGACGTGCTCGGACAAATTTTTTCGTCCGACAGCTATGTAATGTGCACGGCTGGCCTTAGGAACCATGCATATAACACAACACTGCATGAAGCCCTTGTGGCAGTGCACAGAGGATGTACAACTCCTTAGTAAAGAGGCACCTTGCCTATGTGCAGTACAATATATTAAGAGATGTTATTCCCTAGAAGCAATATGCTCCTATACTGTCATACCCACAAGGCGTGATGCATCATGCTGCATTATTTTTTCTATCTGATGCATAGGGAAACAGAGATGTGAATAGGTACAGTAGAGACTCTAGGTACAAGAAGCCCTTATTTATTTTTGCACTTGTTCTAACTCTCACGCAGTGCTACACAGATGAATAATACATTTCCACCTGTCCTTTCCCGGCCCCGATGTTTTGTCAGTTTTCAGTGTGTAGCAAACAGCAGGCAGGGGCCTTATGGTCAATTAGCTGATTATCTAGCCCGGGGCTCTATCACAAGAGACAGAGCTACCATGTTTATATAAAGCAACAGCAATTGTCCCAGATACAGCCTCTAAATGTAACACGGAAATAGTTACCTGAGCCCTAAAGCACATGGCACTATTATGGCTATGTGCCACCTTACATGGTGGTATACAGGGTAGTTTTATTGTGAACCCATCAAGAAAAGATCCTGGCATGCTTCCTGGTGGAGAGTATCTCTACTGTTTGAGCATATGGCCTCCAATGGAAGATAGTATCTGGGACAATGTAGAAAACCGTCAAAGGAGCGCAAAGAACACAAGGACAAGGTAGTAATTTCTTAAGCCCACAACGTGTTTTGACGGTTGTCAATTGCCACCTGATAAAGATGGTTTACCGTCGAAACGCGTTGTGGGCTTAAGAAATTACTACCTTGTCCTTGTGTTCTTTGCGCTGTTTTGACCGTTTTCTACATTTTCCCTGAAGATGGCAATAGACATTGGATAACAGTTGGTTGACTGATAATCTGCTATTCCACCCTCCATACACACGCATGCTTGTCCGAGTTCTGAATGAGGAGAAGGAAGGTACGGAGCCCATACACTTGAGACAAGATCTATCCCTCCCTACTCCCCCATATACCTGAATGCACGGCTCGGCTGGCCGACTGAATGTTCCTATTTAATGTATGGTCACAGGTCTCCTCTGGAAATGGCAAATCTGCCTCCAGGACAAAAGGTTGGGCCAAACAACATCACTAAATCCTTGCCTCCTCTGACATTATCTTTCAGGAGAGTAGGGAGAATCTCATAAAGCCTCTGACAGTTGGCTGATCCTGCCAAAATCAACAGGTTTAGTCAACTTTTATCTATTGCATTTCTGGTCAGAGTCTAATGGCATTAGCTTATCTTCCCTGAGAATCAAAGGATTGGACATGTTGAAATCCAACTGCCCCATAATTTCAGGAGAAGGGTCAGGAGCCCCCTGTTGGCCTGCCCCACCAAAAATGGAGGGTTTGTATGGCCATCATAAGAATATCCATTGGAATACCAATAAATGGAACTGGCAATCTTATTATGCTGTTCCCCATGATGCCTAAAGTATTTGCACCCCTGAATTTTGAAGTTAGTGATAGGAGAAGGAGTAAGGTATGGCCTGACGCTGTGAGGGTGCATAGTAGCTGTTTTCTACTCTCCTTAAATAGGCATCTATAAATATAAAGCCTGTGCATCTGATGCTTATTTCCTTATTCCAGGCGCTCTTTGCCTGTGGCGATCACAGAGCAGTAAGTGTTTTCTGTACTGGGGAACTTGCTGTATGAAGGTGGAGGTGCCTAAAGCCTGACATGTTAACCATTTCATAATTAACAACATGTGTACGCAGGAAGCAGCCGGATCAAGGATCTGTCCAATTATAAGAACGCTGCACCAGACAACATAATCTCCTACCAAGATCTGAGGGGAACGGCACGAGAATGTATTTTTAGTAATATACCTATTTGTGAGAGTTGATCTGTTGCAAATGTACCTTTTGTTTCTTCTGCATTAGACACAGCAGCAGCGTAGAATAGTCTAGTATCACAGCATCATGATATTCGTGAATACGTTTTCTTGTTCTCTGAATTTATGGTATCATTCTCATCACAAAATCAATTTTGTGCATATGAATTCAATTACAAAATTGATTCTGTCGCACTGCATGCAATCTGTGATAAAATATTAGTTTCCTACAGGTACGGTTCATGGTGAAGCTGAAGACTGCACCAGCAAGTTGTGGTGAATGAGGCCATAAGTTATAAGTTTGTGCGCTCATTTGTCCTCGGAGGAGGCACGGTAACACGTCCACATTTTTTTTTAAATGTAACATAGCTAAAGAGATTTTCCAACCAATGACATTTACTTATGAATGGGCTGAGACCAGTAGGTCCTCTTCCGGTTTTACCTCACTTTCCGCTGCTCTGTGTTTCCTGTCCAATCTGTAACCAATAGAAAATGGGTGACTGGACATTTCCACCCATTTCTGGACAAGTGCATGAAGCACAGAGCAGTAAAGACCTGGAAACTGCCCCTTCAGGACAGGCGGCAGATCGGTAAGAGTATCACTTCCTTTCACCAACCTCTTAAAGTCTTCTCTGTTTTATCCACTCTGCAAGTGCGCTTATATGCCTGCCCAAAATCTACACAGGTGCACCTTACTCCCTCCTGTGTACCTGGGTAAACTGCAGATGTTCGCCCTGTACAGCGACAAGCAAATACGTGTAGACTAAATGTGACAAGAAATAAGAAGAGACTCACCATTGTCAGATATAGAAGAACGGTGACCAATTGTGCGTGTTCATCTTGAAAGTAGAAAAATAACCTCGGACAATATGGTATGAAGAAACCAATGAGACGCGGTATTTTAAAAAAAAATTTTAGGGGGTGACTATAAGATATCTAGTGACTAGTGATAAGGAAACGTGCTCGGATAAGGTGTTATTCCGCATGCTCGGGTGCTAACTGAGTGTCTTCTGTGTGCTCGAATAATATGTTCAAGTTCCGCGGCTGCATGTCTCGTGGATGTTAAACAGTCGCAACACAAGGAGGGATTATCTAACAAACAGGCAATCCCTGCATGTATTGCGTCTGTCGAATAGCCGCAGGAACTCGAACATATTTTTCGAGCATGCTAGAGACACTCTGCAGGACTCAACATATTTTTCAAGCACGCCAAAGAGATTCGTTAAGCACACGAGAATGCGGGATAACACCTTATCCGACCACGTTCACTCATCACTACTAATGACACATTAGTTTGTGTCATAAATGATTTTTATAGATTGGCATGACGGGGCATAAATTTAAAAAGCACATTTTCTAAAATTAGGAAAATATATTTGTGCTGATAAATACAAATTTTAGCCAATAAAACCAGTAGATAAAATAACCTAAGACATTCAGCTCAGGCAAATGTTTGTGCTTGCTGCTATGATATAAGTTTTTTTTTTCACTTTTTCTTTCCCTCTACAATGTCTGGGACATCAGATCAAACACGGCAGACCCTGGGTAGTCATTAACAATCATTTCATTCAGTCTCTACTGCTGACAGATGGACCGCTACACATTACTCCACTGATGCCATACGGAGACTTAAATATACCCAGTACCATCTGACTGGCGGTGGAAAGTGAATCACTGCTTAAACATCTGTTTTGATCTGAAGCCTCAGACTGTCCTACAGACTTTGCTGGTATGTTGTGGTTTGTTCCCGATCTGATAGAAGAGAAAAAAAGAGTTTGTCCCATCATTAAAAACACATGGGCTGGGCTTTCTGGACTTGTGGAAGCCTCCCTGAATTGCAGTTTTATGTGGCTTGGCAAATAATTGCTGGCATGTATCTTGTGTGTAATACATATTATGTCTGTTCCTTTTCTAACTGTTCGGAGATTGTGACTGATACGGTTTGACTGGGGTTACAAGTAATCTAAAAGTGCTCATATTGGTAGAACAAAAGGCAAAAAGCCATTTTTCATGAATTACCTAATATTCATAGGACTTAGGTTAATCAGAACCATCCAGAAATAGATAAGGCTACACCTAGATGTGAGGTTTCAGCAAAGGGTGGGGTCTTCGTCAGTTTCGAAATATCATAGGTGCAAGAAACCCTACCATTGGTTGTGTCTCATTTGTAGACTGTTACTTTAACACTGGCGTTCCTGGCTAAGTTAGTGAGTCACTTTGGGCCAAGCTTCGATGTTTTCATGTTGTTCGCTCCTTTCCTGGTTTTCAATATCGGGTTTCCTTGATTGCTGGTGCCTCTAGTTAACTTCCATTTCCACTCATTTGTGGGCGTTGACCTCACATTTTCAGATCCCTCAAGAAGGTTATCAGGGGGACCATTGCTACTAAGAGCATTATTCATACAGTAGGGCTTGGGCCATCATATGGAAATATAACAGTGACTATCTGGACCCATAACATCATGACATTTTCATGAAATTAAGAATCAAAGAATAGAAACAGTATAACGTCTACTTAACCAAAGCTACTAAAAATTAGTCAGATAATCCCTCTTCCTTTAAGCCACGTCTTATTTCAATGAACCTGTATTTTCCCAAGCCTCTATGAAACTTTGATGAGGTTAAATCTAAGTTGTGTTTTAGTGCCAGTCAGAATTAGGCAGCACTATAGGTACATTAATAATTGATAATTTTATCCTGAAGCAACGGCACAGAACAAGCCGGGCTGAAGTTAAAACCTCAGTAGGGTTTTCCACCGCTTCAGGAACCGTCTCTCAGACTCTTTTATAATTAAGACATTTTTCCAACAAGCTAGGTGGGAGGAAATTGTCTTGTGGTAGTTCTAAGTGCATGCATGCTGATTCAGAGACTTACTAGCAAATGTAATTGGATAAATCTATACCGGGAAAATATGAGGACTACACTCAAGAATTGGTGGGAATGGACATTATCTACACACACCAACACTCAAGGGAACCCAACATCAAAAATCAGGAAAGGAGCCCCGACATGAAAACACAAAAACAAGTCTAACCTGATGTAACCAACAGATCAAGCCAGGAGCACCAGTTTTAAAGTGGGATCAAAGGGGTAATGTTTCTCCTCGTAGATACTGACATGCCTGGCATGCCAGTGTAAGGAAGCAATGTTTCTCCTTGTGGAAGGTGAAATGCATGACATGCCAGGTTAAGAAGACTTATAGGACATGTAATGCTCCTCTGGGAAATTAAATATGCATATTGCCCCATCAGTGAGGAAGAGGACTTGAACTCTAGTGCCACGTAATGGGCATAGTAATCCTTAAAGTTGGTATCAACCCTTTAACGAGCCTTGCCATATGACTTATGATAAAAAGCCAAACCATAATCTCAATTTGCAGGCTTTAAAGTGGTGATTGAAGAGTAACATTTCGTGTAGTAATTTGCTTTATCTTGTCCAGTAACTACCAATGAGAGAGAACCAATGGCAAGGTGGCATTCATGACACTTCTTCCATGCATGGGAGCCTGATTAAGACCCCGCCATTTATGTACAGTAAGTCTTATTTATTACTAGACGGTTCTGATAAGGAACAGTCCTATGAATAAGACTGAGTTGGTATGTTACTTTACTCATCTCTGTTGTCCTGCTTATAAGTAATTCCTCACTGATTTTTTATGTTACTACCTGCTCAGAATTTCAGAGGTATTAAATCAACTATCTTCTCCACTATACAGTCCAGGATTGAACATCACTCTTCTGATTACTGTTTTATTTTCAATAAATGGGTCCACTTTGTAAGCCTTCAAAAATAGAATATACTTGGTTGTCATACACAGAAACAAAGTAGACTTGCATCAACTATGGGTGAGACAAGCAGGTATCTGCTGACCCCAACTATGGGAGAGGAAAGCACGTATCTACTGATCCCAACTATGGGTGAGAAAAGAAGGTGTCCACTGATCTCAACTATGGGCAAGACAAGCAGTTGTCTGCTGGCCCCAACTATAGGTGAGACAAGAAGGTGTCCACTGACCCCAACTGTGAGTGAGACAAGCAGATATTCGCTGAATTCCACTTACGATGAGACAAGCAGGTGTCCTTTAACCCCAACTGTAGGTGAGACAAGCAGATACCATCTGCCCCCACTATGGGTGAGATAAGCAAGTGTCCACTGACCCCAACTATGGGTGAGACAAGCAGATATCTGCTAACCCCCACTATGAGCGAGACAATCAGATGTCCACTGACCCCAGCTATGGAGAAAACAAGAATGTGTCTGCTAATCCTAACTATGGGCGAAACAAGCAGGTGTCCGCTGACTTCAACTATGGATCAGACAAGCAATTGTTCACTAACCAAAACTATAGGTGAGATAAGCAGGTTCCATAGACCCCTAACTATGGGTGGAACAAGCAGGTTTTCATTGACCCTAACTGTGGATGAGACAAACAGGTGTCCACTGACTGCAACAACAACTGTGTCCACTCTCCTATCTATGATCAAGCAGTGATAGCCTTTGCTATGTGCCATCACACTGATTACACCTGGCTAGCCTGTCAGCAGATCAGTGCAGGTTTGACATTGAGACAACACTCCCAGCACCCTATTTAGACCACATGGCTTTTGTCTACTGTGATTACTATTGAATACATACTGATGCTACCCTGATGCACATTTATGAATTAATATCCTGTATTCTGATTTGACTGTAAGCCTCACTGTTCAGAAAAATCCCTGAATGCTATTAGTTTGACCCTTGATATCACTTTACCAATATTTTTTTCCTCCTGGACCCATAGTCCTCTGCAGATTTAAGTTAGATTTTTTTTCCTTGTCCTAGGTCTGAAACTGACCTGATTGATTAAGGATGTATCCTTTATCTAGTACCACAATCAGCAAGATGGGGACCCCTTGTATAATGGTGAAAACTAGGGACCTTTTTAATGCTGCTAAAAGGAGTGGCTTGCACCAAATCTGACAGTGGAAGTTGAGTGAGACAAGCAGCTGTCCACTGACCCCAAGGTTGTTAATGCTCTCCTCCTAATGGACTCCACACACAGGTTGATCTACACTCTTAAAAGAAAACACACTAAGAGGTCTTCATCTACGTCGGATCCAACCTAATGCGGATATCCGAGAAAAAGATAATGCTTGCATAAATATTTGATTTTTAGGCCACAGTCTTTGACTTAAGTTGGCCAATAGTCATTTATTAAACAATTAATGGTCAGTATCCAATCACATGGACCTAGAAATCCCAGGAAAGATGTCGACAGTCTTCCAGTTTCCAATGTCCTTGAAATCCAAAAATCCATCAAAATGCTAAAACCAAAAGATTCTTGTGCTCAACAGCTCTCATCTATTAGAGAAAAAAGTTAATTGTGTTGATGAGAGCTTAAATTAGCAGAACTTGTTCTCGGTGGGGTCAGAGGCAATGTATGGATAAAACTTCTCCTCTAACCTCAAACGTCAAAGATTGCTCCATTTCTCCAGTCATCCAGCAAAAAACGTGTCAAATCCACATAAACTATTCAGAAGGAGATAGATGTGCTCGCTTTATGGGTAGTGACTGGAAAAGCTGTATTCTGTCAGCTGCAAGGAAAATCTATCTGTTTCTGAGAGCTAATTTGTCAGGAGATTCATTATGGCATTACCAGTAAGGATAAGGAGTGGTGGGAACTGATGTCAATGGAGTTATAAACTACGCAATCATTACATTTTATGCTTGTATTTGTGTTGCAGAGGAGGGCAATCTTCATTATGTCATAATTACTATCATAGAGGAAAGTTATCACAGCACCATAGACATTGTAGGGATTCACTCTCTCAGGTAGGCATTAGGTAGCGTTCACACAGGCTATGCGGTTTGGTCCAAACAAGTGCAGTTTTATTGCTTTCATAAAACTCCAAGAGCTTCAAAACCAAAACAGCCTCTTCTGGACACAAAGGTATTACAGCAAATAAACATGCATGGAGACCCATTGAAGCGCAAGGACCGCGCGAAACGGCCGTCGTCTCCCCTGCTCGCACGAGCTCCTTTTCTTCTCCCCTGGCCATGAAGTTTTAATTGTGAAGACTCAATAAAATTTGCTACTTTGAAGATTGGTGAGTGCATCCTGCTTTTTTCTTTTGCTACCTGTATTACAGCAAATAATCAGTTCATTCAGCAGACACGTATATGTCAGTGGGGGCTCATCCAAACACTTTGCAATACTTTCTCCAGGAGTAAACTTCAGAAACAGAAGAGGCATGATCCCACCAGTCTCAGTATCACCTTCAGCCCAAGCTCCAGCAGCTTCCAGCACCAAACAGAAGTGTTGAATTCCAAGCACAGTTTACACTGAACAGGTTGCAACTTTCACACATCCTATGTAGTTTCAACACACAGACTGTTTAGCTTTCCTAGCTGACCCATGCGGTCTCCATTCAGAGAGAGAATCTGGCATGTCTCTCTCTGAGCAGTAGCACACATTTTGAACTGTTACTCACCAGCAGCACACTTGACTGCTTCAGCCAGCAGGCTGATATTCCCAGTGTACAAGGGCCCTGATTTTATTAAAAAACTAGCCAGGTGCATCTAATAAAATCCTGCAGAGCTAGGGCTTAACCCTGCCCTACCTGGCTCTTCTACAAGTTATGTTACATTTTTTTGTGATGGGGAGAGTGCTGTATTCCACCACCATTATAAGAATAGTAAAAAAAATTAATAATGGACGACGTTGTCCAGGAAAGTCTGAATTAAAGCATGGGTCCAGTAAAAAGATAAATAAGTACTTGCATAGACATGAGAAGATGGATGGCCTAACTACTGATATGTGCCAGTCAGCCAACCTCCCTCACTCATAATACAGATAAGTGCCAACACAATAAACACTTCTGTGTAAAGCACAGGACTGGAAGGGCACATGTCGGGACTAGAGTATATATCTGATGATCAGGGTAACTTTGATAATTAAAGCTTATTATTAACTGGTATAAAAAAATTAAAAATTTTAAGTACATTTCAGGATATTAAAAATTACTATTTAAGCACTTTTTAAAGACATTTTATTAACTTCATAATTGGATGAGTATCACTTGAAGGGAATGTCTCTCACTCTGGAAGACCTGTCCTACATTACACAGACAAGCACTTGCTCTGAATGGACATTGTGTAATACTTCATTTCCCCTGCGGAGGCACTGCAGGAAATATAAACACTTGTTTCATGGCTTCTTGATACCAGCTGATTGCAGAGAATTCCAGCAGAGAGACAATTCGGTATTAGCGATGAGTGGACCGTCTAAGTTTGGGTTCATTGAGTTCTACCTAACTTTAGTCCAAAGTTAGGTTTGAGTACAAGAACTGTACTCAAACTTTAACCTGAACCCAAACCCCATAGAAATCAATGTTGACCCAAACTTTAGAGCTGGAAAATCACTCTATTTCTCTCCCCCTCTCTCTGGACTCCTAAACTGTAAAACGGACTACCAGGTGACAGACAAACAGACGGAAGTGCACCTTAGATGATTATAGATATTCTTGTATATAGGGGCAGTATTATAGTAGTTATATTCTTGTACATAGGAGCAGTATTATAGTAGTTATATTCTTGTACATAGGGGCAGTATTATAGTAGTTATATTCTTGTACATAGGGGCAGTATTATAGTAGTTATATTCTTGTACATAGGGGCAGTATTATAGTAGTTATATTCTTGTACATAGGAGCAGTATTATAGTAGTTATATTCTTGTACATAGGGGGCAGTATTATAGTAGTTATATTCTTGTACATAGGGAGCAGTATTATAGTAGTTATATTCTTGTACATAGGGGCAGTATTATAGTAGTTATATTCTTGTACATAGGGGCAGTATTATAGTAGTTATATTCTTGTACATAGGAGCAGTATTATAGTAGTTATATTCTTGTACATAGGGGGCAGTATTATAGTAGTTATATTCTTGTACATAGGGGCAGTATTATAGTAGTTATATTCTTGTACATAGGGGCAGTATTATAGTAGTTATATTCTTGTACATAGGGGCAGTATTATAGTAGTTATATTCTTGTACATAGGAGCAGTATTATAGTAGTTATATTCTTGTAAAAGGTTGAAAGTATTAAAGCAATTATGTTATTGTTTATAAAGGACACTACAAGAATATTATTTTGTTGTAATGATTCATGTAGTGCTGATGTAAATATCTATTGTAACCATAATCGCTCTTGAGTGACTGTACCTAATAGAGAAAAGTAATCTTTTATGGTTCCCATAACAAGATGCTGCAGAAAAGCTGTGGCCTTGTTTGTGGCCTTGAAATAGAAGCACAATAATCAGGCACGACACACCGGTGTTTCATAAGCCCTGGGCTTTTTGACTCCTTCAATCATAGCTTCAGATTTAATTTAAAAAAAGCACACTCTCCTGATGACCCTTTTAATCATCTCGTAATTGAAATCCCTTTTATTTATTTTCTGACTTTCTTTTGACATGACGTAGACCCTTTTACCTATAAACAGACATACAAAAACCCACTTCAGGATACTGTTTTTCCAAGCTCAATCCTGGAAATCTACCTTCATTAATAGTGACTTTCACAAAAAATAAAAACGCAACAGGTGTTCCATCGACCTGCTCTATTGGCCCAGGATCATGAGATGACTCATTCCTATTTACGTCAAAGTGCCGCAGATGTCCCAGACAGAGGCCCCCGTGAAACTCGGCTCTCTGTGCTGTAAGATGCCTGAGCTCATAGCTCACTTGTGTTTTCAAAGTTACTGGGATATAATCTACTTTGTAAAAGAGCCTCTCTTGTACTTTTATGCTTTGATCAAGGGGCGCGTACACACACAAATGTCTGGAGTGAGACTGCTCATCCATCTTATCAGATCTGGACAGGTGTTGGCGGAGAAGCTTCTGAATGGAAGGGAACTTCTGAATCGAGTCATGCGTCAAGGCGGACTCCAGTGAACACATGAAAAGGTTCAATTCAAGAAGACATGTTTGTGGAGCAACCTTCCACTCAACGATTCTGTCATCGGTGGTTCAACCTTTCCTGATGCTTGGAATAAAGACAGTTTCTTTGTTCTTCTTGGAGGAGAACTTTCTCTGTGGGCTTTCTCTGTGGGCTTTAGATGCCCAGTGAAAGTTCTTTTTCTGTCATTCAACCAGGTATTCACCTGATTTTCTATACCAAAGGAGGTGATGTACAGAGCTAGTGGAAGAGTTAAAGCTAAAGGTTTATGAAAAATTCATATGTCAACACTAAATTGTGCATCTGCAGTTCAACTCAACCTGCGGAATACATATTTCATGAAGGGCAACGTGTTCTGCTTCTTTATCCAAAGAGAATCAGTGAATGCTACCAGGGCAACAAACTCTAAAGCTCAGATCAGCTGGAAGTTTATCGGCTGACCAGGTCGAGTACAGTTTGTTGCGTGGCAATGAATAGCTCAAAGTCACCTTGTCCACAGCAAGACGTAGAACCAATGGCACATAGTAGATTACCCTTAAATGTTAGTGTAACTGGAAGAACATCCCGGAGAGGTCTCGTTAAACCAAACCTTTCTTATGTTTTGTTTGCAATGTCCAAAGTAGACATTGCAAACGCAACATGGCGTCCCATCTCAATTCCAGTCAATTTTGCATTGCATTATATGTTTCCTTTATTTAATCATTTAACAATAGTTTCGGCGGGGGGATAGTGGAGGACTTCTGGATACGATGGACGTTTCGCGCTAACTGTGCTTCAACGGGTTTCGTTCTGGAAACAGCCATCATTTCCAGAAGTCTTCCACTATCCTCCCGCCGAAACTGTTGTTCCATGATTAAATAAAGGAAACTTTTAACTGGAGGGTGAGTGCAAACTATTTCTCTACTTTGAACATTGCAATCAGGTATGCTTTTTTCTGGGTATGCACCTGCACTTCGAGAGTTGATTGTGGCTTGCGGACAGAGGGATAAAGTTTGATACAGCTGCTCCCAACCAGGGATTTAGTGCCAGTAATTCCCCTTTCTCCAACTTACAAAAAAATTACATTTTGTTTGACTGGGAGGGCCAGAAAAAGAAGCCAATACAGGACTAAGCATATGTGGATCTGGAATGCCCACCAGGGCCGTGGGGTACTCAGTACCGAGTCCGGTCCTTAACCCCTTTACCCCCAAGGGTGGTTTGCACGTCAATAACCAGGCCAATTTTTACAATTTTGACCACTGTCCCTTTATGAGGTTATAACTCTGGAACGCTTCAACGGATCCCAGTGATTCTGACATTGTTTTCTCGTGACATATTGTACTTCATGATAGTGGTAAAATTTCTTTGATATTATCTGCGTTTATTTGTGAAAAAAAACGAAAATTTGGCGAAAATTTGGAAAATTTCGCAATTTTCCAACTTTGAATTTTTATGCAATTAAATCACAGAGATACAGTGGGGCAAAAAAGTATTTAGTCAGTCAGCAATAGTGCAAGTTCCACCACTTAAAAAGATGAGAGGCGTCTGTAATTTACATCATAGGTAGACCTCAACTATGGGAGACAAACTGAAAAAAAAAAAAAACAGAAAATCACATTGCCTGTTTTTTTTTATCATTTTATTTGCATATTATGGTGGAAAATAAGTATTTGGTCAGAAACAAACAATCAAGATTTCTGTCTCTCACAGACCTGTAACTTCTTCTTTAAGAGTCTCCTCTTTCCTCCACTCATTACATAGTAACATAGTAACATAGTAACATAGTTAGTAAGGCCGAAAAAAGACATTTGTCCATCCAGTTCAGCCTATATTCCATCATAATAAATACCCAGATCTACGTCCTTCTACAGAACCTAATAATTGTATGATACAATATTGTTCTGCTCCAGGAAGACATCCAGGCCTCTCTTGAACCCCTCGACTGAGTTCGCCATCACCACCTCCTCAGGCAAGCAATTCCAGATTCTCACTGCCCTAACAGTAAAGAATCCTCTTCTATGTTGGTGGAAAAACCTTCTCTCCTCCAGACGCAAAGAATGCCCCCTTGTGCCCGTCACCTTCCTTGGTATAAACAGATCCTCAGCGAGATATTTGTATCGTCCCCTTATATACTTATACATGGTTATTAGATCGCCCCTCAGTCGTCTTTTTTCTAGACTAAATAATCCTAATTTCGCTAATCTATCTGGGTATTGTAGTTCTCCCATCCCCTTTATTAATTTTGTTGCCCTCCTTTGTACTCTCTCTAGTTCCATTATATCCTTCCTGAGCACCGGTGCCCAAAACTGGACACAGTACTCCATGTGCGGTCTAACTAGGGATTTGTACAGAGGCAGTATAATGCTCTCATCATGTGTATCCAGACCTCTTTTAATGCACCCCATGATCCTGTTTGCCTTGGCAGCTGCTGCCTGGCACTGGCTGCTCCAGTGCCAGGCAGCAGTGCTTACCTGTAGTAATGGCACCTGTTTAAACTTGTTATCAGTATAAAAAGACACCTGTGCACACCCTCAAACAGTCTGACTCCAAACTTCACTATGGTGAAGACCAAAGAGCTGTCAAAGGACACCAGAAACAAAATTGTAGCCCTGCACCAGGCTGGGAAGACTGGATCTGCAATAGCCAACCAGCTTGGAGTGAAGAAATCAACAGTGGGAGCAATAATTAGAAAATGGAAGACATACAAGACCACTGATAATCTCCCTCGATCTGGGGCTCCACGCAAAATCCCACCCCGTGGGGTCAGAATGATCACAAGAACGGTGAGCAAAAATCCCAGAACCACGCGGGGGGACCTAGTGAATGAACTGCAGAGATCTGGGACCAATGTAACAAGGCCTACCAAAAGTAACACACTACGCCACCATGGACTCAGATCCTGCAGTGCCAGACGTGTCCCACTGCTTAAGCCAGTACATGTCCGGGCCCGTCTGAAGTTTGCTAGAGAGCATTTGGATGATCCAGAGGAGTTTTGGGAGAATGTCCTATGGTCTGATGAAACCAAACTGGAACTGTTTGGTAGAAACACAACTTGTCGTGTTTGGAGGAAAAAGAATACTGAGTTGCATCCATCAAACACCATACCTACTGTAAAGCATGGTGGTGGAAACATCATGCTTTGGGGCTGTTTCTCTGCAAAGGGGCCAGGATGACTGATCCGGGTACATGAAAGAATGAATGGGGCCATGTATCGTGAGATTTTGAGTGCAAACCTCCTTCCATCAGCAAGGGCATTGAAGATGAAACGTGGCTGGGTCTTTCAACATGACAATGATCCAAAGCACACCGCCAGGGCAACGAAGGAGTGGCTTCGTAAGAAGCATTTCAAGGTCCTGGAGTGGCCTAGCGAGTCTCCAGATCTCAACCCTATAGAAAACCTTTGGAGGGAGTTGAAAGTCCGTGTTGCCAAGCGAAAAGCCAAAAACATCACTGCTCTAGAGGAGATCTGCATGGAGGAATGGGCCAACATACCAGCAACAGTGTGTGGCAACCTTGTGAAGACTTACAGAAAACGTTTGACCTCTGTCATTGCCAACAAAGGATATATTACAAAGTATTGAGATGAAATTTTGTTTCTGACCAAACACTTATTTTCCACCATAATATGCAAATAAAATGTTAAAAAAACAGACAATGTGATTTTCTGGATTTTTTTTTCTCAGTTTGTCTCCCATAGTTGAGGTCTACCTATGATGTAAATTACAGACGCCTCTCATCTTTTTACGTGGTGGAACTTGCACTATTGCTGACTGACTAAATACTTTTTTGCCCCACTGTATGTCACACAAAATACTTAATAAGTAACATATCCCACATGTCTACTTTACATCAGCACAATTTTGGAAACAAAATTTTTTTTGTTAGGGAGTTATAAGGGTTAAAAGTTGCATAGCAATTTCTCATTTTTGCAACACCATTTCTTTTTAGGGATCACATCTCATTTGAAGTCATTTTGAGGGGTCTATATGATAGAAAATACCCAAGTGTGACACCATTCTAAAAACTACACCCCTCAAAGTGCTCAAAACCACATTCAAGAAGTTTATTAACCCTTCAGGTGTTTCACAGGAATTTTTGGAATGTTTAAATAAAAATGAACATTTAACTTTTTTTCACAAAAAATTTACTTCAGCTCCAATTTGTTTTATTTTACCAAGGGTAACAGGAGAAAATAGACCACAAAAGTTGTTGTACAATTTCTCCTGAGTACGCCGATACCCCATATGTGGGGGTAAACCACTGTTTGGGCGCATGACAGAGCTCGGAAGCAAAGGAGGGCAATTTGACTTTTCAATGCAAAATTGACTGGAATTGAGATGGGACGCCATGTTGCGTTTGGAGAGCCCCTGATGTACCTAAACAGTGGAAACCCCCACAAGTGACACCATTTTGGAAAGTAGACCCCCTAAGGAACTTATCTAGAGGTGTGGTGAGCACTTTGACCCACCAAGTGCTTCACAGAAGTTTATAATGCAGAACCGTAAAAATAAAAAATAATATTTTTTCACAAAAATCATCTTTTTGCCCCCAATTTTTTATTTTCCCAAGGGTAAGAGAAGAAATTGGACCCCAAAAGTTGTTGTACCATTTGTCCTGAGTACGCAGATACCCCATATGTGGCGGTAAACCACTGTTTGGGCGCATGGGAGAGCTCGGAAGGGAAGGAGCGCCCTTTGACTTTTCAATGCAAAATTGACAGGAATTGAGATGGGGTGCCATGTTGCATTTGGAGAGCCACTGATGTGCCTAATCATTGAAACCCCCCACAAGTAACACCATTTTGGAAAGTAGACCCCCTAAGGAACTTATCTGGATGTGTGGTGAGCACTTTGACCCACCAAGGGCTTCACAGAAATTTATAATGCAGAGCCGTAAAAATAAAACAAAAATTTTTTCCCACAAAAATTATTTTTTAGCCTCCAGTTTTGTATTTTCACGAGGGTAACAGGAGAAATTGGACCCCAAAAGTTGTTGTCCAATTTGTCCTGAGTACGCTGATACCCGATATGTGGGGGGAACCACCGTTTGAGCGCATGTCAGAGCATCATTTGGAATGCAGACTTAGATGGATTGGTCTGCAGGCGTCACATTGCGTTTGCGGAGCACCTAATGTACCTAAACAGTAGAAACCCCCCACAAGTGATCCCATATTGGAAAGTAGACCTCCCAAGGAACTTATCTAGATGTGTTGTGAGAACTTTGATCCCCCAAGTGTTTCACTATAGTTTATAACGCAGAGCCGAGAAAATAAAAAATCTTTTTTTTTCCCACAAAAAATATTTTTTAGCCCCCAGTTTTGTATTTTCCCAAGGGTAACAGGAGAAATTGGACCCCAAAAATTGTTGTCCAATTTGTCCTGAGTACGCTGATACCCCATATGTTGGGGTAAACCCCTGTTTGGGCACATGGGAGAGCTTGGAAGGGAAGGAGCACTATTTTACTTTTTCAACGCAGAATTGGCTGGAATTGAGATCAGACACCATGTCGCGTTTGGAGAGCCCCTGATGTGCCTAAACAGTGGAAACCCCCCAATTATAACTGAAACCCTAATCCAAACACACCCCTAACCCTAATACCAATGGTAACCCTAACCACACCTCTAACCCTGACACACCCCTAACCCTAATCCCAACCCTATTCCCAACCGTAAATGTAATCCAAACCTTAACCCTAACTTTAGTCCCAACCCTAACTTTAGCCCCAACCCTAACTGTAGCCTTTACCCTAGCCCTAACCCTAGCCCTAACCCTAGCCCTAACCCTAGCCCTAACCCTAACCCTAACCCTAGCCCTAACCCTAGCCCTAACCCTAGCCCTAATGGGAAAATGGAAATAAATACATTTTTTTAATTTTTTTATTTTTCCCTAACTAAGGGGGTGATGAAGGGGGGTTTGATTTACTTTTATAGCAGGTTTTTTTAGCGGATTTTTATGATTGGCAGCCGTCACACCCTGAAAGACGCTTTTTATTGCAAAAAATATTTTTTGCATTCCCACATTTTGAGAGCTATAATTTTTCCATATTTTTATCCACAGAGTCATGTGAGGTCTTGTTTTTTGCGGGACGAGTTGCCGTTTTTATTGGTAACATTTTTTGATCACTTTTTATTCCGATTTTTGTGAGGCAGAATGACCGAAAACCAGCTATTCATGAACTTCTTTTGGGGGAGGCATTTATACCGTTCCGCGTTTGGTAAAATTGATAAAGCAGTTTTATTCTTCGGGTCAGTACGTTTACAGCGATACCTCATTTATATCTTTTTTTATGTTTTGGCGCTTTTATACGATAAAAACTATTTTACAGAAAAAATAATTATTTTTGCATCGCTTTATTCTGAGGACTATAACTTTTTTACTTTTTTGCTGATGATGCTGTGTGGTGGCTTGTTTTTTGTGGGACAAGATGCCGTTTTCAGCGGTACCATGGTTATTTATATCCGTCTTTTTGATCGCGTGCTATTCCACTTTTTGTTTGGCGGTATGAGAATAAAGCGTTGTTTTTTGCTCCGTTTTTTTTTTTACGGTGTTCACTGAAGGGGTTAACTTGTGATATAGTTTTATAGGTGGGGTCGTTACGGACGCGGCGATACTAAATGTGTGTACTTTTATTGTTTGTTTTTTTTTTATTTAGATAAAGAAATGTATTTATGGGAATAATATATATATATTTTTTTTTCCTTATTTAGGAATTTTTTTCTTTATTTTTTTTTACACATTTGGAATTTTTTTTTTTACTTTTTTACTTTGTCCCAGGGGGGGACATCACAGATCGGTGATCTGACAGTTTGCACAGCACTCTGTCAGATCACCGATCTGACTTACAGCGCTGCAGGCTTACCAAGCCCTGCTCTGAGCAGGCACTTGGTAAGCCACCTCCCTCCCTGCAGGATCCGGATGCCGCGGCCATCTTGGATCCGGGCCTGGAGCAGGGAAGGAGGTAGGGAGACCCTCGCAGCAACGCGATCACATCGCGTTGCTGCGGGGGGCTCAGGGAAGCCCTCAGGGAGCCCCCTCCCTGCGCGAAGCTTCCCTATACCGCCGGCACACTGCGATCATGTTTGATCGCGGTGTGCCGGGGGTTAATGTGCCGGGGGCGGTCCGTGACCACTCCTGGCACATTGTGCCGGATGTCAGCTGCGATAGGCAGTTGACACCCGGCCGCGCTCCTCCCGTGAGCGCGGCCGATCGCTATGACATACTATCCCATCGAGGGTCAGATAGGCCCAGGGCACCTCGACGGGATAGTACGTCTAAGGTTAGAGAGGGGTTAAAGGGATGTGTCACGGCGGGGGTGATCCGGTCGGTGGCCCTGGGTGCCCATGTTAAAGGGATGGTCTTTTAAAGGGGTTAGTTGAATAATTAAAGTTTGTGACACCACCTGTGGTATTCCGTCAGGGGTGACCGATGCTGCTTAAAGGGGTCCACTGGGGTGATGTTATGGCAGCAGGGATGGTATGGCTTCCCACAGGTGAAGCTGGGTCCCTAGGGCTCCCGGTGTAATAGATGAAGATGGTGATAGGTGGTGTAGAAAGAAGCAGAGGACACAGCGTTGCAGTCTCTTTACCTCTTTACTGTATGATTCAGGCAGCCACAGTCCAGGGTACCGGATCACAGGTGCTGGTGGTGATCCGGCTGGCTTGGAAGCGAGTTCAGAGTCCTCTTTACCAGGTGGAGTTAGAAGCCTTCCTACTAGCACGGTGGTGTTGTAGTCCCTTACTGCCTGTGGCTTTTGGCAAGGCCCTCACAGTTCTCTCTGTCCTCCTTAAAGGTGGTGTCTTCAAAGTGAGATTTGTAGTTAAAGTTCTGCGCTGCCACTAAGATGAATTTCAGGAGAGTATAGTCGATTCACGGTGGTTTTATTCAACGCGTTTCAGGGGTCTCATGCCCCCTTCATCAGGAAATATCACACAGAATATACAGGCATCACAGGTATAAATAGTTTTGCTAGGTTACAAAAAAAATGGGCGCCAACAGGTCAGATGACTCAGTGTCAAAGTTCAATGATAACACACAATTAACAATTCGAATGATTAAAGAGGTATATATAATGAAAAAAATACAATGACTTATTTTATATTGCTAGACAATAGTTCCAAATTTGCAGCATTTAGGAGGAAATTAAAAAAAAACAAAAAAAAAAGATCTCTCCTTAAATGGACAAGAACCTGCAAGAAAGGGAGTTACTCCACTTCAGATGCGAATGCCTTACAGATGAACTACCGTGTGGAATCAGCAAGCTGCTTTTTCTTATCGAAAATCCATCGGAATCATAACATTGAATGTGGAATAAAATCATGTTTTATTACTTGGGCCCTCTGCACCATGATAGTGCATTTGATTTGAGGCCTAGACAGGTAAGCACCCTTGCCTGTTTTTCTGTGGTGTTTTTTCCAGTATAGTGGAGGTTTTTTCCTCCTTTTTTTCCTCCTGTTGTGCTTATGATTGCAGTAGGAAGAGTCCAATACCAAATGGTTTCCGCTCAGCATTGTAAAATGCAATCAACCATAAACCACCCCCCTGAACCAGAGCTGCTTGGACAATACAAATTTACAGGTTGACATATTTCATATGTTCTAGAGTCTCCCATGACAAATTCATAATGTCCCCCCCCAACACCTTTTACTCCCTTCTTCCCAATGATAATTGTTTCTAGCATTTACACACTTCCTGCCCACATAAACACAAGGCGTTCCACTTGTCGTGTTCAGTTCCCATCTGTCCTCCCACCTCCTCTATGTAACAATGGAGAGCCAGCAGGGAACGGTCTTTCCTATTGCATTGTGGATAGGCAAAACCCCTAATTATGGCATATTATACTTCTACTGACTAAGGTATCAATTCTGCAATTAGGAAGAGTCCGTACCACCTGTAGGCTGGAAGCGGTTCTACTTGGCAGAGTTTTATGTTTCAGCTATTAAGGTGTAGATCAGTAACTACTAGGACTATTGTGTGCGGCCCATAAATGTTTAAGCCAACCCTTTGTCTGGAAGGTCCTAGCGTCTCACGGGAAAGTCAGTGATGAGTTCCCTTCCATATAAATAGCCAATTTACTGCAGATTACATATTGTTCAGGTATAGATTTTGCTCCTGACTCACATTTGAAGGAAGCTGCATTGTCTAAGGGGTTAATTACTAATACATAATCCTGGGCTCTTTTTCATTTTACACATTTACCCAAGTAATTATCTACCTGCGATGTGATTTGGGCTCCACAGACAGTGATCAAAGGAGCCACGTCTGGTCATTAGTCACTAGAAATGAAGATTTTATGAATATACAGTACAGACCAAAAGTTTGGACACACCTTCTCATTTAAAGATTTTTCTGTATTTTCATGACTATGAAAATTGTACATTCACACTGAAGGCATCAAAACTATGAAATAACACATGTGGAATTATATACTTAACAAAAAAGTGTGAAACAACTGAAATTATGTCTTATATTCTAGGTTCTTCAAAGTAGCCACCTTTTGCTTTGATGGCTGCTTTGCACACTCTTGGCATTCTCTTGATGAGCTTCAAGAGGTAGTCACTGGGAATGTTTTTCACTTCACAGGTGTGCCCTGTCAGGTTTAATAAGTGGGATTTCTTGCCTTATAAATGGGGTTGGGACCATCAGTTGTGTTGTGCAGAAGTCTGGTGGATACACAGCTGATAGTCCTACTGAATAAACTGTTAGAATTTGTATTATGGTAAGAAAAAAGCAGCTAAGTAAAGAAATACGCGTGGCCATCATTACTTTAAGAAATGAAGGTCAGTCAGTCTGAAAAATTGGGAAAACATTGAAAGTGTCCCCAAGTGCAGTGGCAAAAACCATCAAGCGCTACAAAGAAACTGGCTCACATGAGGACCGCCCCAGGAAAGGAAGACCAAGAGTCACCTCTGCTTCTGACGATAAGTTTATCCGAGTCACCAGCCTCAGAAATTGCAGGTTAACAGCAGCTCAGATTAGAGACCAGGTCAATGTCACACAGAGTTCTAGCAGCAGACACATCTCTACAACAACTGTTAAGAGGAGACTTTGTGCAGCAGGCCTTAATGGTAAAATAGCTGCTGGGAAACCACTGCTAAGGACAGGCAACAAGCAGAAGAGACTTGTTTGGGCTAAAGAACACAAGGAATGGCATTAGACTAGTGGATATCTGTGCTTTGGTCTGATGAGTCCAAATTTGAGATCTTTGTTCCAACCACCGTGTCTTTGTGCGACACAGAAAAGGTGAACGGATGGAATCTACATGCCTGGTTCCCACCGTGAAGCATGGAGGAGGAGGTATGATGTTGTGGGGGTGCTTTGCTGGTGACACTGTTGGGGATTTATTCAAAATTGAAGGCATACTGAACCAGCATGGCTACCACAGCATCTTGCAGCGGCATGCTATTCCATCCGGTTTGCGTTTAGTTGGACCATCATTTATTTTTCAACAGGACAATGACCCCAAACACACCTCCAGGCTGTGTAAGGGCTATTTGACCAAGAATGAGAGTGATGGAGTGCTACCCCAGATGACCTGGCCTCCACAGTCACCAGACCTGAACCCAATCGAGCTGGTTTGGGGTGAGCTGGACCGCAGAGTGAAGGCAAAAGGGCCAACAAGTGCTAAGCATCTCTGGGAACTCCTTCAAGATTGTTGGAAGACCATTCCGTGTGTCTACCTCTTGAAGCTCATCAAGAGAATGCCAAGAGTGTGCAAAGCAGTCATCAAAGCAAAAGGTGGCTACTTTGAAGAACCTAGAATATAAGACATAATTTCAGTTGTTTCACACTTTTTTGTTAAGTATATAATTCCACACGTGTTAATTCATAATTTTGATGCCTTCAGTGTGAATGTACAATTTTCATAGTCATGAAAATACAGAAAAATCTTTAAATGAAAAGGTGTGTCCAAACTTTTGGTCTGTACTGTAGATCAGATTGGATTCGGATATATTGTAATTTTTAGGGATGAGTGGACCCGTGGAACTTCGGGTTTTGGCAGCCGACCCGAACTTTAGTCCAAAGTTGAACTACAACCCCAATGAAAACAATGAGCACCCAATCTTTGGAGCTGGAAAATTTCTTTCTCTTTTCCTGGCCGGACTTCCCACCCAGAACGCCAAACATTGAAACAAAATTGCCATGTTCGGAGTTTAGTACCAAAAGCTAACTATTCAGCACTAGTGATGAGCGGACCCATAGAAGTTCGGGTACTGCTACCCTACCTGAACTTTATTCCAAAGTACAGATCTGGTGCCAGAACTTTACCCGAACTCCATTGAAAATAATGAGGACCCGAACTTTTGAGCTGGAGAATATCTCTCTCTCTTCCCTCGGAATTCCGAACATTGCAGTGGACTTCCGACAGAAGTCCATATTCGGTGTTTAGCATTGGACACTAGGTGTCCGGTACCAACCCGGAACTATTAAGTTTGGGATCACTCATCTCTGGTCATTTTTGAATTATTTCTTGAAGGGCAGTCTAACTAAAAACATCCCACACATGGGAAATGGAGCAATACAAAAACTCCAGTCCACGAAAGCAGGACACGTTTTTACAGAGCAGCTCATAAAGAATGGCATGGTGTGGGATCATGGAATATATAATGTCTATATGCCAATTTGGGCTCAAATGGTCATAAAATATTGGTGCAAAAATTTGGTGACTGCTAAAAAAAGTGGACGGTGAGAGGGAGGGTTAGCAAAGGAATGTGGTCTCCTGACTCCCGAATATCTTTGTGTACCTCCTGGACTGAAGTTCTAGCAAATATAATACCCTCCATACGTTCTAATGGTGCATTCGGAATTGGGGGGTCTTCATAATGTATAAGTGCGATTTAAAGAGTATTTATTTATTCATTGATATGTTTATTTTTAAATCATTTTATTTATTTTTTATTAATTTTTTACAGCATAGAAAGTTATGAAACATTGCAATCACTTTATTAGGGGGATTTGTCTTAATTCCTGTAAAACAAAAGTAAAAAAAAAACAACTTACATGTAAGTGGCTTCCAAACCCAGTCTATTATCCTGCCTGCATTGATATCAGAGCATATTCATGTGGAGTACAGATGATGGCAGTGATGGGTCAGCGCTGCACCTGTCTCCTTCTCTGAGTGTTGTGTTTCTCAGAACAATCTACTGCAGAAGCTTCTCCCCAGAGTCAGTGAGACGCTGATGCTGAACTGACCCATCACTGCCATCATCTGTACTCCAAATGAGTACGTTCTGATCATGCAGCTGAAGGCAGGAAAAACATACTGGGGAATAGCCGGGGTTTGGAATGAAGACAAATCCTCTAATAAAGTGATATGCAACGTTTCCCAACTATACATGCCGGACAAAATTACGGAAAAAACAACACAAATTTTAGTGTGGGAGGGGATGTTTGACCCTCTAATCGGGGTTTTGAGGGTCTGTACATGTTGGTTATTTTATGAATATTCTGCTAAGTGAGCACTGGTTGAAGCAAATTCCAAGCAAATTGCATAATACAGTTTCAGTAGACATATCCTTATCAGGTTCAATCTCCCATGTAAACTGTCCGCCAGTGACATATCAGAGCCGGGTTATCTCGGCACTGACCCCGTTCACCTGAGTTATCACCACTTTTACAAGAGTTCATACAGACGGTTACATGTTAACCACGCTTGTACCGATAGAGACTGAGGGAACAGCAAACATCCCGTGTGCAGGTGCCAGCATGGGTGGATACTGCCAAATACACAGAACAACCTGAAGAGGAATCAAGTCAGGTTCAATCCAAGTGAATGGAGCGGAATAAACACCAATAATGAGAAAAGAAAATTTATAAAGATATTTTGTAAGAGGCGGAAGAGTATAAAGCATTACTGATGTCTGCCCTGATAAACATTTACATCCTATACACAAAAGATGCAGAAGTGCTGAGGGCGCTGTGGTACAAACTGCACTGCCCAGTGGGGGTGATGTGCAAGAAACTGCACTGTCCACTGGCTGCGCTGTGCTAGAAACTGCACTGTCCCTTGGGGCGCTGTGCCAGAAACTGCACTGTCCACTGGGGCGCTGTGCTAGAAACTGCACTGTCCACTGGGGCGCTGTGCCAGAAACTGCACTGTCCCCTGGGGCGCTGTGCCAGAAACTGCATTGTCCACTGGGGCGCTGTGCTAGAAACTGCACTGTCCACTGGGGCGCTGTGCCAGAAACTGCACTGTCCCCTGGGGCACTGTGCAAGAAACTGCACTGTCCACTGGCTTCGCTGTGCTAGAAACTGCACTGTCCACTGGCTGCGCTGTGCCAGAAACTGCACTGTCCCCTGGGGCACTGTGCAAGAAACTGCACTGTCCACTGGCTGCGCTGTGCTAGAAACTGCACTGTCAACTGGCTGCGCTGTGCTAGAAACTGCACTGTCCACTGGCTGCGCTGTGCCAGAAACTGCACTGTCCACTGGCTGCGCTGTGCTAGAAACTGCACTGTCCACTGGGGCGCTGTGCTAGAAACTGCACTGTCCACTGGGGCGCTGTGCCAGAAACTGCACTGTCCACTGGGGCGCTGTGCTAGAAACTGCACTGTCCACTGGCTGCACTGTGCTACAAACTGCACTGTCCACTGGGGCGCTGTGCCAGAAACTGCACTGTCCACTGGCTGCGCTGTGCTACAAACTGGACTGTCCACTGGGGCGCTGTGCCAGAAACTGCTCTGTCCACTGGCTGCGCTGTGCTACAAACTGCACTGTCCACTGGGGTGCTGTGCTAAAAATTGCACTGTCCACTGGCTGCGCTGTGCTACAAACTGCATTGTCCACTGGGGTGCTGTGCTACAAACTGCACTGTCCACTGGCTGTGCTGTGCCAGAAACTGCACTGTCCCCTGGGGCTCTGTGCCTGAAACCACACTGTCCACTGGAGCGCTGTGCCAGAAACTGCACTGTCCACTGGCTGCTCTGTGCTACAAACTGCACTGTCCACTGGGGCGCTGTGCCAGAAACTGCACTGTCCACTGGCTGCGCTGTGCCAGAAACTGAACTGTTCCCTGGGACGCTGTGCCAGAAACTGCACTGTCCACTGGGGCGCTGTGCCAGAAACTGCACTGTCCACTGGGGCGCTGTGCCAGAAACTGCACTGTCCACTGGCTGTGCTGTGCCAGAAACTGCACTGTCCCATGGGCTGCTGTGCCAGAAACCACACTGTCCACTGGGTGCGCTGTGCCTGAAACTGCACTGTCCACTGGGGTGTTGTGCCAGAAACCACACTTTTCACTGGGACGCTGTGCAAGAAAAAGCACTGTACACTGGATGCACTGTGCCACAGTCTGCAGTGTACACTGGGGTGTTGGGCCAGAACCGCACTGTTCACTGTAGTGATGTGCAAGAAAAAGCACTGTACACTGGGGTGCTGTGCAAGATTAAACACTGTGCCAGAAACTACACTGTCCACTGGGGGGCGCTGTGCTAGAAAAAGCACTGTCCACTGGAGGGCTGTACCAGAAACCACACTGTCGACTGGGGGGCGCTGTGTGAGAAAAAGCACTGTCCACTGGAGGGTTGTACCAGAAACCACACTGTCGACTGGGGGGCGCTGTGTGAGAAAAAGCACTGTCCACTGGAGGGCTGTACCAGAAACCACACTGTCGACTGGGGGGCGCTGTGTGAGAAAAAGCACTGTCCACTGGAGGGTTGTACCAGAAACTGCACTGTTCACTTGGGGTGTTGTGCGAGAAACTGAATTGTACACTGTGGGCGCTGTGCCAGAAACCGCACTGTCCACTGGAGGCGCTGTACCAGAAACCGCACTGTCCACTGGGGCGCTGTGCCAAAAGCCGCACTATCCACTGGGGGCGCTGTGCCAGAAGCTGCAAACTGCAAGAAAGCCACAAATACTGATGGCAACTGGATACTTCAAATGTACCAGGAATATAATATCACATGTAAATGGCTTAGATACAACAGTTTAGCAAACAATATCAAACAAGACAGGCTTAGATACCAAAGCTCAACAGACAGACAGTATCATATGATAGACCTAGATACACTTGGTGAACAGGCTGTATCACACACCGTATGATAGGCCGAGGAATCCAAACTTAAAAAGGCTTTGCAGAACAGTATCAGTCATGACAGTATTAGGCTACGTTCACATTAGCGTCGCGTCGCCGCTGCGTCTCCGACGCAACAGCGACGCACATTAGCGTAACGCTAATGTGAACGTAGCCTTAGACACATCTCACAGTATCATATATGAAGAAATTAGATATGTAGCTCAGTAGCAGAATATTGCACACGATATGCTTAGATACATTGACATAGCAGGCTGAGTCGCACATCCTAGGCTCAGCATCATTGTGTCCTTGGAGGTTTATGATTAATTTCAATAACTTTTTAGACCTGCAGAATTTCATACAGAAAACTACATGAGATTGTGAATGAATAAATAAATACTCCGTCCGCTGCTCTGAGAAAATCCAGAATCCACTGTACTCGCACCCGTCAGACCGCTCCATGATGAGCATATGGAAAGTCTAGCTACAGTAGGGAACTTGTGAAGCGCGTTATGATTTCCGCAGGAGAGCATCATGGCTGGGTGGCTCCAATCCCAATGATGAAAAACCTTGATTTACACATCGTCATCGACAAGACTTAGGGTATGTGCACACGTTCAGGTTTCTTCGCGATAAAAACGCATTAGAAAACGCCTACATATGCATCCTATCATTTAGAATGCATTCTGCAAATTTTGTGCACATGATGCGTTTTTTTCCTGTAAAAAAAAAAATGCATTGTGGTAAAAAAAGCAGCATGTTCATTAATTTTGCGGATTTTCCCGCTATTCTATGCATTTGGAAAAAACGCAAGAAAAAACGCATCAAAACCGCAAAAAAAAACGCATGCGGATTTCTGGCAGAAATGTCAGGTTTTTGTCAGGAAAATTTCTGCCAGAAATCCTGACGTGTGCACATACCCTTAAGGTACCGTTACACTGAACGATATCGCTAGCGACCCGTGACGTTGCAGCGTCCTGGCTAGCGATATCGTTCAGTTTGACACACAGCAGCGATCAGAATCCTGCTGTGCCATCGTTGGTCGCTGCAGAAAGTCCAGAACTTTATTTCGTCGCTGGACTCCCTGCAGACATCGCTGAATCGGCGTGTGTGACGCCGATTCAGCGATGTCTTCACTGGTAACCAGGGTAAACATCGGGTTACTAAGCGCAGGGCCGCGCTTAGTAACCCGATGTTTACCCTGGTTACCAGCGTAAAAGTTAAAAAAAACAACCACTACATACTTACCTTCCGCTGTCTGTCCCCGGCGCTGGGCTTCTCTGCACTGGCTGTGAGCGCCGGCCAGCCGGAAAGCACAGCGGTGACGTCACCGCTCTGCTTTCCGGCCGCTGTGCTCACAGTCAGTGCGGGAAAGCACAGCGCCGGGGACAGACAGTGGAAGGTAAGTATGTAGTGGTTGTTTTTTTTTACTTTTACGCTGGTAACCAGGGTAAACATCGGGTTACTAAGCGCGGCCCTGCGCTTAGTAACCCGATGTTTACCCTGGTTACCGGCATCGTTGGTCGCTGGAGAGCTGTCTGTGTGACAGCTCTCCAGCGACCAAACAGCGACGCTGCAGCGATCAACATCGTTGTCGGTATCGCTGCAGCGTCGCTTAGTGTGACGGTACCTTTAGATGTTCTGTTTTACATCTCATTTGTGGACTGTCCATAGCCATTGCGCCAGCGTGGGTCTGTGGTGGGCTCAGTAGTCCTTGCAGGTGAAAAAAATGCTGCCCTAAGCTTTCTTCTGCTTCTGATTTTCTACTTTTCACTTGAACAGTTAATGATTTGAGAATCTCGCAAATGGAGCTAACCCAGCTCTGGTAATGGTGGCCATCATTTAGGAGAAAAGCTGGGGATACATTAGCCTGAGCCCCTGCTGAGAAGAAAGTTATGGTGGGACACCAGGGAGCTGAAAAGGTCTGTTGTTCTTGCACAGTAAGGTGTTTTCTAGGAAGATCGACCCCTTGATACAGCCGACTAATTTCAGCTAATTGCAACCTGCATGGGTCAGAGCCCTGGGGCTTAGTGGCTGTTACTGAATCCCCCCCACTCCACTGACTCTCATCCTGTACCAAAAACAATGAGGGACCTGAATGGCCGAGTCCATTGTGCGGAGAACATCTCATTGTCCGAAGTCAGACTCCTTCAAACCGTCCGTCACCTCAAGACAAGGGGGACAATGTGGTATTATCCGATATAGTACTGGAGCTTCAAGAAACAATCCATCATATGGATGGTTCTGCTAAGAATAAGTATTGTAGTGGGTTAATCCTGCGTCACCGATGCATCGCTGATCTCTGAAGTCCTCAGCGCACAGGCACTTATGGGGTAAATACTTGAGGATAATAGAGATTAAAGGGAGGAAAACCCTCAAGACTTTTAAGAAAGGAGGAAAGTTCTCTTACGACGCATTTACAGTGGACGATTATTCTTCAGGTCCTAACGATAATGACCCATCGTTCACAGTGATTGTGTAAAGAGAATGTATCTAGCGTCTGAACGATGTATCTAAAAACACTTGTTCTTTATGCCTGAAATTGTTTAGCTTGAATGAAAAAAATTACCATTTATATTTCGAAAATTGTGTCATGTAAATGAAGATTGTTCACTAGTTGATCGTGACTGACAAGTCGGCCGGCAGCTTATCTCACGGAGAGCAGGCAGGCTGAAATCGGACATGCCTGATCGACATCCCCACTGACATTTGGTTGATGCCCCTATACATAGACCGTCGGCCAAACCTGTTGATATTGGCGGGTTCTGCCGAAAATAAAGTCTAAAGGGTATGTCCAGCTTTACTTCTATCTATGTCTCTAAATTTGTAAATTAATTATGTAATAAGTTTTCCAGGACTTGCATATTCATTGAAGTGAGCATGATCAGAGCTGTTGTCCCCAAAAACGGACACTACACATCCTGCGGAGCTGTACTCTTCCCGCTCCCCACCGCTCCCCACCACAGCTGCTAACTGCTTATCAGAGGGGGAATTGGGTGTCAGATTCCCACCAATCTGGAATTGATTACCTATTCTATGGGTGCAGTCAGACGGTCATATTAATCCAACCGAGATCGGACCACATTGCATGGACTGGGCCAACAATCCCCTCCATGCACGGAACCTGTAGACACACATATCCTACTTTTGGTCAGTTGACATGTCGTTTGTTGATCCGACATCCACCAGGAGCTAATCACCTTCACGCAGGCTGGCATTTCCATCAACACATGTGGAGCATTGAGCAGGAGCATTGAGTTGTGTAAAACAAGTCTTCTCTCTTCGGTCATTATTTTTTTCCATCCGATGAAAGTAAAGAAAGAAAAACTCGCCACTGACGCAGGCTACCTGGGTAAAAATAGGTTTGAAACATGGTCTTTGTAGGAAGACAGAAGCGAATTGTGAGGCAGCAGCAGATGGAGGAAGCATGTAAACAAACTAACAAACAGGCGGCCATAGAGTCAGGTACTGATATAAAGAGCAGAAGAGGTGGGTCCATGCTGGGAAATAAATGAAACATGAATAAACACCCAGAGTATAAATTAAGAGGAAACCAATCACAGGAAGACCCACATTAGAATTGGGTGCCTCCTAAATCCCCTCTACCTTCCAGTCCAAAATTCCTGAGCCACAACCTCCTAACTCCTAACAGTAATTTCAGAAAAAAAATGTTTGAAGAAAACACAACTACAAAGTGTACATAAGCCTTAAAGGGACTGGACATGGTGATTTTACTAGTCAAGGTAGTGGTATGGCTGTATGGGTCATAGCACAAGGAACAAAGTGATACCCGCCTTGTAGTAATCCGATGTGCCAGTGCTGAGAAATTGAGCTTTGAAACCATATGCAAATTAATCTGGAGGTGCTTTGGGGGCGTGTTTATGTACTCTGAGTGCACTGCACTTCCAGGGTAATTTGCATGCTGTTTCAAAGCTTGACAGATCCGCACTGGCACATCAGATTACTACAGGATAGGTATTATTATTATTGTTGTACAAGCATCTGTACAGATACATCACTAGTTTGATTAGTAAAATCATCCTGACATGTTCCCTATAAAAAACTTTATTTCCTTCGAAGCCTATGTTCATTTTTGTAAAGGAGTTTTTACTTTCCTGCATCGGTTTTGATAATGTTTTGAAAATAATAATAATAATATAATAATAATTTTTATTTATATAGCGCCAACATATTCCGCAGCGCTTTACAAATTATAGAGGGGACTTGTACAGACAATAGACATTACAGCATAACAGAAATACAGTTCAAAACAGATACCAGGAGGAGTGAGGGCCCTGCTCGCAAGCTTACAAACTATGAGGAAAAGGGGAGACACGAGAGGTGGATGGTAACAATTGCTTTAGTTATTCGGACCAGCTATAGTGTAAGGCTCAGGTGTTCATGTAAAGCTGCATGAACCAGTATGTAGCAGTACAGACACAGAGGGCTAATACTGCATAAAGTGTATGAGAACATGATGCGAGGAACCTTTTTTTTTTTTTTTTTTATTATAAATAGGCCACACAGGGATCGTTAGGTTAATGCATTGAGGCGGTAGGCCAGTCTGAACAAATGAGTTTTTAGGGTACGCTTAAAACTGTGGGGATTGGGGATTAATCGTATTAACCTAGGTAGTGCATTCCAAAGAATCGGCGCAGCACGTGTAAAGTCTTGGAGACGGGAGTGGGAGGTTCTGATTATTGAGGATGCTAACCTGAGGTCATTAGCGGAGCGGAGGGCACGGGTAGGGTGGTAGACTGATACCAGGGAGGAGATGTAGGGTGGTGCAGAGCCATGGAATGCTTTGTGGATGAGGGTAGTAGTTTTGTACTGGATTCTGGAGTGGATGGGTAGCCAGTGTAATGACTGGCACAGGGTAGAGGCATCGGTGTAACGGTTGGTGAGGAATATGATCCTGGCTGCAGCATTCAGGACAGATTGGAGCGGGGAGAGTTTTGCAAGAGGGAGGCCGATTAGTAGAGAGTTACAATAGTCCAGACGAGAATGAATAAGTGAAACAGTCAGAATTTTTGCAGAATCGAAAGTAAGAAAAGGGCGAATTCTAGAAATGTTTTTGAGATGCAGGTAAGAAGAGCGAGCCAGTGATCGGATGTAGGGGGTGAATGAAAGGTCAGAATCAAGGATGACCCCAAGGCAGCGGGCATGTTGCTTTGGAGTAATGGTGGAACCGCACACGGAGATGGCAATGTCAGGCAAAGGTAGGTTAGTAGAGGGAGAGAACACGAGGAGTTCAGTTTTTGACAGGTTTAGTTTCAGATAGAGGGAGGACATGATGTTAGAGACAGCGGTAAGACAATCACTGGTGTTTTCTAAAAAGGTCGGTGTGATATCAGGAGCAGAAGTGTATAATTGGGTGTCGTCAGCATAGAGATGGTACTGGAAACCAAATTTGCTGATTGTTTGTCCAATAGGGGCAGTATACAACGAGAAGAGTAGGGGGCCTAGGACTGATCCTTGAGGAACCCCAACAGTAAGGGGAAGGTGAGAGGAGGAGGAACCAGCAAAACATACATTGAAGGATCGGTCAGAGAGATAGGAGGAGAACCAGGAGAGAACGGTGTCCTTGAGGCCGATGGAGCGGAGCATAGTGAGGAGGAGCTGATGATCCACAGTGTCGAATGCTGCAGAGAGATCCAAGAGAATTAGCATGGAGTAGTGACCATTAGATTTAGCTGTTAGTAGGTCATTAGAGACTTTAGTGAGGGCAGTTTCAGTAGAGTGTAAAGAGCGGAAGCCAGATTGAAGAGGGTCGAGAAGAGAGTTATCTGAGAGATAGCGGGTAAGACGGGAGTGGACCAGGCGTTCGAGGAGTTTAGAGATGAAGGGAAGATTAGAGACAGGTCTATAATTAGTGGCACAGTTTTGATCGAGGGATGGTTTTTTAAGTAATGGATGTATGATAGCATGCTTAAATGAGGAGGGAAAAATACCGGAAGTGAGGGAAAGGTTGAATATTTTTGTTAGGTGAGAGGTGACAGCCGGGGAAAGGGACTGGAGGAGATGTGATGGAATGGGGTCACTGGTGCAAGTGGTCGGGCGAGAAGATGCAAGGAGCCTGCTTACTTCTTCTTCTGTAACTGCTTCAAAGTCAGAGAGTGAACTAGATGCGGTGGGGGAGGGAGGACAGTGCATGGTATGAAGAGATTGGGAGATGATTTGAAAAGCTTTGAACGAGGTTTTTTTCTCCATGAATTGTTCTTTGCAGCCTTATGATTAGACAGCGCCATTTTTTGGAGAGGTTTGCTTCAGGATCTGCTTCAAAGAAGTGACATGCACTTTATTTTTTCCACCATGCATCTTTCGAAACCTCTTCATAAAAAAAGCTATAAGAAAAACCCAGATAGCTGAGCAAAAACTGACTATGTGCACACGGAGTGTTTTGAGGGACTTTTGGAGCAAAAACTAAGTGGAAATTCTTAACATCCTCTTCAAAAACTCAAAACTCCTCAAAAACTTGGCGTTTCCATTCATTTTCTTCCCAGTGGCTATGTACACACTCTTTTTGGTAACTTTTATGAAAGGAAACTGAACAGAAGACAAAATATGTGCACAGCAATGTCATTTTGGCATTGCTGTGCACTATGTTCATTTTATAGGGCGCTTTTGCAGATCCTGGAATCTGCCTGAAAAATACGTCCCATGCACTTACCCCTAGAGTACACATTGAGTTTTCTTCCAGTGGTCAGAAACTATAAGATTTCTAGTCTAAACTCTCCTCCTTGGGAATTTTTGGAGACGTTTTGAGTTTTCTGCAGCAGTGTTGAAGAGTTTTTAAAGCATTTTTTTTTTTTTCCTAAAGTATTTTTTAGCATGACTTTGGCATGGACTAGTTTGTAGCAACAATGGAGACAATGACATCCAATTTCTTTTCTCCTGAAGCTTTTCAAAGATGCTCAAAGGACTGAACATAAGAACAGCAAGTTGTTTTTAAATAGAAATGAATAGGAAGATTCTTTTAAGTGTTTTTTGTGTGCGCTAATTCCAGTGTTTTTAAGAGCAGATCCACACCTCAAAAAACACTTGAAAAAAAAACATACCCACAAGACTTCATGGATGGCTGGAGACCTCATTTTTAAAAAATTAAGGCATGAATGTGATTTCCAAGCTGAACTCAAGGGTTACGGGTATAATCACTTTGATTAAATATTGTCACCCACAAAGTTGCAATCATAGGAGGTAAGCCATGTCCCCCAAATGCCTAGAATCAAAGTTTTTTTCATACCTGGAGTGACATACATAGCATGATCGAGATATAATTGGGTATTACCTGAAAGCCACTGCTTATCCATCTAGTTCCTGGTAATACCAACGCAAGAGATGCCTCAGAAAAAGTATAGGCAATTTGCCACCAGAAAGGCGACCACAAGCAGATAGACAAGGTGAGTTAACTGCATGTTGGCTCAGTGTTTCCCACTTTTATGTTGCCACCATAGGGCCATGCCTGATACTTCAGCATTGTCGAGTTAATCTGATTAAGTCTAAAATCAACTTCTTGTCTTCATCGCAAGCTGAGAATTTTTGCTCTGTTGCTCTCCTCAGCTTAATTTTTAAGATTGGCTGTTAAATGTAAGCAGAAGTTCACCAGGAATCCGGCACAAAGAAAGGAACAATGGAAATGGGACTGAGCTGCAAGAGGCGCAGTACCAGTCACTTGGCCAAGCGCAGCCACTTCAGGTGGTCCAAAAGTTGAATCCCCGATCAACCTTATATCGGTCACCTATCCTAAGTCCTTGAAAGCCACTTTTACCATCACATACCGTAACTACTTACAGTGGCTAAAATGCAGAATTTGATTGACCCAGATTGATTCACGTTATGAACGGCAAATATTCTTGATTTCATGGTGCACCCAACAGATCGATACACCGTTCCCCGTTTCGGATCCTAAGATTCTGTGCAGCGCCCCAGAGTCCTGGTCGTTGCTGTAATGTCGCTCTGCCACTAAGGGGAGTGATGTTATGTCTGATTGCAGTAAAGGAGTTCACCTGACCAGGTCTCACAGTCACACATTACACTTCACACTCCGGCCACCAGGGAGAGCAAAAGGCACTATGTATTAGGCCACTCCTCACACTCTGGTAAAACTGGGGGTTGGACAGGAAGTTAGAGAGAACGCAGCCTGGGAGAGCTCCAGGGAGGACCTGTCAGGGGTGGGTTCCTGGCAGGTACCTAGCAGAAAGGACAGATCGTGACGGAGCCGCACCTGCACTACCATGCAGCGGCATCCTAAGGAAGGACACGAAGCGAAGGATATTGTGGAGAAGTGAGAAACGAGATCACAGCACAAAGGAGATAAACCAGTAGGAGTCGTGCCCCGAGATCGGCAACATCCTACTGAGGCACGTAGCCGGTGGCCGGAACGCCGAGGAAGTAACAGACTTCAAGCATTACTTCAAACAGTGGCAGGACAGTTGATTATAGGTTGGCTGTCTACCTTACATCACCTAAGCAGACATAGGGGGCAATTGTGGGAGAGGGGCGTCTCTAGGGTCCCAGAATAACTCCAGGCCTTCCCGTCAAACGGGTGCGTCCTAGCCAGATAAACTTGGGGGGACGGAGAGAACGAACGAATACGAAAGTGAGGACTATCCCATGGTGCTCAGCAGGGAAGGACTACAACACACAGGCGCTAGTTGGTAGGCACTGATTTCCACCTGCAAAGGGAACTCTGGATATGCCTTCGGACCGGCCGGACTCAGCCAGCCCTGTTAGCAGTGCTCTGGATTGCGGATCCTGAAGTCTTCAGTAAAAAGGTAAAGAGACTGCAACCCTGTGTCCTCGTTATTAACTGCGCCGAACATCATCGCCACCTACACTACTGGGAAGCCCTGGGGATATACTTCACCTGTGGGAAGGTATACCATCTAGCTGCCATTCCATCACCCCAGCGGATCCCTAAGCAGCGTCGGTCACCCTGACCGAATACCACAGGTGGCGTCACGAACCCTTGACAAACATTCCATCACCCCTTTTATTGGACGCCCCTTAGCAGGGTCACGGACCGGGTCCAGCCACCGTGACGACCCCAGCACCGAGACAGAGAGGACCGGTACCGAGTAACCCGCGGCCCTGCGTCTGGGGGCACTCCAACTTGGCGTCACGAACAGGATCGTATTTAAGCATGAAGAATCAGGTGTGCCTTGGAACTGTGATTGAATTGTGCTTGAACTGTGATTTATTGCCAAAACTGTGTATTGCAAAAGACCGCCAAGATTCCTGCCAAAATCGCCGCTATTGCCGCGCCACGAGGAGTGCAGGAGAAGAAGAAGGGCGTGGAGTTGCGGGCATGAACGGACTGCGAAAAGTAATGGCTGCCCAGTCTAAATATTTCTGTACTTTGAGGACGTGTCCGTCAGTAGCCAAGATCCGCCTCCTAATCCTCAATGGGGGGCGGAAACCAAGGAAACAAAACCGCCCACGGAGGAGAGAGCGGGAAAAGGACAAATAGGACAGCAGCCACATGGAGGACGCCATGACAAGTCTCCCGAAGCCGGAGTGTGGGGTTGAAGCCGGAGACTCCCCCAGCTACCCGGAGGAGCACTGTGGCAGAGCCTTCACTGCTGATCCTGATTCCCTGCAGCTTGGAATGGATGAGCTGATCGATCAACTCCTGCAGCTGCAGGTGGAGACCAAGTCCTCGCACCAGGTGGCGCCTGCGGAAGATCCAGCGTCGCTGATGTCGCCCCTTGTGCCGCGAATGGATCCGCTGCTGACACCATCGCAGAGCTCGCCATCGGCAGAGTCAGCCGACCCCGAGGACACCATGGTGGCAGGTAAGGACGCCGATCCTGCCCCGGTGACTGAGGACCTGTTGGTGGGCCCGGTCGCAGTGTCACCTCCCTACGGCACTAACCGCCTTCAGCGCTTTGACCCCTGGGACCAGGTCACGGGTATGGAGCTGTTCCTTAAGCCCCGATTGAGCCCACTTTCCCCGGGGCCGAGAAGCAGGAGGGAGAGAGAGTGGAGGTCCTCAGCTGGGAAAGATATCAGGCCCAACTTGCCCGGGAGTGGGAGGAGAAGGAGGCCGAATACCAGGCCAAGCGTCAGGCCTACGACCGGAAACACCGGGCGGTCAAGGCCAAGGCACGCAAGGACCGCAGCACGAACCCGGCCCCGCGGAAGCAGGGCCAAGTGGTAGCCTTCAGACTCCGTGGAGGCTGGGGCTTCATTAAGGAACCGGGGCTATACGCGGAGGTGTTCGTCAACCGCAGGGATGTAGAGTCGCATCTCCTAGAGGGACACCCAGACCGAGATCTCTACCCGGGAGACATCGTCACGTATATCAGACACTTTGGGGAAAAGGGCTGGTTTGCCTTGGATGTCCATAAGAGGAAAGCTCCGGTAG
Source organism: Ranitomeya imitator (assembly GCF_032444005.1). NCBI lineage: Eukaryota > Metazoa > Chordata > Amphibia > Anura > Dendrobatidae > Ranitomeya > Ranitomeya imitator. Next base: position 400,696,582 of record NC_091283.1, read on the forward strand.
CACATCAGGCCAAGGTAACACCTCAACCGTCTCCCGTAGCGACAGCATCCCCGTGTGGCCAGGTCTCTGCGGTCACAACAACCACCATCATCATCCCGACAGGAACGATTGTCCGGGCCGCCACCTGCACCGTTACCACTACTACCACCGTAGTTGCCAGGGAGTCGACTGCTGTGATGATCGGTGCTCCAGCTGCTCCTAAACAAAGAACTGTGGGTACACAGACCCCTGTGTGGAGTGAGGGAGCCCCTTACGTAGCACCTGGTAGCCGCCAGTGTCCAGTTGGGCTACCTCCACCGGTGCTACCCCCTGAGTTACAGCACTAAACCTCGGAGAACCGAAACTGTAAATAGTTAACTGCTTCCTGCTTTTGCTGCCTTAAACCCGTCTAGGGTTATTTCTTAAAGGGATCCCTTTGTTGACCCGGGATCCCTATTGTTTAATGTTATTTTCTTTGCACAAGGTTATCAGTGTTCCAAAAGACTGCCGAATCATGGACAGTGAATGATTCCCGAACTAGTTTTGTAAATAGTTTGCACCTTCTTAAAGGTGCTCCCTACTGGTTTTACAAGGAAAGAAGACTTTGCGAAGAAACTGTTTCTGATGACAACGTGAAAGTTTCTCTTGTCTTAAAGTTTATTAGTGACTTGTTGATTGATTGCACTACCTCAGAAAAGACTGATTTTTCCTCTTAAAGGGAATGTTTACTTGTTGCACTTGATAATGTTACCTTAAGTAGTAAGATGGTAATAATGTTTACATGTAGCTAGAGAGCTAGTAAGTGAACCCATAGGGGATAGTGAGTCCTCCTGAGAATCATAGAGAGATGGTTTGCCATGGACCTAGAAGAAGGGATGCAGTAGGCCCAGACGAGTAGCTAGGCGGTCCTGCATGTGTGAAGCTGAAGAAGTAAAGAGAATGTTAGCTTTGTACCATAGTGTTTTGTAGTAAGCCTTTAGTGGGTTCAGCCAATACGCCCTTAAAGGAAGAGTTAAATTATTGTTCAACGATTTGCACTTAGTAGAATACCCAGCTGGGTAATAGGAAATTATTGATAGTCAGTAGATTAGAATGTTATTTAAAATGTTTCAATATGTTTCTGTTTGTAACGTTCAAGTGACCTTACCTCCCATAAAGGGAAGCATTGTTATATTTACTTATTCATAGCATTTCAAAATTTTGTATGTCTTTTTCCTAACATGTATTGTTGTTCTTCTTTTCCCAGTCCGGGAGTACTGGATTTAACCGGGGGGAGTGCAGCGCCCAAGAGTCCTGGTCGTTGCAGTAATGTTGCTCTGCCACTAAAGGGAGTGATGTTATGTCTGATTGCACTAAAGGACTTCACCTGACCAGGTATCACAGTCACACATTACACTTCACACCCCGGCCACCAGGGGGAGCAAAAGGCACTATGTATTAGGCCACTCCTCACACTCTGGTAAAACTGGGGGTTGGATAGGAAGTTAGGACAGAACGCAGCCTGAGCTCCAGGGAGGACCTGTCAGGGGTGGGTTCCTGGCAGGTACCTAGCAGAAAGGACAGAATGTACGGAGCCGCGCCTGCACTACCTTGCGGCGGCATCCAAAGGAAGGACACGAAGTGAAGGATATTGTAGAGAAGTGAGAAACAAAATCGCAGCACAAGGAGATATCCAGTAGGAGTCGTGCCCCGTGATCGGCAACATCCTACTGAGGCACGTAGCCGGTGGCCGGAAAGCCAAGGAAGTAACAGACTCCAAGCATTACTTCAAACAGCGGCAGAACAGTTGATTTTAGGTTGGCTGTCTACCATACATCACCTAAGCAGACATAGCGGGCAAAGTTGGAGAGGGGCGTCTCTAGGGTCCCAGAATAGCTCGGAGCCTTCCCATCAAATGGGTGCATCCTATCCAGACAATAACTTGGGGGATGGAGAGAAAGAGAAAGAACAGATACGAAAGTTGTGAGGACTATCCCGAATTCTCAGCAGGGAAGAACTACAACACACAGGCGCTAGTTGGTAGGCACTGATTTCCACCTGCAAAGGGAACTCTGGATGTGCCTTTGGACCGGCCGGACTCAGCCAGGCCTGTTAGCAGTGCTCTGGATTGCGGATCCCGAAGTCTTCAGTAAAAGGTAAAGAGACTGCAACCCTGTATCCTCGTTATTAACTGCGCCTCTCATCATCGCCACCTACACTACTGGGAAGCCCTGGGGATATACTTCACCTGTGGGAAGGTATACCATCTAGCTGCCATTACATCACCCAAGAGGACCCCAAGCAACGTCGGTCACCCTGACCGAATACCACAGGTGGCATCACGAACCCTTGACAAACATTCCATCACCCCTTTTATTGGACGCCCCTTAGCAGGGTCACGGACCGGGTCCAGCCACCGTGTCCACCCCAGCACCGAGACAGAGAGGACCGGTACTGAGTAACCCGCGGCCCTGCATCTGGGGGTGCTCCAACTGCATTTCTCTTTCCTCCTTAATTAGGCAGATGGAAGAGATTGTAGCACTGACAGGCTGTCAAGTAGGTTATAAGAAAGTCTAAATTACTCTCCTAAAAATTGAATAATAAACTAACCACCACAGGAAAAACCCAGAGACGAATCTAAGTGGAATTTTCCCACGGGAAGTGGAGTGACATAATTTGATCTTTTCAAGCCAAAATGAGTGTAAAGCATGGTCTTCTTCCATCTTCTTCTGTGTTATATTATTTTGCTTCACCATCGAGCCATAGATCTCCTGTTTCATCTTTCCTGTCAGCGTGAGGTTCAGTTAAAAGTAAATCTCACTAATGTGTTTGCTCTTGTTTGTGTTTCACGCTCCGCACACGTCCCTCCGGAACACAAGAGTCTTTGATGACCCAACATTTCAAAGCGGCATTTCCTGCACCCCCAGGAAGGGCCACAAAGGGGAGGCAGTGACCCCAATAGTCTACTAAGACTATCACAATACTCCTCGCCTCACATTAACTTGCAGCTCAGGCTTTTTACAGTAAAAGGTTCTCCGCTGTTCATACAGAGATTATCATTCACTAATCAACGTCGTTATATGTAATCGGGTGAGTAATGAGTGGTTTTCTGAGGTGACGTGTATATGTGTCACAACTGTCTGGAAATGAATAAAAATGATGTGTAAAATGTTTCCTCCATGACTATGATTGTGTCAGAGATGCAAAAAAGACAACATAAGAGAATGCTTACAAATATTGGTAAATCTTGGAATACGCTTCTTGAAAACTAGGATACATAATGTTGAGACTTCTTGACCTCCAGAGAGAAAAATCCATCCAAACCTTTCATGTGAACTCTTCTGGTTGTACCTGCAGATATGGAGCTATTGTTTGGTCTCATAGTCACCAAAGTTTTGCACAATTGCATGACCCCTGATCTATTCTCATCTACGGACTTTTGAGGGGTGAAGGAAGAAGAGACATTACTACTTCAGAAACTAGTATTACCACTTGTTTTATCTTCAGTTATGAGCAACCAGCAGCTCATCAATATATGCATGGAGTTTGTTTATTCTCCCCATGTTTGCTCCTGGAAATTAGGTTTTCTCCAAAGACAATACTTGATAAAGAATTTAGATTGTGAGCTGCAGAGTCAGAAAGCTTTAAAAAAAAATAGAAGAGTTAATAGTTTATTATTACCAAAATGCAAAGTGAAGGAAGAAAATAGAAATCTAAATCCCATCAGTATTTGTTGACCGTCCTTTGCCTTCATCACTTCTTCTCGGTACTTGTCACTTGTACACAGGTTATGAAGGAGCTCGGCAGGAGGTTGTTCCAAACATCTTGGAGACCTGACCCCAGATCTTCTGTGGATGTCACTTGTACAAATCCTTCTGTCTCTTCATGTGATCCCAGACAGATTGGATGTAACTTTTTTATTTTCCATAGATGGATTAGTGCGACTGCTTGTTTTTTTGCGTGGTGATTGCGGGGTAGATATGACGTTTTGATCAATTCTTATTCCACCTTTTTTGGCAGAGTGGTAATGACCAACAAAACTTCCTATTTTTAAAAAATCTGTATGGCTTTTACTAATCTTGTTAATTAAATGTATATTTTGATAGATCAGACTCTTACAGACGTGTCGATAACAAATATGTTAAATTCTTTAACACCTTTATTTGTAATGTGGGAAAAGGGGAGGTGATTCAAATTTTTAATTTTAATATTTTTTTTTAATTCTCTGTTTGTTTTGTTAGCCCCTTTGTGAGACTTACATTTTTGATAATCTGATCTCTTATACTATATACCGTGATACAGCTGTATTGCAGTATATAGTAAAAATCATTGTCACTAACTAAATGCTGCTAATCATAGGAGTACCATCATGGCAAGATGGGGATTTTCAGCAAACTCCCAGCTGCAATGGCAAGCCATTGGCTCCCCGCGATCATGTTGCGGGAAGCCAATGGCCCCTTAGAATGGCGTGCCACTAATACCAAGCGCTGTAAATGATGCTGTCAGAGATTTGCAGAAGCATATAACAGGTTTACAACAGCAGTCTGAGCTTGACACCACGTGCGGCTGTTAGAGGCAGATGATGGCTGGATAACACAGTCATACATTGCTGGAAATGGTGCGAGCTCATCTCCTGAGCCTGCACCATACATCTCCTTCTCGATGAGCACCATACATGTATGGCGCTCTTCTTATGGGGTTAAGAAATCTAAACATTCTGTGTCGTAAAATTCAGTGTGTGGGGAAGGAGGTGGATATAGATAACTTGTATATTCTAGAATTGGCATGCCCTGTAGATCAGGATGATAGAAGTGATGTTGGAATAGAATAGTCTCCAGGGGCCCTGATTCTTCAATTGTATGGTCCAAGATTTTGTGATGGCTGCCCTGCTTTGATCTAAGTTGCTCAATATATAAGATTTCTAATGGGATTTACATTGAAACTGATTAATGGGAAACTGATCATTTGATTTAATGCTGCACTCTGGCATTGTCTAATTCCGAGGGAAGCTTGTGGAAAGGTGGGTGTCTCTATAAAGTGGCAATTCAGTGTATACATTGATGATACAAGGGAATTGTACATTAGGGCTTAGTTCATCATTACCTAAAGCACCTATCATTCAGAAATTGTTAATCATCACTTCCAGTCTGTACACAATGACAGTGAAGATTTTCTCTCCCATGTCTGCACATTACGAGCAGATGTGAGAGATAAACTTCTCCATGTCCTCATTAGACCTTATTTATGCTACAGCTGCATGGCGTGGGCGACCTTCGGCAGATCACAGCGCGATAGGCAGGTCCCAATCTGGCTATGTACCAACGATGTCACTCCCAGTGAGCAACATATGGGCCCTCGGGGTATAGTATGACAGCCCTCTGAACCCATCATCTATAGTCGCCAGACATTTATTGTTCACATAATCCACAATGTGCCGCCTGGAAGATCTGGACAGAAAATCAGCAGCTCATCTGCCTTGTATATGCATATCGCTTAAGTTTTGCCTCCTTTTTAATAGCTTTTTGGCACTGGAGTAATTAATATATCGATGAAAAAAGAAATGTCACCCTCCAGTGTAATTTTCATGCCTTTTAACCTCTTTACCCACTCCTTTGCAGTTCAGGTCTCTTCTACCTTGTAGCCAAATTCTACCTTATTTCTATCTCACCTTGGAGCTGGATTCACAGCTACACTACTCATTGCTACTGTATAATGTTCTCTATTCTGCTGCTTCTGAATTTGTGCTACATGGAAACAGGAGAGCAGGAGCCCCCAAAGTCTGTGTGTGCTGAGAAAGAAATACATCATGGCAGCTAGCCTCTACCCACTATCAAAGAGAGAAATGAAAATTAGAGATAAAGCTTGCAGAGATGTGATATAATGGCCAGACATAGTGTTATTTCTCAGGGACACACAAGACAGCTTATTTTGAACAGCACAGTCATAAAGACTTCAAGTGGTGTGATATACGGTGCGCATGAGCCCAGAGTAACTGTAGAGTTAGTCTTTAATGTTCAGGTACTACTGGCGTATGTGTATTCCCCAGCCCTTTAAAGGGAACTTTTAACCAGGATTTTGTCACCTAATCTGAGAACAGCATGAGTTAGCAACAAAGACCCTTATTACAGTGATGTGTCCCTTACTGGACTGCTTGCTGTACTTTTACTAAAATCACAGTTTTATCATAAGGAGATTATCACTAGAGGACTAGTAAACCTGCTGCCAGATAGTCCTCCATATTCATGAGTTCTGTATAACCCCGCCCCCACCACTTATGAGCAGCTTTAAGACTATACACAGTGTACACAGAGAGCTGCCAATCAGTGGTGTGGGTGGGATTATACAGAGCTCAGCATTCAGAGAACTGCTGGATCTGCAGGGATTTTACCAAAATTGGTCTCTGACCTTATATCATGCTGCTCTCAGTTTGGGTATCAAAAGCCTGGCGACAGATTCCCTTTAAAAATGGAGCTGTCGGTCATCTTTAGGGAATTAGGTCTTTATGATGGTACGAAATACAGTAATTCCCCATCGCTGCTCGGCTCACAGCTCACTTCTGAACTATATCAGCATCCAAATCTGAAATCTTCACCTTGAAAGAGAAAAAACTATATATATCTTAACGCAGGATGATAAAAGTAAAGCCCACAGGCAAAGGTGGCAGGACCTAAACCTGCAAAGGAATGCAATGGTGTCTGGGAAGGATCCTTAGGTATTTGTAGTGATGGAAAGATGCCAGGAGTCGTAAAGACCTAAGGCGTTTTACAACCAATCGGATGACAGCTCTGCTTTGTGTTTTCAGTCCAAAGTAAAAAGACGAGAGGTGAATCGTCCTCCTCGTCAGTCATCCTGGACCCTGCATGTTGAAGGTTTAAGAGAATCTCAGGTGGCTTCTTGTGTTTTGGAGAAGCCATGGAGGTGAGGATGTAAGGCTCTCCTGGTTTAGACTGGACGCTTGGGGGGATAAGGTAGCGGAAGGAGATTAAGACACATGAAATGTGGTAGTTCATTAAATTAACACTCCCGTAGCTTTGATGTGAATGTACAAACAGAAGACGAGATCTAATCATCCATCTCTGTCTCCTTGGGTTGCAGCGTCTAGAAATGTTAATCCAGGGTGTTCACCGTCTCTGGAGTTATGAGATTCCTTCACACAATTCAGTATGAGAAGAAGAAGCTAAAGTTTCGAATCACAAGTAAGAAATAGGGGCAACACCTTGGGCACCTGCCATCTTCTTAACCTTCTGACATCAAAGAGCATCCTGTGTCTCAGCTTTCTGGACCATTCAGAGTGTAATGTGTGGGTTAAAAAAGGAATTTCATAAAAGCAAGTGAACGCAAATTCTGGGTCATCGCTTATTTGACTTCTGGGGTTCAATTGCAGAAGTCGAAGGGGTTGGTTTGGCCACTCCGTTACCGTCCTGTGAGAAGTGCTCTCACCCTATTTAGTTCAGTCTTCCTCCTGCCCCGAAATCATCAACGTGGTCAATGAGGGCCTTATGACCATATCCAACCTTCATCTGTCTCTACTGAACAGATCCCTGAAACCAGGGATTCAAGCTTCAGGAGGCTAATTTGCATATTACAGGTGCCTTCTGGGAGAAGCGAAGTCTCCCTAAGCTAGAAGATCGTTGGGTACAGCCGGGACCAGCTGCTTCGAAAGCATCACCAAACCAGGGATTCAAGCTTCAGGAGGCTAATTTGCATATTACAGGTGCCTTCTGGGAGAAGCGAAGTCTCCCTAAGCTAGAAGATCGTTGGGTACAGCCGGGACCAGCTGCTTCGAAAGCATCACCAAACCAGGGATTCAAGCTTCAGGAGGCTAATTTGCATATTACAGGTGCCTTCTGGGAGAAGCGAAGTCTCCCTAAGCTAGAAGATCGTTGGGTACAGCCGGGACCAGCTGCTTCGAAAGCATCACCAAACCAGGGATTCAAGCTTCAGGAGGCTAATTTGCATATTACAGGTGCCTTCTGGGAGAAGCGAAGTCTCCCTAAGCTAGAAGATCGTTGGGTACAGCCGGGACCAGCTGCTTCGAAAGCATCACCAAACCAGGGATTCAAGCTTCAGGAGGCTAATTTGCATATTACAGGTGCCTTCTGGGAGAAGCGAAGTCTCCCTAAGCTAGAAGATCGTTGGGTACAGCCGGGACCAGCTGCTTCGAAAGCATCACCAAACCAGGGATTCAAGCTTCAGGAGGCTAATTTGCATATTACAGGTGCCTTCTGGGAGAAGCGAAGTCTCCCTAAGCTAGAAGATCGTTGGGTACAGCCGGGACCAGCTGCTTCGAAAGCATCACCAAACCAGGGATTCAAGCTTCAGGAGGCTAATTTGCATATTACAGGTGCCTTCTGGGAGAAGCGAAGTCTCCCTAAGCTAGAAGATCGTTGGGTACAGCCGGGACCAGCTGCTTCGAAAGCATCACCAAACCAGGGATTCAAGCTTCAGGAGGCTAATTTGCATATTACAGGTGCCTTCTGGGAGAAGCGAAGTCTCCCTAAGCTAGAAGATCGTTGGGTACAGCCGGGACCAGCTGCTTCGAAAGCATCACCAAACCAGGGATTCAAGCTTCAGGAGGCTAATTTGCATATTACAGGTGCCTTCTGGGAGAAGCGAAGTCTCCCTAAGCTAGAAGATCGTTGGGTACAGCCGGGACCAGCTGCTTCGAAAGCATCACCAAACCAGGGATTCAAGCTTCAGGAGGCTAATTTGCATATTACAGGTGCCTTCTGGGAGAAGCGAAGTCTCCCTAAGCTAGAAGATCGTTGGGTACAGCCGGGACCAGCTGCTTCGAAAGCATCACCAAACCAGGGATTCAAGCTTCAGGAGGCTAATTTGCATATTCCAGGTGCCTTCTGGGAGAAGCGAAGTCTCCCTAAGCTAGAAGATCGTTGGGTACAGCCGGGACCAGCTGCTTCGAAAGCATCACCAAACCAGGGATTCAAGCTTCAGGAGGCTAATTTGCATATTACAGGTGCCTTCTGGGAGAAGCGAAGTCTCCCTAAGCTAGAAGATCGTTGGGTACAGCCGGGACCAGCTGCTTCGAAAGCATCACCAAACCAGGGATTCAAGCTTCAGGAGGCTAATTTGCATATTACAGGTGCCTTCTGGGAGAAGCGAAGTCTCCCTAAGCTAGAAGATCGTTGGGTACAGCCGGGACCAGCTGCTTCGAAAGCATCACCAAACCAGGGATTCAAGCTTCAGGAGGCTAATTTGCATATTACAGGTGCCTTCTGGGAGAAGCGAAGTCTCCCTAAGCTAGAAGATCGTTGGGTACAGCCGGGACCAGCTGCTTCGAAAGCATCACCAAACCAGGGATTCAAGCTTCAGGAGGCTAATTTGCATATTACAGGTGCCTTCTGGGAGAAGCGAAGTCTCCCTAAGCTAGAAGATCGTTGGGTACAGCCGGGACCAGCTGCTTCGAAAGCATCACCAAACCAGGGATTCAAGCTTCAGGAGGCTAATTTGCATATTACAGGTGCCTTCTGGGAGAAGCGAAGTCTCCCTAAGCTAGAAGATCGTTGGGTACAGCCGGGACCAGCTGCTTCGAAAGCATCACCAAACCAGGGATTCAAGCTTCAGGAGGCTAATTTGCATATTACAGGTGCCTTCTGGGAGAAGCGAAGTCTCCCTAAGCTAGAAGATCGTTGGGTACAGCCGGGACCAGCTGCTTCGAAAGCATCACCAAACCAGGGATTCAAGCTTCAGGAGGCTAATTTGCATATTACAGGTGCCTTCTGGGAGAAGCGAAGTCTCCCTAAGCTAGAAGATCGTTGGGTACAGCCGGGACCAGCTGCTTCGAAAGCATCACCAAACCAGGGATTCAAGCTTCAGGAGGCTAATTTGCATATTACAGGTGCCTTCTGGGAGAAGCGAAGTCTCCCTAAGCTAGAAGATCGTTGGGTACAGCCGGGACCAGCTGCTTCGAAAGCATCACCAAACCGCGCGCCGAATTTTTGCCTGTAGGACATTATTGCAAGAGAGCTTGGCTGAGTAGATTACACAAGAAGGAAAACACACAGCAAGTCAGCAGGATCTAGGAGCAACATGGCAGATGTGACAACCTACATGGTGAGCTGCAGCATGTGCTACATGTTCACAGATCGACCAGAAGAAGAATCCAATTTCACCTGTCAGAAGTGTAGACTAGTGGCCCTTTTAGAAGAAAAGGTGCGGGGTCTGGAAGAAAGAATAGCAACTTTGAAACTCATCAAAGAGAATGAAGACTTTCTAGACAGAACAGAAGCATCTCTACTGGTCACAGAAGGTGCAAAAAGTGTCAGAGAACCTCCAAAAGCAGATGAGTGGAAGCATGTGACCAAAAGAAGCAAGAAGACCATGGAGAAATCACCAACCACACAACTGAAGAACCGATATCAAATCTTTGTAGAGGATGAAGATGGCACACCTAAGAATGAAGCAATACCAGCAAGCAAAAAAGAAAAGGGCACACAGCAACAAGTGACAGCAAAAAGTACAGCCAAGAAGCAACGAAGAGTGGTGGTGGTGGGAGACTCACTACTGAGAGGCACCGAAGCAGCCATCTGCAGACCGGACATAACTGCAAGAGAAGTATGCTGCCTTCCAGGTGCGATGATCAAGGATGTGACCGATAGGATACCAAAGCTCTTCAGCTCCAAGGACGTCCACCCATTTCTTCTGATACATGTTGGCACCAATGACACGGCAAGGAAGGACCTACCGACAATCTGCAAGGACTTTGAAGAGTTGGGGAAGAAAGTAAAGGAACTGGATGCACAGGTAGTTTTTTCTTCTATCCTTCCAGTAGACGGGCATGGCACCAGGAGATGGAACAGGATCCTTGATGCAAACAACTGGCTAAGACGATGGTGCAGACAACAAGGATTTGGATTCCTGGACCACGGTGTGAATTACTGGTATGATGGACTCCTCGCCAGAGACGGACTACACCTCAACAAACCTGGGAAACACACATTCGCCAGAAGACTCGCTACACTCATCAGGAGGGCGTTAAACTAGAAGAAGAGGGGACGGGAAGAAAAACATTAGACTCGAACAAAGACGACCCAGGAAAACATACTCAGAAGGGAGGTAAGAACATTTCTAAAACAATCCACAGTGAGGAGATTGGAACAAAACAAAATCCTCTAAACTGCATGCTCGCAAACGCCAGAAGCCTGACAAACAAGATGGAAGAACTAGAAGCAGAAATATCTACAGGTAACTTTGACATAGTGGGAATAACCGAGACATGGTTAGATGAAAGCTATGACTGGGCAGTTAACTTACAGGGTTACAGTCTGTTTAGAAAGGATCGTAAAAATCGGAGAGGAGGAGGGGTTTGTCTCTATGTAAAGTCTTGTCTAAAGTCCACTTTAAGGGAGGATATTAGCGAAGGGAATGAGGATGTCGAGTCCATATGGGTTGAAATTCATGGAGGGAAAAATGGTAACAAAATTCTCATTGGGGTCTGTTACAAACCCCCAAATATAACAGAAAGCATGGAAAGTCTACTTCTAAAGCAGATAGATGAAGCTGCAACCCATAATGAGGTCCTGGTTATGGGGGACTTTAACTACCCGGATATTAACTGGGAAACAGAAACCTGTGAAACCCATAAAGGCAACAGGTTTCTGCTAATAACCAAGAAAAATTATCTTTCACAATTGGTGCAGAATCCAACCAGAGGAGCAGCACTTTTAGACCTAATACTATCTAATAGACCTGACAGAATAACAAATCTGCAGGTGGTTGGGCATTTAGGAAATAGCGACCACAATATTGTGCAGTTTCACCTGTCTTTCACTAGGGGGACTTGTCAGGGAGTCACAAAAACATTGAACTTTAGGAAGGCAAAGTTTGAACAGCTTAGAGATGCCCTTAATCTGGTAGACTGGGACAATATCCTCAGAAATGAGAATACAGATAATAAATGGGAAATGTTTAAGAACATCCTAAATAGGCAGTGTAAGCGGTTTATACCTTGTGGGAATAAAAGGACTAGAAATAGGAAAAACCCAATGTGGCTAAACAAAGAAGTAAGACAGGCAATTAACAGTAAAAAGAAAGCATTTGCACTACTAAAGCAGGATGGCACCATTGAAGCTCTAACAAACTATAGGGAGAAAAATACTTTATCTAAAAAACTAATTAAAGCTGCCAAAAAGGAAACAGAGAAGCACATTGCTAAGGAGAGTAAAACTAATCCCAAACTGTTCTTCAACTATATCAATAGTAAAAGAATAAAAACTGAAAATGTAGGCCCCTTAAAAAATAGTGAGGAAAGAATGGTTGTAGATGACGAGGAAAAAGCTAACATATTAAACACCTTCTTCTCCACGGTATTCACGGTGGAAAATGAAATGCTAGGTGAAATCCCAAGAAACAATGAAAACCCTATATTAAGGGTCACCAATCTAACCCAAGAAGAGGTGCGAAACCGGCTAAATAAGATTAAAATAGATAAATCTCCGGGTCCGGATGGCATACACCCACGAGTACTAAGAGAACTAAGTAATGTAATAGATAAACCATTATTTCTTATTTTTAGTGACTCTATAGCGACAGGGTCTGTTCCGCAGGACTGGCGCATAGCAAATGTGGTGCCAATATTCAAAAAGGGCTCTAAAAGTGAACCTGGAAATTATAGGCCAGTAAGTCTAACCTCTATTGTTGGTAAAATATTTGAAGGGTTTCTGAGGGATGTTATTCTGGATTATCTCAATGAGAATAACTGTTTAACTCCATATCAGCATGGGTTTATGAGAAATCGCTCCTGTCAAACCAATCTAATCAGTTTTTATGAAGAGGTAAGCTATAGGCTGGACCACGGTGAGTCATTGGACGTGGTATATCTCGATTTTTCCAAAGCGTTTGATACCGTGCCGCACAAGAGGTTGGTACACAGAATGAGAATGCTTGGTCTGGGGGAAAATGTGTGTAAATGGGTTAGTAACTGGCTTAGTGATAGAAAGCAGAGGGTGGTTATAAATGGTATAGTCTCTAACTGGGTCGCTGTGACCAGTGGGGTACCGCAGGGGTCAGTATTGGGACCTGTTCTCTTCAACATATTCATTAATGATCTGGTAGAAGGTTTACACAGTAAAATATCGATATTTGCAGATGATACAAAACTATGTAAAGCAGTTAATACAAGAGAAGATAGTATTCTGCTACAGATGGATCTGGATAAGTTGGAAACTTGGGCTGAAAGGTGGCAGATGAGGTTTAACAATGATAAATGTAAGGTTATACACATGGGAAGAGGGAATCAATATCACCATTACACACTGAACGGGAAACCACTGGGTAAATCTGACAGGGAGAAGGACTTGGGGATCCTAGTTAATGATAAACTTACCTGGAGCAGCCAGTGCCAGGCAGCAGCTGCCAAGGCAAACAGGATCATGGGGTGCATTAAAAGAGGTCTGGATACACATGATGAGAGCATTATACTGCCTCTGCACAAATCCCTAGTTAGACCGCACATGGAGTACTGTGTCCAGTTTTGGGCACCGGTGCTCAGGAAGGATATAATGGAACTAGAGAGAGTACAAAGGAGGGCAACAAAATTAATAAAGGGGATGGGAGAACTACAATACCCAGATAGATTAGCGAAATTAGGATTATTTAGTCTAGAAAAAAGACGACTGAGGGGCGATCTAATAACCATGTATAAGTATGTAAGGGGACAATACAAATATCTCGCTGAGGATCTGTTTATACCAAGGAAGGTGACGGGCACAAGGGGGCATTCTTTGCGTCTGGAGGAGAGAAGGTTTTTCCACCAACATAGAAGAGGATTCTTTACTGTTAGGGCAGTGAGAATCTGGAATTGCTTGCCTGAGGAGGTGGTGATGGCGAACTCAGTCGAGGGGTTCAAGAGAGGCCTGGATGTCTTCCTGGAGCAGAACAATATTGTATCATACAATTATTAGGTTCTGTAGAAGGACGTAGATCTGGGTATTTATTATGATGGAATATAGGCTGAACTGGATGGACAAATGTCTTTTTTCGGCCTTACTAACTATGTTACTATGTTACTATGTTACTATGAACAACACCGTCCGCGGTACCGTGCATGCGCTTGGTTCCAAAGCTGTGCACTATATTTTTCAATGGAGGCCGTGGATGTACATGATCCTCGTGTATGAATGGGGCAACAACAATATCTGCCATAACTTACCATCTATCGGTTACCAATGTAAGGCTGAGATTACCGAAAATGTTTGGTTGCTACACAATTTATAACTTAGGTGCACCAAACTATAAAAAGGCTCAAACTGAGAAAAACATTTCAATTAAATTCCAGAAATATTCAGAGACCTGGGAATGGAGGAGCTAAAAAACGTGGACTCGTATTTTTTCATATTTCTCCCTTGCATCTGAAATATCATCCTGTAATCCCGGGGACGTGCTTCATTTCATGGAATGGGGAGGAAAAAAAAAAAAAATATATATATATATAAAAGGCTGTACTTGTCAACCTCTAACCTACCATGTAACGGTCATCCGCTGAGCCTTACATGAGTCCCCCGACATCTCTGATATACGTTCCCCAAGTCATACGTCCTAAACAATGGCGCTTGGAGCTCTACATAAAACATATGGTTAAGTCTGAAGTTTCTGCTCCTTCGGGGCTGCTACACAATATTTATTCCCATATAAAGCTATATTTCATGTTCTGATGTTTCACATGTTTATAAAGCATATAACCAGCTGTACATGTATCTTTATATACAGGATATTACTGCCAGCCTGTCCATACATTGGCGGACACTGACAGTGAAGGGCATCTGGGAATGGTCTCCACCAGCCTTGAAGTCGTCTGCAGAGGTGCTGAGCACTTGTTGCTGCTTTACCTTCTCTCTGTGTCCTTCTCATCCCAATTGGTCTGAGGTTAGGGAATTGTGGAGGCCATGTTATCTGACACAGCCTTCATCCCTCTTCTTTTTGGTCACATAGCCCTTACAATTAACGTAGTCTAGAAGTGGTTTAGGGTCATTGTCCTGCTACAACACAAATGATGGTCCCACTAAAAGCGGGTCACACGGGATATCGACGTTGGAGAATCCTGTGGTGGCCATGCAGGGTAATGTGCCTGGAATTTAGAATACATCATCAGCAGTGTCACCAGTAGAGTGCCCCCATCATCTCACCTCTTCTCCATGGTTTATGGTGGGCACCACACATTTAGGAACCATCCTCTCACCTTCTCGATGCCTCACACAGACATGAAGGTTGGTAGCAAAAATCTCAAATTTGACCTCCTCAGACCACGTTACAGATGCCCACTAATCCAATGCCCTTAGTTGTGGCTTCTTTGCAGCAATTCAACCATAATACTAAGTGCTTGCTACTTGATGCCTATACAACATTTATAAAGACTGTTATCTCAGGTGCTGTCAACTGGCATTTTCGGAGGCAACTCTGATGAACTTATCAGAAACAATGAAAAAAATGGAGTTCCATACACAAAAAATTAATTACAAAAATTATAAATTTTATTACAAATGTAACACAACCATAGAACAAAAGGAGACCCTAGTAAAAGACATGTAGGTCCCAGGCATAAAGATTAATAATATAAACCATCACCATGGTACTAATATAAAGCACTGCGAACGTTGCTGACACCCAATATAATGCTGTTCACATGACATCAATATTAACCTTAGTATTGGATATCCCTCACATAGTATATTCCCCTTAGGCTGTCCCAGTGACCAATGCCACCTCAAAGGAGAAAAACAGTTACAGTGCATTTAGAAGCATAATAGCTTACCCAGGATGAGCATAACAAAAAGCAATGGGACCGGATCCACCCCCTGACGCGCGTTTCGCATAGGCTTTATCAAAAGGGAATGTCATTCATAATATTGATGTCATGTGAACAGGGAATGTCATTCATAATATTGATGTCATGTGAACAGCATTATATTGGGTGTCAGCAAAGTTCGCAGTGCTTTATATTAGTACCATGGTGATGGTTTATATTATCAATCTTTATGCCTGGGACCTACGTGTCTTTTACTAGGGTCTCCTTTTGTTCTATGGTTGTGTTACATTTGTGATAAATTGTGTAGCATTATTTGTAATAAAATGTATACTTTTTTTAATTTTTTGTGTATGGAACTCCATTTTTTTCATTGTTTCTCATGTGTATTGGGAGTATACACCGATCATCCGGTTACTTTATGGGTAAATACATTAAATCACTTGGATTGTATTTTTTATTATATGGGACCCATATTCTTTCTGTGAGTTCGATTATATTTCTGATGAACTTATCTTCTGCAGCAAAGGTCATTTTTGGTCTTATTTCTGGGGTGGTCCTAATGAGAGACAGCTTCTTCGTAATGATTTCCCCAGCCTCTGATTGGATGGCTGAGCTTTCCATCACCATACTGACAGTCCAGCATGCCCCTGTCTTAGATTGGATGGCTGAACTGTCACTCACTGCTTCCAGATACACCTTTAGGTGTAATTGTGACACCTAATTTATACCAGCTTTACATATATAATTATATACAGAAGATGCCTAGGTTATACCAGCTGTACATATATAATTATATACATGAAATACCCAGGTTATACCAGCTGTACATATATAGTTATATACAGAGATACCCAGGTTATACCAGCTGTACATATATAATTATATAAAGGAGATACCCAGGTTATACAACCTGTACATATATAGTTATATACAGAGATACCCAGGTTATACCAGCTGTACATATACAATTATATATGAGATACCCAGGTTATACCAGCTGTAGATATATAATTATATACAGGAGATACCCAGGTTATACCAGCTGCACATATATAATTATATACACGAGATACCCAGGTTATACCAGCTGTACATATATAATTACATAAAGGAGATATCCAGGTTATATCAACTGTATATCTATAATTATATACAGGAGATACCCAGGTTATACCAGATGTACATATATAATTATATAAATGAGATATCCAGGTTATACCAGCTGTACATATATAATTATACACAGAGGATACCCAGGTTATACCAGCTGTATAAATATAACAATATACAAAAGATGCCCAGGTTATACCAGCTGAACATGTATAAATATATACAGGAGATACCCAGGTTATACCAGCTGTACATATGTAATAATAAACAGGAGATACCCAGGTTATACCAGCTGAACATGTATAAATATATACAGGAGATACCCAGGTTATACCAGCTGTACATATATCATTATATACAGGAGATACTCAGGTTATACCAGCTGTACATATACAATTATATACAGGAGATACCCAGGCTATACCAGCTGTACATATACAATTATATACAGGATATACCAGGTTATACCAGCTGTACATATATAAATATATACAGGAGATACCCAGGTTATACCAGCTCTACATATATAATTATATACAGGAGATACCCAGGTTATACAACCTGTACATATATAGTTATATACAGAGATACCCAGGTTATACCAGCTGTACATATACAATTATATATGAGATACCCAGGTTATACCAGCTGTACATATATAATTATATACAGGAGATACCCAGGTTATACCAGCTGCACATATATAATTATATACACGAGATACCCAGGTTATACCAGCTGTACATATATAATTACATAAAGGAGATATCCAGGTTATATCAACTGTATATCTATAATTATATACAGGAGATACCCAGGTTATACCAGATGTACATATATAATTATATAAATGAGATATCCAGGTTATACCAGCTGTACATATATAATTATACACAGAGGATACCCAGGTTATACCAGCTGTATAAATATAACAATATACAAAAGATGCCCAGGTTATACCAGCTGAACATGTATAAATATATACAGGAGATACCCAGGTTATACCAGCTGTACATATGTAATAATAAACAGGAGATACCCAGGTTATACCAGCTGAACATGTATAAATATATACAGGAGATACCCAGGTTATACCAGCTGTACATATATCATTATATACAGGAGATACTCAGGTTATACCAGCTGTACATATACAATTATATACAGGAGATACCCAGGCTATACCAGCTGTACATATACAATTATATACAGGATATACCAGGTTATACCAGCTGTACATATATAAATATATACAGGAGATACCCAGGTTATACCAGCTGTACATATATAATTATATACAGGAGATGCCCAGGTTATACCAGCTTTACATATATCATTATATACAGAGGATACCCAGGTTATACCAGCTGTACATATATAATTATATACAGGAGATACTCAGGTTATACCAGCTGTACATATATAATTATATACAGGAGATGCCCAGGTTATACCAGCTGTACATATATAAATATATACAGGAGATACCCAGGTTATACTAGCTGTACATATATAATTATATACAGGAGATACTCAGGTTATACCAGCTGTACATATATAATTATATACAGGAGATGCCCAGGTTATACCAGCTGTACATATATAATAATATACAGAGGATACCGAGGTTAGACCAGGTGTACATATATAATTATATACAGTGGATACCCAGGTTATACCAGCTGTACATATAAAATTATATACAGGAGATGCCCAGGTTATACCAGCTGTACATATATAATTATATACAGTAGATACCCTGGTTATACCAGCTGTACATATACTGTATAATTATATACAGAGGATACCCAGGTTATACCAGCTGTACATATATAATTATATACAGGAGATACTCAGGTTATACCAGCTGTACATATATAATTATATACAGGAGATGGCCAGGTTATACCAGCTGTACATATATAAATATATACAGGAGATACCCAGGTTATACTAGCTGTACATATATAATTATATACAGGAGATACTCAGGTTATACCAGCTGTACATATATAATTATATACAGAGGATGCCCAGGTTATACCAGCTGTACATATATAATTATATACAGAGGATACCGAGGTTAGACCAGGTGTACATATATAATTATATACAGTGGATACCCAGGTTATACCAGCTGTACATATAAAATTATATACAGGAGATGCCCAGGTTATACCAGCTGTACATATATAATTATATACAGTAGATGCCCAGTTTATACCAGCTGGACATATACTGTATAATTATATACAGAGGATGCCCAGGTTATACTAGCATGCTACATAATACAATACATCCCATTTGAACACTGCACAAAGAGCACAACGATAGTCCAGAAAAATCCCAGGGAAATAAGTGAGTGTAAGCTCCTCTGCGCGTATATAATAATAATAATAATCTTTATTTTTATATAGCACTAACATATTCCGCAGCGCTTTACAGTTTGCACTCATTATCATCGCTGTCCCTGATGGGGCTCACAATCTAAATCATCACATACTGAGAACATGCATGACGCTCGTATATCCTATGTAACTCGTACGGGACACTGCCGGTGGATGTGTTGTCTCTTTATGCTTTTTACAACCTCTTGTAAAATCTTGCCACAATTTTTAATGACTCTCAATTTTTACAAGGGCGCTGAGACCTAAAAAAAAATCCCTGTTTGTTTTCTGTTATCTGCTTAAACTCTGGATTTTGTGTAAACAAATACTAAAGGTCAAAAGGGACAAGTTTTACCGACAGCCTTGACCTTGTTATACGGTGCGGCACTGCGCAGGGACAGATGTTTCAGATGCTCAGTTCTCATAAACATATGTCCAAATCCTTAGATGGCACAGATTAGAAAACATGCATTCAGCCTGGATCGTTCTGTTTCCTAACACTATATTAGGTATGGGCAATTCATTCTATTTGGGACCTTGGTTTTTGGATACAAAGCTGCAAATCTCCTGAATAAACATAGTTATACAATAAAATTCTGTTTACCAGCATCCACCACTAGAGGGAGCATCTGAGCTTATTGCATACCGTACATACTTTGTAATCAATAAGGACACAGTATACAGTGAGCTCAAAAGCTCCCTCTAGTGTTGCCTGCAGGGAAACAGAATGTTAATATTCTCTGGATATGCAGAGGAATGGAGATCTAATGACTTTTGAGATTATTCCAGCCAGTCTCTAAAATGTGCACCCTGACAACCCCTCTTGTAGATACTGTCACCTTCTGGCTGCCTACTCTCAAAACTACCCAATCCCTATACTGTGTTCCCTCACATTTTTCCTCACCGATCTTGTCCCCTTACACTCTCCCACCATATTGTCCCCTTACACAATCCCCCCATTTTGTCCCCTCACCCCATCCCACTATACTACACATTCCCCTCACATTCCACACATACTGCCCATACTACTCACAAGTCCTTACTTCCCCACCATATAAAACACCTCTAAATCTTCAGCTCCAAACAGAGTGCCTATGTCATTGTCAGCGTAGGAGCAGTGCTTACTTCTGTGATGTCAGAGGCCTGATCAGATGACCTCATCACGCTGCAGATGTCGCCCTGAGGCCGGAAGTACTGGTAGTCAGAGATGCAATTGTACCTGAATAACGTAAGAACAATTGAGAGCAGGGAGCCAGAATGTTACATGTTCTCCATGCCAGTTAAGAGCAGGTGACGAGAACGAAATCTTACCCCAGGGAGATTGCAAGGGAGACACCTCAGACAGCTGAATTGGGAGGCCTGACAGCACCTCCCTGCTGGCTAAGCCTGGGGCAAATGCCCTCCGGCTCCCCTAGATACATCCCTGCAATACGGGTTCAGCTTACACAAGCTACTTACAATCCAGAGATTGCTATAATCTCGCAAAGGATGCTGGGAACACTAATAAAATCTCCTGTCCTGTCACATTGCACAACATTTTGGTGCTAAATTTAACATTTGTCACCACTAAAGGGGACCTGTCAGGATGATTTGGCTACTGAAACTAATGATATGGCGGTATAGGTCCTGATGCAACATCATAATGACACTTCCAGTAGTCAGATGTGCCAGCACTGAGAAAGAAAGCCTTGAAGCCGCTTGGAAATTATCCTGGAAGTGCATTGGGGGGCGTGTCAATGTGCTCTGAGTGCAACGACACGTGCACTCTCAGGATAATTTCCATGCTGCTTCACACCTTGATTTCTCAGCACTGGCACATCAAATTACTACAAGAGTGGTATATTTTTTTTTTATTGCGGTACTAGGACTTATGATGACAGGTTCCCTTTAATATCTTCTCACAAGAATTATTATTATTATTAATTTATATAGCACCATTAATTCCATGGTGCTGTACATGAGACAGGGGTTACATACAGGGTTATAGATATCGTTTACAGTAAACAGGTTTACAGTGACAGACTGGTACAGAGGGGACAGGACCCTGTCATTGCAGACTTACATTCTATGGGAATAATTCCAGGTTTACGGGATTGAAAATTGTGGCTGTTCTGACAAATGGCGGAATTGAATTTATGGAAGGGGAGCCAAGCCTCTGTACACTGTATCCAACACATTCTGCCTGAAGATAAAAGCAGGTCTGATCCCACCTGGCCCCATGTAATCCACTTGGTTTTTGAAGTTTCGTCTTTGTGGGATGAAGTTTGTCAAACACGGACCGTCCGTGAGTGACGAGGCAACATGCAAATACAGTACGACAAAGGCGGCTTGTAGGGAAGCTGTGCAAACAGCTGGAGAGGCCGCAGATATCAAAAGAATGAGCCCGGGACCTGCCTGTGTTATGTAGGCCAAGATATGTGTACCCGGAGGGGAGGCTGGATACGACACGGCTCCTCAGAATACAGTGCACGAGTGTGTGATCAGGTTACACAATAGTGCTGCCATTCACTGTGAGCAATGACTTATGATCCACATGAAAGCAGGAAAAGATCTAAAGGAACACTGGAAAACAACGCTGACATCACTTTAAAGGAATACGCTCATTTTTTATTCCCGCCACAGCCAATCAGACTGCAGGAAAGGTTCTCAGATGATTCATCTACTTAGGGTATCAAATGGCACATCGATTAATAATGGGTATCCCAGGTGTCCTCACACTGTGGAAACTAATTGTAGAAGTGGAAAACTTTTTACTGTTTTACACCGCTCTCGACAGTGTGAAAAGGCTGGAGGTAATATGGATAGCTATTTATTTTACACATCAATATTTCCACAGGGCTTCACAGACATCATCATCGCTGTCCCCATTGAGGCTCACAATCTAAATTCCTTATCAGTATGTCTCTGGAGTGTGAGAGGAAACCCACGCAAACATAGGGAGAACATACAAACTCCTTAGGATGGGGGATTTTAACCCAGGACCCCAGCGCTGCAATGCTAACCACTGAGCCACCATGCTGCCACCGTACTGCTGCTTTCTCAGACAATCCCATAGACAATGAATGAAGCGGAGGCTGAGCGTTCCGCACCATCACTGATTTAAGACGGTACTCAGGATTCCTAGGGGTCCTGGTGGTCGGACCTCAGCGATCAGCGAGTTATCCTCTATCGTATCGATGGTAGATATTTCAGGATTGAGTACTGGATGTTATATTAAGAACTTTCCACTGCAACAATCCATGAAGATTTTTTTGAGAAAACACAAAGTGTAAAATTTGCAGTGATTTCCATACCGTAATTCGACAAATTTGCAGCACCGCTCAATTTACGCCGCAGATTTTCTTTCTTAGATTTCCAGATCCCATAGACGGTTTTGGTACTGTAATACACAGCGGATTTCCTGCATTTACTTCCATATCAGAAAATCCATTGTATACTCCCCCTGTCGAAACACATTCTTAAAAACAAACTTTAAAAAAAGAACAGCAAAAGTGAGCAACAAAAACACTTCTCACCTTTTCAATTGACGGCTATTAATTGGCTGCAGCGGTCACTTTCTGTCCGAGCCTGAATAAATAGCTAAGAGACTGCTACTTTTGGCTCAGATATAGCGTCACCGCTGCAGCCAATCAGTGGCCACTAGAGATGAGCGGATCACTTTGCGCCACCCTGGTCAACAGTCCAGGTCAATGCTCTCAGACCATGGTCAGGAGATGCGTGACTTTCCTGATCTTCTAGGTTGCTCTGTGGGGAGCACAGGAGATGTTCCACCAGCCCAGCAAGATGAGCCCAGGATCCCAGAAGGTCAGGACATTCATGACGCTCTTCTCTACGACCAGAGAGCCCTGACGTGGACCGCTGACCGGCATCCACTCGTCTCTAGTGGCCACCAATCAGTTACAGTCATCTCTTGATGCGCCATCACCAGTAGAGGAAGCCAGATGACCAGTGTTGGACACTGTCAGTAGTTCGGAGCACTGTGTTGGGAGGTCATCTGGTAGACGAGTACGAACCCATAAAATGACAATCTCTTTACTTTTTAGTTTCTAATATTTGCTGCTCTTTTTAAATTAAATTTTTATAATTTTCTTTTATATTTCCAGAAGTTGCATGACCTCTCTGAATGGGTGCATAGTGTTCTAGGTCACGTCCATAAGAGATTCTGATGGTCCACATTTAGATCACGTACGCAACATGTTGCATCATGAGAACACTGTGTAACACATCCTCGTAACCTCCCGAATTCCTAATTACATCTCCGGACTTTGTATTATTGCCCAACGGACCACATTACTACGGAGAAGTAGTACGGCAGGTCTATGAAACAAGGGAACGACTCAAATTGAGGCCTCATTTCCTCCATCAGCGTGTCCTGCCCCTATAACCACGGCCTGAGGACACTATGCTATTTATATGATATCATCTGTTTGTGAGGAGACCGTGTAAACATTTATCTGAACTTTGGCTTGTTCCACCAATAAATTCGCTATTTCTATAAGGATGAGGAATTTAATAATGAAGGGAGGATGCTACATGGGATCGAGGCTCTGTTCTTACATATGGGGCCTCACAGAGTCCACAGGATAACAGATAACACCAGGTCCTGCTTGTCTTACACGGGTCTTAATTGGGATAATTAATGGAGACGAATCCGTGTTACTACAATCACAGACCCCACTAAGGAGAAGGGCTGAGCCGCTCCCACAGTGCTGGATGGGTCATTCCCCTGGTGAATGTTTGCAGTGGGCTGGGGGTCAGTAAACACAAACTCTGTAATGTCCGACAGAGCCCAGACCCACGTATAAGGAGACAAAACTGAAAATGTATGTATAACAATATCTGTAAAGCTGGTATAACCTGGGTATCTCCTGTATATAATGATATATGTACAGCTGGTATAACCTGGGTATCTCCTGTATATAATGATATATGTACAGCTGGTATAACCTGGGTATCTCCTGTATATAATGATATATGTACAGCTGGTATAACCTGGGTATCTCCTGTATATAATTATATATGTACAGCTGGTATAACCTGGGTATCTCCTGTATATAATGATATATGTACAGCTGGTATCACCTGGGTATCTCCTGAATATAATTATATATGTACAGCTGGTATAACCTGGGTATCTCCTGTATATAATTATATATGTACAGCTGGTATCACCTGGGTATCTCCTGTATATAATGATATATGTACAGCTGGTATCACCTGGGTATCTTCTGTATATAATTATATATGTACAGCTGGTATAACCTGGGTATCTCCTGTATATAATGATATATGTACAGCTGGTATCACCTGGGTATCTTCTGTATATAATTATATATGTACAGCTGGTATAACCTGGGTATCTCCTGTGTATAATTATATATGTACAGCTGGTATCACCTGGGTATCTCCTGTATATAATTATATATGTACAGCTGGTATAACCTGGGTATCTCCTGTATATAATTATATATGTACAGCTGGTATAACCTGGGTATCTCCTGTGTATAATTATATATGTACAGCTGGTATCACCTGGGTATCTCCTGTATATAATTATATATGTACAGCTGGTATAACCTGGGTATCTCCTGTATATAATGATATATGTACAGCTGGTATAACCTGGGTATCTCCTGTATATAATGATATATGTACAGCTGGTATAACCTGGGTATCTCCTGTATATAATTATATATGTACAGCTGGTATAACCTGGGTATCTCCTGTATATAATGATATATGTACAGCTGGTATCACCTGGGTATCTTCTGTATATAATTATATATGTACAGCTGGTATAACCTGGGTATCTCCTGTGTATAATTATATATGTACAGCTGGTATCACCTGGGTATCTCCTGTATATAATTGTATATGTACAGCTGGTATAACCTGGGTATCTCCTGTGTATAATTACGGTATATATGTACAGCTGGTATCACCTGGGTATCTCCTGTATATAATTATATATGTACAGCTGGTATAACCTGGGTATCTCCTGTATATAATGATATATGTACAGCTGGTATAACCTGGGTATCTCCTGTATATAATGATATATGTACAGCTGGTATAACCTGGGTATCTCCTGTATATAATTATATATGTACAGCTGGTATAACCTGGGTATCTCCTGTATATAATGATATATGTACAGCTGGTATCACCTGGGTATCTTCTGTATATAATTATATATGTACAGCTGGTATAACCTGGGTATCTCCTGTGTATAATTATATATGTACAGCTGGTATCACCTGGGTATCTCTTGTATATAATTATATATGTACAGTTAGCTTAAGGTTGCTTTCATACAGCCTTTTTAAACATCCTCTTGTGTTCATGAAATTAATCATTCTGCATTATATACACACAATATAATATATATTTATCCACAGTTCCAGGGACATTCCAGATACAGATTCCAGGTAGGTTCCCTGGAGATTAGGCAGAACTGACAGCTACACGCTACTGACATTTTGATCCTCGGATTTTACTTGATTTTTACAAAGCGGTTGTAGGTTGAGTGAAATTCCTTGTAACCGCTAATCGATGACATTACATAGCGGAGAACAATGAGCGACTTTCTCTTTGTTTCGGATTAACATAAAAGAGATGGAAAACACCTGGTCTTTTGTTGTCGAGGATCTACGAGACTGTTCATTCCAGTCCTCCGTTCTCCTCACGTGACAAAAGCAGATGAGACCTCTCGAGACTCGACTTCCTTTTCCCCACTTAAAAGTGACATTTTCATTGAAAACGCAACATCACGTTAAAGCCGAGGAATTCACATGTAATCTTCCCAGTCCGGGCTTGTGAACAAGTGGCTGCCATTGGATATCATTTGTAGGCACTCAGCCACCTGACAATACATCAGTCAATGGCTTGTTTGTTTCAGACTCTTAGCTATCGATATCTACTGGTGATCAACTCAAGTGCTGGCTAAACTGCATGTTACCGGCTCGCTGACTGAGAACCTGATAACTTCTCGTTCTCACCTGCCTGGATCTTAAAGATAGGAGATTTCTGCATGGTCAGTGGCTTTCAACAATTTAAAAGATGTGAAAATGATACTTTCCTGAAGGGGTTGTCAGGATTTGTTTTAAATGACCTCTTAAGCCACATTTAGTTGATAAAAGGGGTTCCTGGAGTTAAAAAGTCTCCAAAACACTATAGATTTTCTGCCAATAAAAATTATTTTCAAAAGAGCTGGAAAAGTATGGCTCACTGTCAAAGATCTTCCCACAGCTTCAGTCGTGTTGCTTACCCAGTCATCACTGGGTTCTGCTACCTGGTCAAGTGTCTCACTCCTCCCCAACTCCAGTTGTGGTGCTTTTGAAATAACTCAGGAGTCAGGGTGTCATCACGAACCAGAGGCAGATCAAGGGTGAACAAAATTTATTAACAAATATAACTTCACCGAGGGGATGGTATGGTTATGAGAGAGCAGGGCACTGGAAAGGGGCAACAAGGAAAATAGGTATAGGGGAATGTTCACAAAAATAATAAACTTATCAGTCTGTGGGCTTCTTGATTGTAGCTCCCAATTCTCCAACGATGGCACCGACAACAGCGGCACATGATGTCTCAGAATGGTCCAGAGTAGACGGAGGTCCAGTTCCTCGATGAGAGCAAAGCATCTAAATTGCACAAGTCGGGTACTCCCACCCGCGGTTCCTGGATACTGGGCTCAGTCCTAATGTCAGTTCTCTATGCGGTTTCGCTGGAGCGTGGACTTGCTTGTCAGCAGGTAAAGAGTTGGTAAGATCTGACTCAGTCTCTGGTGCTGAACTTAGGTGCGTGCACGTAGCAGTAATGGGGATCACATATGATTCACCTCCCGACACGGGGTACGTTGGGCAAGTCAAAGTCTGTCGTCCGGGTCCAGGGGATGTGACTACTTGGATGTATAGAGGTCGGCCTTTAATCACGAGATGCTGCGCTCTCCAGGCCTACACCTCACCCCGTTGCGCGCTCAGTTTTCCCGCCGAAACTGCTCGCTCTTTCTCGCTCGCTGCCCTTTTTAATCTTGACCCACCCCCTACTGACAAGTGCAAAGGGCGGTATGGTCTAGGAAGCTTTCGCCCATGCAACAATGGTGACAGTCCCGACAGTTCCGGTACCGGTGCCAAAGAGATACCCCCAGTCCGTTTCAACCTCTTACACTTATCCAGTCCCAACTGGGCTCTGCTACCTGATCCAGTGTCTCCCTCCTGCCCAGCTTCAGTTGTGATGCTTATCAGGTCCTCACAGAGCTCTGCTACTTGGTCCAGTGTCTCCCTCCTGCCCTGTTCCAGTTGTGATGCTTACCCAGTCACTACTGGGCTCTGCTACCTGGTCCAGTGTCTCCTTCCTGCCCAGCTACAGTTGTGATGCTTACCCCGTCCCCACTGGGCTCTACTTTCTGACCTGGTCTCCACACCCTCAGTTCTAGATTATTTATGTATTTATTTTACTCACTTATATAGTGCCATTAATTCCACAGCGTTTTTCAGACATTATCAGTTGCAGTGCTTTACCTGGTCCCCACTAGTCTCTGCTTCCTGGACTGGTCTTCACACCCTCAGCTCCAATTAGGCAATTACAATGCTTTACCTTGTCTCCACTGATCACTGCTTTCTGACCTGGTAGACACACCCTCTTCTCCAGTTGTGATGCTTACCCAGTCCTCTCAGGGCTCTGCTTCCTGGTTCCGTGTCTCCCTCCTGCCCAGCTCCAGTTGTGATGCTTAGCCGAACCCTACTGGGCTTTGCTACCTGGTCCAATGTCTCCCTCCTGCCCAGCTTTAGTTGTGATGCTTACCTGGTCCTCACAGGGCTCTGTTACTTGGTTCAGGGTCTCCTTTCTGCCCAGTTCAAGTTGTGATGCTTAGCAGGTCCTCACTGGGCTCTACTATCTGAACTAGTGTCTCCCACCTGCCCAGGTCCAGTTGTGATGCTTAGTCGATCCCCACTGGGCTCTGCTTCCTGGTCCAGTATCTCACTCCTGCCCAGCTCCAGTTGTGATGCTTAGTCAGTCCCCATTAGGCTCTGCTACCTGGTCCACTGTGTCCCTCCTGCCTAGCTCCAGTTGTGATGTTTAGTCGATCCCCACTAGGCTCTGCTACCTAGTCCAGTGTATCCCTCTTGCCCAGCTCCAGTTGTGATGCTTAGCGAGACCCCACTGGGTTCTGCTATGTGGTCCAGTGACTACCACCTGCCCAGCTCCATTTGAGATGCTTAGCCAGTTCCTACTGCACTCTGCTACCTGGTCCAGTGTCTCCCTCCTGCCCAGCTCCAGTTATGATGCTTAGTCGATCCCCACTAGGCTCTGCTACCAGTTCCAGTGTCTCCCTCCTGCCTAGTTCCAGTTGTGATGCTTACCAGGTCACTACTGGGCTCTGCTACCTGGTCCAGTGTCTCCTTCCTGCCCAGCTACAGTTGTGATGCTTACCCCATCCCCACTGGGCTCTGCTTTCTGACCTGGTCTCCACACCCTCAGTTCTAGATTATTTATGTATTAATTTTACTCATATAGTGCCATTAATTCCACAACGTTTTTCAGATATTATCAGTTGCAGTGCTTTACCTGGTCCCCACTAGTCTCTGCTTCCTGGACTGGTCTTCACACCCTCAGCTCCAATTACAATGCTTTACCCTGTCCCCACTGGCCACTGTTTTCTGACCTGGTAGACACACCCTCTACTCCAGTTATGATACTTACCCAGTCCTCTCAAGGCTCTGCTTCCTGGTCCAGTGTCTCCCTCCTACCCAGCTCCAGTTGTGATCCTTAGCCGGACCCTACTGGGCTTTGCTACCTGGTGCAATGTCTCCCTCCTGCCCAGCTTCAGTTGTGATGCTTACCTGGTCCTCACAGGGCTCTGTTACTTGGTCCAGGGTCTCCCACCTGCCCAGGTCTAGTTGTGATGCTTAGTCGATCCCCACTGGGCTCTGCTTCCTGGTCCAGTATCTCCCTCCTGCCCAGCTCCAGTTGTGATGCTTAGTCAGTCCCCATTAGGCTCTGCTACCTGGTCCAGTGTGTCCCTCCTGCCTAGCTCCAGTTGTGATGCTTAGTCGGTCCCCACTGTGCTCTTCTTCCTGGTCAGTGTTTCCCACCTGCCCAGCTCCAGTTGTGATGCTTAGTCGATCCCCACTAGGCTCTGCTACCGGGTCCAGTGTCTCCCTCCTGCACAGCTCCAGTTGTGATGCTTAGCCGGACCCTGCTGTGCTCTGCTACGTGGTCCAGTGTCTCGCTCCTGCCCAGCTCCAATTGTGATGCTTACTCTGTCCCCACTGGGCTCTTCTACCTGGTCTAGTGTTTCCCACCTGTCCATCTTCAGTTGTGATGCTTAGCTGGTCACCACTGGGCTCTGCTACCTGGTCCAGTGTCTCCCTCCAGCCCAGCTCCAGTTGTGATGCTTAGCCAGACCCCATTGGACTCTGCTACCTGGTACAGTGTCTCCCTCCTGCCCAGCTCCAGTTGTGATGCTTACTCGGTCCTCACAGGGCTGTTTCCTGGTCCAATGTCTCCCTCCTGCCTAGTTCCAGTTATGATGCTTAGCCGATCCTCACTGGACTCTGCTGCCTGGTCCAGTGTCTCCCACCTGCCCAGCCCCAGTTATGATGCTTAGCTGGTCCCCACTGCGCTCCGCTTCCTGGTCAGTGTCTCCCTCCTGCCCAGCTCCAGTTGTGATGCTTAGCCGGACCCTACTGGGCTCTGTGTTGTGAATTCTGTTGTCAAGCTCCCTCCTGTGGTCATGAATGGTACTTCGGCTGGTTCTGTCCATGGGCTTTCTCTGGTAGTTGTTAGTGGGGTTGCGGCTTCTGAGTTTCCTTCCACAGGTGACGAGGTTAATTCGTTAGCTGGCTTGTTATGAAAGGCAATTCAGTACTACAATGGACATAGCGGTCAGAGCACATACAGTGATCTGACAATAACCCAAAATCATAGAACGAGCTCTGAGACGTGGGAACTCTGCAGACCGCAATCCCTAATCCTCTCCAAACAACACTAGAGGCAGCCGTGGATTGCGCCTAACTCTGCCTATGCAACTCGGCACAGCCTGACAAACTAACTAGCCTGGAGATAGAAAATAAGCCTACCTTGCCTCAGAGAAATACCCCAAAGGAAAAGGCAGCCCCCCACATATAATGACTGTGAGATAAGATGAAAAGACAAAGGTAGAGATTAAATAGATTCAGCAAAGTGAGGCCCGACTTTCTTAACAGATCGAGGATAGAAAAGGTAACTTTGCGGTCTACACAAAACCCTAAAGAAAACCACGCAAAGGGGGCAAAAAGACCCTCCGCACCGAACTAACGGCACGGAGGTACACCCTTTGCGTCCCAGAGCTTCCAGCAACAAATTAGACAAGCTGGACAGAAAAAAATAGCAAACAAATAGCAAAGAAGAACTTAGCTATGCAGAGCAGCAGGCCACAGGAATGATCCAGGGAAAAGCAAGTCCAACACTGGAACATTGACAGGAAGCCAGGATCAAAGCATTAGGTGGAGTTAAGTAGAGAAGCACCTAACGACCTCACCAGATCACCTGAGGGAGGAAACTCAGAAGCCGCAGTACCACTTCCCTCCACCAACAGAAGCTCACAGAGAGAATCAGCCGAAGTACCACTTGTGACCACAGGAGGGAGCTCTGCCACAGAATTCACAACAGTACCCCCCCCTTGAGGAGGGGTCACCGAACCCTCACCAGAGCCCCCAGGCCGACCAGGATGAGCCACATGAAAGGCACGAACAAGATCGGGAGCATGGACATCAGAGGCAAAAACCCAGGAATTATCTTCCTGAGCATAACCCTTCCATTTAACCAGATACTGGAGTTTCCATCTAGAAACACGAGAATCCAAAATCTTCTCCACAATATACTCCAATTCCCCCTCCACCAAAACCGGGGCAGGAGGATCAACAGATGGAACCATAGGTGCCACGTATCTCCGCAACAATGACCTATGGAATACGTTATGTATGGAAAAAGAATCTGGAAGGGTCAGACGAAAAGACACAGGATTAAGAACCTCAGAAATCCTATACGGACCAATGAAACGAGGTTTAAACTTAGGAGAGGAAACCTTCATAGGAATATGACGAGAAGATAACCAAACCAGATCCCCAACACGAAGTCGGGGACCCACACGGCGTCTGCGATTAGCGAAACGTTGAGCCTTCTCCTGGGACAAGATCAAATTGTCCACTACATGAGTCCAAATCTGCTGCAATCTGTCCACCACAGTATCCACACCAGGACAGTCCGAAGACTCAACCTGTCCTGAAGAGAAACGAGGATGGAACCCAGAATTGCAGAAAAATGGTGAAACCAAGGTAGCCGAGCTGGCCCGATTATTAAGGGCGAGCTCAGCCAAAGGCAAAAAGGACACCCAGTCATCCTGATCGGCAGAAACAAAGCATCTCAGATATGTTTCCAAGGTCTGATTGGTTCGTTCGGTCTGGCCATTAGTCTGAGGATGGAAAGCCGAGGAAAAAGACAAGTCAATGCCCATCCTACCACAAAAGGCTCGCCAAAACCTTGAAACAAACTGGGAACCTCTGTCAGAAACGATATTCATTGGAATGCCATGTAAACGAACCACATGCTGGAAGAACAATGGCACCAAATCAGAGGAGGAAGGCAATTTAGACAAGGGTACCAGATGGACCATCTTAGAAAAGCGATCACAGACCACCCAAATGACTGACATCTTTTGAGAAATGGGAAGATCAGAAATAAAATCCATAGAGATATGTGTCCAAGGCCTCTTCGGGACCGGCAAGGGCAAAAGCAACCCACTGGCACGAGAACAGCAGGGCTTAGCCCGAGCACAAATCCCACAGGACTGCACAAAAACACGCACATCCCGCGACAGAGACGGCCACCAAAAGGATCTAGCCACCAACTCTCTGGTACCAAAGATTCCAGGATGACCAGCCAACACCGAACAATGAACCTCAGAGATAACTTTATTGGTCCACCTATCAGGGACAAACAGTCTCTCCGCTGGACAACGATCAGGTTTATTAGCCTGAAATGTTTGCAGCACCCGCCGCAAATCAGGGGAGATGGCAGACACAATTACTCCTTCCTTGAGGATACCCGCCGGCTCAGACAAACCCGGAGAGTCGGGCACAAAACTCCTAGACAGAGCATCCGCCTTCACATTTTTAGAGCCCGGAAGGTACGAAATCACAAAGTCAAAACGGGCAAAAAACAGCGACCAACGAGCCTGTCTAGGATTCAACCGCTTAGCAGACTCAAGATAAGTCAAGTTCTTACGATCAGTCAATACCACCACGCGATGCTTAGCTCCTTCAAGCCAATGACGCCACTCCTCGAATGCCCACTTCATGGCCAGCAACTCTCGGTTGCCCACATCATAATTTCGCTCAGCAGGCGAAAACTTCCTGGAAAAAAAAGCGCATGGTTTCATCACTGAGCAATCAGAACCTCTCTGCGACAAAACAGCCCCTGCTCCAATCTCAGAAGCATCAACCTCGACCTGGAACGGAAGAGAAACATCTGGTTGACACAACACAGGGGCAGAAGAAAAACGACGCTTCAAGTCTTGAAAAGCTTCCACAGCAGCAGAAGACCAATTGACCAAATCAGCACCCTTCTTGGTCAAATCGGTCAATGGTTTGGCAATACTAGAAAAATTGCAGATGAAGCGACGATAAAAATTAGCAAAGCCCAGGAACTTTTGCAGACTTTTCAGAGATGTCGGCTGAGTCCAATCATGGATGGCTTGGACCTTAACAGGATCCATCTCGATAGTAGAAGGGGAAAAGATGAACCCCAAAAATGAAACCTTCTGCACACCAAAGAGACACTTTGATCCCTTCACAAACAAAGAATTAGCACGCAGGACCTGAAAAACTGTTCTGACCTGCTTCACATGAGACTCCCAATCATCCGAGAAGATCAAAATGTCATCCAAGTACACAATCAGGAATTTATCCAGGTACTCTCGGAAGATGTCATGCATAAAGGACTGAAACACTGATGGAGCATTGGCGAGTCCGAATGGCATCACTAGATACTCAAAATGACCCTCGGGCGTATTAAATGCAGTTTTCCATTCATCTCCTCGCCTGATTCGCACCAGATTATACGCACCACGAAGATCTATCTTGGTGAACCAACTAGCCCCCTTAATCCGAGCAAACAAATCAGATAACAATGGCAAGGGGTACTGAAATTTAACCGTGATCTTATTTAGAAGGCGGTAATCTATACAAGGTCTCAGCGAACCATCCTTCTTGGCTACTAAAAAGAACCCTGCTCCTAATGGTGACGATGACGGGCGAATATGCCCCTTCTCCAGGGATTCCTTCACATAACTGCGCATAGCGGCGTGCTCAGGCACGGATAAATTAAACAGTCGACCTTTTGGGAATTTACTACCAGGAATCAAATTGATAGCACAATCACAATCCCTATGCGGAGGTAGGGCACCGGACTTGGGCTCATCAAATACATCCCGGTAATCAGACAAGAACTCTGGAACCTCAGAAGGGGTGGATGACGAAATTGACAGAAATGGAACATCACCATGTACCCCCTGACAACCCCAGCTGGACACCAACATGGATTTCCAATCTAATACTGGATTATGGGCTTGTAGCCATGGCAACCCCAACACGACCACATCATGCAGATTATGCAACACCAGAAAGCGAATAACCTCCTGATGTGCAGGAGCCATGCACATGGTCAGCTGGGTCCAGTATTGAGGCTTATTCTTGGCCAAAGGCGTAGCATCAATTCCTCTCAATGGAATAGGACACTGCAAGGGCTCTAAGAGAAACCCACAACGCTTAGCATACTCCAAGTCCATCAAATTCAGGGCAGCGCCTGAATCCACAAATGCCATGACAGAATACGATGACAAAGAGCAGATCAAGGTAACGGACAGAAGAAATTTTGACTGTACCGTACCAATGGTGGCAGACCTAGCGAACCGCTTAGTGCGCTTAGGACAATCAGAGATAGCATGAGTGGAATCACCACAGTAGAAACACAGCCCATTCAGACGTATGTGTTCTTGCCGTTTAACTCTGGTCAAAGTCCTATCGCACTGCATAGGCTCAGGTTTAAGCTCAGGTAATACCGCCAAATGGTGCACAGATTTACGCTCACGCAAGCGTCGACCGATCTGAATGGCCAAAGACATAGACTCATTCAAACCAGCAGGCATAGGAAATCCCACCATGACATCCTTAAGGGCTTCAGAGAGACCCTTTCTGAACATAGCTGCCAGCGCAGATTCATTCCATTGAGTGAGCACGGACCACTTTCTAAATTTCTGACAATATACCTCTATCTCTTCCTGACCCTGACAAAGAGCCAGCAAATTTTTCTCTGCCTGATCCACTGAATTAGGTTCATCGTACAGCAATCCGAGTGCCAGGAAAAACGCATCGATATTACTCAATGCAGGATCTCCTGGCGCAAGAGAAAATGCCCAGTCCTGAGGGTCGCCGCGCAAAAAAGAAATAACAATCAAAACCTGTTGAACTGGATCACCAGAGGAGCGAGGTTTCAAGGCCAGAAATAATTTACAATTATTTTTGAAACTCAGAAACTTAGTTCTATCTCCAAAAAACAAATCAGGAATAGGAATTCTTGGTTCCAACATAGCTTTCTGATCAATAGTGTCTTGAGTCTTTTGTACTCTTGCCGAGAGCTGATCCACAAATGAAGACAGACTTCTAATGTCCATCGCTACACCTGTGTACTGAACCACCCAAATGTCTAGGGGAAAAAAAAGGCAAAACACAGTGCAAAGAAAAAAAAATGGTCTCAGAACTTCTTTTTTCCCTCTATTGAGAATCATTAGCACTTTGGGCTTCCTGTACTGTTGTGAAAGGCAATTCAGTACTACAATGGACATAGCGGTCAGAGCACATACAGTGATCTGACAATAACCCAAAATCATAGAACGAGCTCTGAGACATGGGAACTCTGCAGACCGCAATCCCTAATCCTCTCCAAACAACACTAGAGGCAGCCGTGGATTGCGCCTAACTCTGCCTATGCAACTCGGCACAGCCTGAGAAACTAACTAGCCTGAAGATAGAAAATAAGCCTACCTTGCCTCAGAGAAATACCCCAAAGGAAAAGGCAGCCCCCCACATATAATGACTGTGAGTTAAGATGAAAAGACAAACGTAGAGATGAAATAGATTCAGCAAAGTGAGGCCCGACTTTCTTAACAGATCGAGGATAGAAATGGTAACTTTGCGGTCTACACAAAACCCTAAAGAAAACCACGCAAAGGGGGCAAAAAGACCCTCCGTACCGAACTAACGGCACGGAGGTACACCCTTTGCGTCCCAGAGCTTCCAGCAACAAATCAGACAAGCTGGACAGAAAAAATAGCAAACAAATAGCAAAGAAGAACTTAGCTATGCAGAGCAGCAGGCCACAGGAATGATCCAGGGAAAAGCAAGTCCAACACTGGAACATTGACAGGAAGCCAGGATCAAAGCATTAGGTGGAGTTAAGCAGAGAAGCACCTAACGACCTCACCAGATCACCTGAGGGAGGAAACTCAGAAGCCGCAGTACCACTTCCCTCCACCAACAGAAGCTCACAGAGAGAATCAGCCGAAGTACCACTTGTGACCACAGGAGGGAGCTCTGCCACAGAATTCACAACAGTGGCTGCTCTATTTAACTCCACTTAGATCATTGCTCCATGCCACCTGTCAATGTTCCAGTATTGGTCTAGTTCACTCCTGGATCGTTCTTGTGACCTGTCTTCCCAGCAGAAGCTAAGTTCCTGCTTGTTTTTCTCTGGTTTGCTATTTTTCTGTCCAGCTTGCTATTTTGATTTTTATCTTGCTTGCTGGAAGCTCTGGGACGCAGAGGGAGCGCCTCCGCACCGTGAGTCGGTGCGGAGGGTCTTTTTGCGCCCTCTGCGTGGTCTTTTTGTAGTTTTTTGTGCTGACCGCAAAGTTACCTTTCCTATCCTCTATCTGTTCAGTAAGTCGGGCCTCACTTTGCTAAATCTATTTCATCTCTGTGTTTGTCATTTTCATCTTTACTCACAGTCATTATATGTGAGGGGCTGCCTTTTCCTTTGAGGAATTTCTCTGAGGCAAGGTAGGCTTTATTTTTCTATCTTCAGGGCTAGCTAGTTCCTTAGGCTGTGTTGAGTTGCATAGGGAGCGTTAGGAGCAATCCACGGCTATTTCTAGTGTGTGTGATAGGATTAGGGATTGCGGTCAGCAGAGTTCCCACGTCTCAGAGCTCGTCCTATATAATTGGTAACTATCAGGTCATTCCGTGTGCTCTTAACCACCAGGACCATTATTGTCCTAACCACCAGGTCATAACAGTACAGGTGGCCCAAAGTACTAATGCATCTCAATAGAGGGATAAGAGAAGTTCTGAGACCATTTTTTTTTCTTTGCAGTGTGTTTTGTCTCTCTTTTCCCCTTTACCTCTGGGTGGTTCAGGATACAGGGGTAGATATGGACATTCAAGGTCTGTCCCTCTTGTATGGATAATCTCACT
The DNA here is from genome assembly GCF_032444005.1 of Ranitomeya imitator. Classification (NCBI taxonomy): domain Eukaryota; kingdom Metazoa; phylum Chordata; class Amphibia; order Anura; family Dendrobatidae; genus Ranitomeya; species Ranitomeya imitator. The sequence goes on from NC_091283.1 coordinate 400,733,307, forward strand.
GCAAGGGTACAAAACATTCAAGATTTTGTGGTTCAGAATCCGATGTTAGAGCCTAGGATTCCAATTCCTGATTTGTTTTTTGGGGATAGATCTAAGTTTCTGAATTTCAAAAATAATTGTAAATTGTTTCTTGCTTTGAAACCTCGCTCCTCAGGTGACCCTGTTCAACAAGTGAAAATCATTATTTGTTTGTTACGTGGCGACCCTCAAGACTGGGCATTTTCCCTTGCGCCAGGAGATCCGGCATTGCGTGATGTTGATGCGTTTTTTCTGGCTCTCGGATTGCTTTATGATGAACCAAATTCAGTGGATCAGGCAGAGAAAATCTTGCTGGCTCTGTGTCAGGGTCAGGATGAGGTAGAGATATATTGTCAGAAGTTTAGGAAGTGGTCTGTACTCACTCAGTGGAATGAATGTGCCCTGGCAGCAATTTTCAGAAAGGGTCTCTCTGAAGCCCTTAAGGATGTCATGGTGGGATTTCCCATGCCTGCTGGGCTGAATGAGTCTATGTCTTTGGCCATTCAGATCGATCGACGCTTGCGTGAGCGTAAAGCTGTGCACCATTTGGCGGTATTATCTGAGCATAGACCTGAGCCTATGCAATGTGATAGGACTTTGACCAGAGCTGAACGGCAAGAACACAGACGTCGGAATGGGCTGTGTTTTTACTGTGGTGATTCCACTCATGCTATCTCCGATTGTCCTAAGCGCACTAAGCGTTTCGCTAGGTCTGCCACCATTGGTACGGTACAGTCGAAATTTCTTTTGTCCGTTACTCTGATTTGCTCTTTGTCATCATATTCTGTTATGGCATTTGTGGATTCAGGTGCTGCCCTGAATTTGATGGACTTGGAGTTTGCTAGGCGCTATGTTTTTTTCTTGGAGCCCTTGCAGTATCCTATTCCATTGAGAGGAATTGATGCTACACCTTTGGCCAAGAATAAGCCTCAGTACTGGACCCAATTGACCATGTGCATGGCTCCTGCACATCAGGAGGATATTCACTTTTTGGTGTTGCATAATCTGCATGATGTGGTCGTTTTGGGGTTGCCATGGCTACAGGTCCATAACCCAGTATTGGATTGGAAATCTATGTCTGTGTCCAGCTGGGGTTGTCAGGGGGTACTGTTATGAAGGCAATCCAGTGACACAGTGTGCCAGCAATCAGAGCACATACAGTGATTTGATAATAACCCAAAAACAATAGAACGAGCTCTGAGACGTGGAATCTCTGTAGACCGCAAAACCTGAACCTATCCTAAACACAACTAAAGGCAGCTGTGGATTGCGCCTCTCACTACCTATGCAACTCGGCACAGCCTGAGGAGCTGACTAGCCTGAAGATAGAAAAACAAACCTGACTTGCCTCAGAGAAATACCCCAAAGGAAAAGGCAGCCCCCCACATATAATGACTGTTAGCAAGATGAAAAGACAAACGTAGGGATGAAATAGATTCAGCAAAGTGAGGCCCGATATTCTAGATAGAGCGAGGATAGCAAAGAGAACTTTGCAGTCTACAAAAAACCCTAAAGCAAAAAACCACGCAAAGGGGGCAAAAAGACCCACCGTGCCGAACTAACGGCACGGCGGTGCACCCTTTGCGTCTCAGAGCTTCCAGCAAAAACGAATAGACAAGCTGGACAGAAAAAGTAGCAACAAAAGCAAAGAAACACTTATCTAAGCAGAGCAGCAGGCCACAGGAAAGATCCAGAAGCTCAGGTCCAACACTGGAACATTGACAAGGAGCAAGGAAGACAGAATCAGGTGGAGTTAAATAACAAAGCAGCCAACGAGCTCACCAGAACACATGAGGGAGGAAGCTCAGAAGCTGCAGTACCACTTGTGACCACAGGAGTGAATTCAGCCACAGAATTCACAACAGGGTACATGGTGATGTTCCATTTCTGTCTATTTCGTCATCCACCCCTTCTGAAGTCCCAGAGTTCTTGTCGGATTACCGGGATGTATTTGATGAGCCCAAATCCAGTGCCCTACCTCCTCATAGGGATTGCGATTGTGCTATCAATTTGATTCCTGGTAGTAAGTTTCCTAAGGGCCGACTGTTCAATTTATCTGTGCCAGAGCATGCCGCTATGCGGAGTTATGTAAAGGAATCCTTGGAGAAGGGTCATATTCGCCCGTCGTCGTCACCATTGGGAGCAGGGTTCTTTTTTGTGGCCAAGAAGTATGGTTCTTTGAGACCTTGTATTGATTACCGCCTTCTTAATAAAATCACAGTCAAATTTCAGTACCCTTTGCCGCTGCTGTCTGATTTATTTGCTCGGATTAAGGGGGCTAGTTGGTTCACCAAGATAGATCTTCGTGGTCCGTATAATCTTGTGCGTATTAAACAGGGCGATGAATGGAAAACAGCATTTAATACGCCCGAGGGCCATTTTGAATACCTGGTTATGCCATTCGGGCTTTCCAATGCTCCATCAGTATTTCAGTCCTTTATGCATGACATCTTCCGAGAGTACCTGGATAAATTCCTGATTGTATATTTGGATGATATTTTGGTCTTCTCGGATGATTGGGAGTCTCACGTGAAGCAGGTCAGAATGGTGTTCCAGGTCCTTCGTGCGAATTCTTTGTTTGTGAAGGGGTCAAAGTGTCTATTTGGAGTTCAGAAGGTTTCATTTTTGGGTTTCATTTTTTCCCCTTCTACTATCGAGATGGACCCTGTTAAAGTCCAGGCCATTTATGATTGGACTCAGCCGACATCTGTGAAGAGTCTGCAAAAGTTCCTGGGCTTTGCTAATTTTTATTGTCGCTTCATCAGTAATTTTTCTAGTGTTGCTAAACTGTTGACTGATTTAACCAAGAAGGGTGCTGATGTGGTCAATCGGTCTTCTGCGGCTGTGGAAGCTTTTCAGGAGTTGAAGCGTCGTTTTTCTTCTGCCCCTGTGTTGTGCCAGCCAGATGTTTCGCTCCCGTTTCAGGTCGAGGTTGATGCTTCTGAGATTGGAGCAGGGGCTGTTTTGTCGCAAAGAAGTTCTGATGGCTCGGTGATGAAACCATGTGCCTTCTTTTCTAGAAAGTTTTCGCCTGCTGAGCGCAATTATGATGTTGGCAATCGAGAGTTGTTGGCCATGAAGTGGGCATTCAAGGAGTGGCGTCATTGGCCTGAAGGAGCCAAGCATCGCGTGGTGGTCTTGACGGATCACAAGAATTTGACTTATCTCGAGTCTGCCAAACGGTTGAATCCTAGACAGGCTCGTTGGTCGCTATTTTTCTCCCGTTTTGACTTTGTGGTTTCGTACCTTCCAGGCTCTAAGAATGTGAAGGCTGATGCCCTGTCAAGGAGTTTTGTGCCCGACTCTCCGGGTGTTCCTGAGCCGGCGGGTATTCTCAAAGAGGGGGTAATTTTGTCTGCCATCTCTCCTGATTTGCGGCGGGTGCTGCAAAAATTTCAGGCTAATAGACCTGACCGTTGCCCAGCGGAGAAACTGTTTGTCCCTGATAAATGGACTAGTAGAGTTATCTCTGAGGTTCATTGTTCGGTGCTGGCTGGTCATCCTGGAATCTTTGGTACCAGAGATTTGGTGGCTAGATCCTTTTGGTGGCCGTCTTTGTCGCGGGATGTGCGTTCTTTTGTGCAGTCCTGTGGGACTTGTGCTCGGGCTAAGCCCTGCTGTTCTCGTGCCAGTGGGTTGCTTTTGCCCTTGCCGGTCCCGAAGAGGCCCTGGACGCATATCTCTATGGATTTTATTTCGGATCTCCCTGTCTCTCAAAAGATGTCGGTCATTTGGGTGGTTTGTGATCGCTTCTCTAAGATGGTCCATTTGGTACCCTTGTCTAAATTGCCTTCCTCCTCTGATTTGGTGCCATTGTTTTTCCAGCATGTGGTTTGTTTACATGGCATTCCGGAGAACATCGTTTCGGACAGAGGTTCCCAGTTTGTTTCGAGGTTTTGGCGAGCCTTTTGTGCTAGGATGGGCATTGATTTGTCTTTTTCCTCGGCTTTCCATCCTCAGACAAATGGCCAAACCGAACGAACTAATCAGACTTTGAAAACATATCTGAGATGCTTTGTTTCTGCTGATCAGGATGATTGGGTGTCCTTTTTGCCTTTGGCTGAGTTCGCCCTTAATAATCGGGCCAGCCCAGCTACTTTGGTTTCGCCGTTTTTCTGCAATTCTGGTTTCCATCCTCGTTTCTCTTCAGGGCAGGTTGAGTCTTCGGACTGTCCTGGTGTAGATACTGTGGTGGATAGGTTGCAGCAGATTTGAACTCATGTGGTGGACAATTTGACATTGTCCCAGGAGAAGGCTGAACGTTTCGCTAACCGCCGGCGCTGTGTGGGTCCCCGACTTCGTGTTGGGGATTTGGTTTGGTTGTCGTCTCGTTATGTTCCTATGAAGGTTTCCTCTCCTAAGTTTAAGCCTCGTTTCATTGGTCTGTATAAGATTTCTGAGGTTCTCAATCCTGTGTCGTTTCGTTTGACCCTTCCAGCTTGTTTTGCCATCCATAATGTATTCCATAGGTCGTTGTTGCGGAGATACGTGGTGCCTATGGTTCCCTCCGTTGATCCTCCTGCCCCGGTGTTGGTTGAGGGGGAGTTGGAGTATGTGGTGGAGAAGATTTTGGATTCTCGTATTTCGAGACGGAAACTCCAGTACCTGGTCAAGTGGAAGGGTTATGGTCAGGAAGATAATTCCTGGGTCTTTGCCTCCGATGTTCATGCTGCCGATCTGGTTCGTGCCTTTCATTTGGTTCGTCCTGGTGGGGGCTCTGGTGAGGGTTCGGTGACCCCTCCTCAAGGGGGGGGTACTGTTGTGAATTCTGTTGTCAAGCTCCCTCCTGTGGTCATGAATGGTACTTCGGCTGGTTCTGTCCATGGGCTTCCTCTGGTAGTTGTGAGTGGGGCTGCGGCTTCTGAGTTTCCTTCCACAGGTGACGAGGTTAATTCGTTAGCTGGCTGCTCTATTTAACTCCACTTAGATCATTGCTCCATGCCACCTGTCAATGTTCCAGTATTGGTCTAGTTCACTCCTGGATCGTTCTTGTGACCCGTCTTCCCAGCAGAAGCTAAGTTCCTGCTTGTTTTTCTCTGGTTTGCTATTTTTCTGTCCAGCTTGCTATTTTGATTTTTGTCTTGCTTGCTGGAAGCTCTGGGACGCAGAGGGAGCGCCTCCGCACCGTGAGTCGGTGCGGAGGGTCTTTTTGCGCCCTCTGCGTGGTCTTTTTGTAGTTTTTTGTGCTGACCGCAAAGTTACCTTTCCTATCCTCTATCTGTTCAGTAAGTCGGGCCTCACTTTGCTAAATCTATTTCATCTCTGTGTTTGTCATTTTCATCTTTACTCACAGTCATTATATGTGGGGGGCTGCCTTTTCCTTTGGGGAATTTCTCTGAGGCAAGGTAGGCTTTATTTTTCTATCTTCAGGGCTAGCTAGTTCCTTAGGCTGTGTCGAGTTGCATAGGGAGCGTTAGGAGCAATCCACGGCTATTTCTAGTGTGTGTGATAGGATTAGGGATTGCGGTCAGCAGAGTTCCCACGTCTCAGAGCTCGTCCTATATTATTGGTAACTATCAGGTCATTCCGTGTGCTCTTAACCACCAGGTCCATTATTGTCCTAACCACCAGGTCATAACAGCTCTGCTACCTGGTGCAGTGTCTCCCTCCTCCCCAGCTCCAGTTGTGATGCTTACTCCGTCCCCACTGGGCTCTGCTTCCTGGACTGGTTTTCACACCCTCAGCTCCAATTACAATGCTTTACCTGGTCCCCACTGGCCACTACTTCCGGAACTGGTACCCTCACTCTCTACTCTAGTTGTAATGCTCCTCATTGGGCTCTGCTAACCTGGTCCAGTGTCTCTTTCCTACCCAGCTCCAGTTGCGATGCTTACCCAGTCCTCACATGGCTCTGCTACCTGGTCCAGTGTCACCCTCCTGCCCAGTTCCAGTTGTGATTCTTACCCGGTCACTACTGGGCTCTGCTACCTGGTCCAGTGTCTCCTTCCTGCCCAGCTACAGTTGTGATGCTTACCCCGTCCCCACTGGGCTCTGCTTTCTGACCTGGTCGCCACACCCTCAGTTTTAGATTATTTATGTATTTATTTTACTCACTTATATAGTGCCATTAATTCCACAGCGTTTTTCAGACATTATCAGTTGCAGTGCTTTACCTGGTCCCCACTAGTCTCTGCTTCCTGGACTGGTCTTCACACCCTCAGCTCCAATTACAATGCTTTACCCTGTCTCCACTGATCACTGCTTTCTGACCTGGTAGACACACCCTCTACTCCAGTTGTGATGCTTACCCAGTCCTCTCAGGGCTGTGCTTCCTGGTCCAGTGTCTCCCTCCTGCCCAACTCCAGTTGTGATGCTTAGTCAGTTCCCACTAGGCTCTGCTACCTGGTCCAGTATCTCCCTCCTACTCAGCTACAGTTATGATGCTTACCCCGTCCCCACTGGGCTCTGCTTCCAGACCTGGTCTCCACACCCTCAGCTCCAATTACAATGCTTTACCCGGTCCCCACTGGTGACTGTTTCCTGACCTGGTATCCTCACCCTCTGCTCCCGTTGTGATGCTTTACTTGCTCCCCACTAGTCTCTGCTTTCTTGCATGGTCTCCACCTTCCCAGCTCCAGTTGCCTACCCAGTTCCAATGGTCTGTTTCCTGACCTGATCTCCACCCCTAAGCTTCAGTTTGATGCTTTACGCATTCCCCATTGGTCTCTGCTCCCAGCCTCGTCTCCACACCCCCAGTCCCAGTTTCGATACCTACCTGATCCCTACTTGCCTCAGTTTCCTGGCCTGATCTCCACCTTTAAGCTCCTGTTTCAATGCTTTACCCAATCCCCATTACTCTCAGTTCCTGGCCTGGCCTCCACTTCACATCCCCAGATCCAGTGGTAATGCCTAACGGATCCCCAAATATTTCAGTTTCTTGGCATGATCTCCACCTCTCAGCCACAGTTTCAATGCTTTACTCGTTCCTCACTAGCCTTTGCTTCCTACATTCATCTCCACATCCCCAAATCGGAGTTGTGATGGATACCCGATCCCCACTAGATTCTTCTTCCTTGTCTGTTCCCCCCTTCCAGGTACTATATATATTCCTTAAAGCAATATATACAGTATATATATATATATATATATATATATATATATATATATATTTTGCAAAAAAGAAAAAAAAGAGCATGAACCGCACATCCCAAAATCATACGTTGATCTAAAGCCGCTAGGCAAAAATTAATATAACTGAATATGAGGTTTTCAGTTTAACATTCTGATCAGACTTTATGAAGCCCACTGCCCCTTCACGGCAAACCTCGTAGTGGGTCCTATCGCCCTAACGGAGCGGAGCCGTGCGGCGCCCACCGCCACAGCGGCCATGCACCAGCAGGGCGGACGGCCTGTTGCCCCACAGCACCCATGCTGCAAGACTGAGTCCCCAAGACTCCAGACCGCGCCGCCCCACCAGCACAAAGCCACAGCAACAATGGCCGCCACACAGCACCAACACCAAAATGAAAGGAGCACTTAAACTCACCTTCCTCCAGCTCTTCAGTGAGAGCCACAATGGGCTAGACCCCTTACTTTGCAGTCTCCTGCTAATTAAAATCACCTGAGCCAAATGGGAGGAGTGCTGGTCCAAGAAGAAGACTAGAACATGCTTTGCAAAAAAGAAAAAAAAGAGCATGAACCGCACATCCCAAAATCATACGTTGATCTAAAGCCGCTAGGCAAAAATTAATATAACTGAATATGAGGTTTTCAGTTTAACATTCTGATCAGACTGTATGAAGCCCACTGTATATATATATATACAGTATATAATATGGGATGCACCCAGTTCAATTACAATACCCGCCAATGCCACATACCTTTGTCACAGGGAAAGGAACCTGATGCAAACACCCTGCCAACCAATGAAAAAAATCACTTTTTATTTAGTCTTTTTTAAAACTAGAAATTACAAGCATACATAAAAAAGGAGTGCCTAAAGGAAGCTGGGTAATAAATCTATTTTTTAAAAAATTTCAGAATATATCATTTGATGGTACAGTAACATAATACAATTATAGGCTTGATTGCATCTGACAATACAAAGGTGACATCAACCCCCCAACTACAACCCCACTTGCCACTGCACCAGGGAAAGTGAGAAGAGTGACATTAAGTGCCAGAATTGGCGCATCTTATGGATGCACCTTTTCTGAAGCGGCTGAGAGCTGATATTATTAGCCTGGGAGGGGACCAATATCCATGGCCACTTATTAGGCTATTAATATCAGCTCGCAGCTGTCTGCCTGGCCTTTGCTGGTTATTAATCATAGGTGGACCCAACATCATTTTTTGAGGTTTTCCCCATTTTAATAACCAGGAACGGCTGTGAGCCGATATTAGTAGCTTAAGAGGCTCCATGGGAATTACCTCCATCCCAGGCTATAAAAATCTGCCCCTAGCTGTCCGCTTTCTCTCTGCTGGTTAATAAAATGTCGGGGATCCTACTCCATTTTTTACAGAAAATAACTTAGTAAGTAATAAAATACACAAGTATGGTCCTAATTATATACAGTTGTGTTCAAAAGTTTACATACCCCTGCAGAATTTTTGCTTTCTTGGCCTTTTTTCAGAGAATATGAATGACATCACCAAAACTTTTTCTCCACTCATGGTTAGTGGTTGGGTGAAGGCATTTATTCTCAAACTACTGTGTTTTCTCCTTTTAAATCATAATGACAACCCAAAACATTCAATTAACCCTGATCAAAAGTTCACATACACCATTTCTTAATAACGTGTATTGCCCCCTGTAACGTCAATGATAGCTTGAAGTGTTTTGTGGTAGTTGTGAATGAGGTTCTTTATTTTCTCAGATGGTAAAGCTGCACAATCTTCTTGGCAAAAAAGCCTCCAGATCCTGTAACTTCCTGGGCTGTCTAGCATGAACTTTGTCCTGCTGTAACCAATGACAGGTCGATTTGGCCTTGTGTTTTGGATCGTTGTCTTGTTGGAACGTCCAAGTACGTCCCATGCGCAGCTTCTGGGCTGATGAGTGCAAATTTGCCTCCAGTATTTGCTGATGACATGCTGCATTATTTTTTTCTTCAACATTGACCAAGTTTCCTGTGCATTTGTAGCTCACAGATCCTGAAAACTTCAGCGATCCACCTCTGTGTTTTACAGTAGGAATGGTGTTCCTTTCATCTTAGGCCTTGTTGACCTCTTTCCAAATGTAACGTTTATGGTTGTGGCCAAAAAGTTCAATTATTTTCTCATCACTCCAGATTACCTTATTCCAGTAGTTTTGAGGCTTGTCTCTGTGCTGTTTTGTGTATTGTAGGTGAGATACTTTGTGGCATTTGGCCAGTAATGGCTTTCTTCTGGCAACTCGACCATGCAGCCCATTTTTCTTCAAGTGCCTCCTTATTGTGCATCTTGAAACAGCCACACCACTAGTTTTCAGAGGGTCCTGTATTTCAGCTGATATTATTTGTGTTTTTTTCTTTGCATCCCGAACAATTTTCCTGGCAGTTGAGGACAACATTTTTGTTGGTCTACATGACTGTGGTTTTGTTTTTGCAGAGCCCTTGATTTTCCAGTTGTTAATTACAGTTTGAATGCTGCTGACTGGCATTATCGATTCCTTGGATATCTTTTTGTATCCCTTTCCTGTTTTATACAGTTTAACTACCTTTTCCCGTAGATCCGTTGATAATTCTTTTGTTTTCCCCAAGACTCACAATCCAGAAACTTCAGTGAAAGATGAAAGATGCAAGAGTCTGTCTGGATCCCAGAAACTCACTCAGCTTTTATGCACACACTGATTACAGGCAAACATGTCACAAGTAAGGATGTTACCTTTAGTAGCCATTCAAACCCATTTGTGTCAACTTCAGTGGATGTTATCAAGCCAAAATCACCAGGATATGTGAACTTTTGATCGGGGTCATTTGGATGTTTTGAGTTGTCATTATGATTTAAAAAGAGAAAATACAGTAGTTTGACAATAAATGGCTTCACCTAACTACTAACTATAGCATTGCAGATGAGCAGGGAATCATAGCTTAACATTGGTCAGAGTGCAATCGGATTTTTATCAGATTGCACTCATCCGTTTTCCTCGCAGAAGAATATGAGCCCTTTACCTGATACTAGTCTCAAGTGATCTCATGTCTCATGTGCAAATCATGAATACAAAAAAATTGGAGTATATAGTCCAAAATAAGATATAAAAACTTTATTTATAATTATACATACAAGGCAACAAATAATATAAAATGTGTATCAAGGAGCAAAGTAATTCAATTCGGAGAATGGGTAAAAAAAGGAGGAGAGCTTGAGTATCGCAAATATAATTAGAACAGGGAGAGCATAATAGTAGAATTGATCTTTATACAAAGTGTCAGTGCAAATTATAGTGATAAGAATGTATGAAGCCATGTCAAGAATAAATAAAATCATATTATAAATGGTTATGTCTTAGATCCTATTACCAGCATCACTATTGGCAACATACGCCTATCAGTAAAGGCTCTTACCCACAGCATATCATACACAGTAGGAAAGATCTGTCAAACCTATGAACGTGATATCAATGGTGACATGTTCTTTAGGAAAGGAATGAGCAAGGAAAAATGTGTTGGGTGGACATCATAGGTCGAAAGAGAGGAACAAGCACCTGGATTTGTGCAGATATTAATAATAAGGTTTATATGAAAAATATACAGTATAACATCAGCTTTTATATCTATTTAATTTTAAAATTTTAGTCATGGAAACCCCCTTTAACAGGATGAAGGAAACGGTTTACCTCCAAAAGATGGCCGGAGGCAGAATTGAAATATGCTACATTTTGGACCTATTAAAAATACAAAGAGCTGTAGTTTGCAAAGGTTCAATATCTAGGTAATAGTGGCAAGTCCCTATTGGGGTTTCTACTTCTAACACATCAAAATTGAAGGTACTAGCTACAGCATAGGACCCCAGTAATTCATTTTCAGTTGAAGAGCAAGCACCTGACATGTATAGGAGCACTGGCAGTCATGGAGCCGGCACACCCCACTATCCGCCAAGAAATGATGATTTCTTGTGACTCATTACATGAGTTATTACCATTAAGACTGTTATTAATAAGTCACATTTCAGCTACATACACCATGGGAGGTCGCTGGGCAAATCCATGTCTCTGTCCTAATAACACCTTACCCTTACACGTTTGCAGAGTTGTCAGTGTTATGAAATACTTTCCAGGGGAAAACCCATGTATCTAAGCTAATTGTATGGGCGATAGTGTCTGCTGAGCTGTTGCATCTAAGCATGTTATGTATAATGCTGTGTGCTGTACAGTGGCTTGCAAAAGTATTCAACCCCACACACCCACCCCCTTGGCAGGGCCGTATTTGCCACTAGGCACTCGAGGGCACATGCCTAGGGCGGGGACGATGCGGGGGGCGGCACCTGAGCAAGTGAGCAAGGTTTTTTTTTTGTTTTTTTTTTCACCTCCTGACCGCCCCAACCCCCGCCCACCCCCCCCGGCCCAGTGTCCAACCCACCCTCTGACCGCCCCCCCCCGCCTCCCCCCACCCCCCTTGAAGACGATACTCACCTTGCTCCAGCGATGCCTGGTCTCAGCTTCCGTAGCGCGTCCTGAGTGAGTGGTCACGTGACCGCTCACGCAGGAAGAAGGTGCTGCGCCTGTGTGCCGGGAGTCGGGACAGAGCCGGAGGGATGTCGGCGCGCCCGCTTGGTGTGAGACAGCTGACAGGTGAGTATGAGGGACAGAGGACAGGGGGATGAAGGAGGACGGTAAGCCGCCCGCGCCATGCAAGATGGGAGGAGCGGGGAGCGGAGGGGGGTGGTGGAGTGATGAGCCATGCATAGGGGGGGTGGAGTGATGAGCCATGCATACGGCGGTGGTGTTATGAGCCATGCATACGGGGGGTGGGGGTGGAGAGATGAGCCATGCATACGGGGGGGTGGAGAGATGAGCCATGCATAGGGGGGAATATGAGTCATGCATACAAGAGGTGGGGGGATATGAGCCATGTATACAGGAGGGCGGGGGGGGGATGAAGGAGAACGGTAAGCTGCCCGCGCCATACAAGATGGGAGAAGGAGCGGGGAGCGGAGGGGGGTGGTGGAGTGATGAGCCATGCATACGGGGGGGGTGGTGTGATGAGCCATGCATACGGGGGGGGGGTGGAGAGATGAGCCATGCATACGGGGGGGGGGGTGGAGAGATGAGCCATGTATACGGGGGGGGTGGAGAGATGAGCCATGCATAGGGGGAATATGAGTCATGCATACAAGAGGTGGGGGGGATATGAGCCATGTATACAGGAGGGCAGGGGGGGTTAGAGCCATGTATACAGGAGGGCGGTGGGGGTTAGAGCCATGCATACAGGGGGGGAATTATGAGCCATGCATACAGGAGGTGGGGGGGATATGGGCCATGTATACAGGGGGGGGATTTATGAGCCATGCATACGCAGGAGGATATGAGCCATGCATATGGGATGGGAGGAAGATGAGCCATGCATACAAGATGGAAGGGGGGCATTATACACTATTGAGCATCATGTGGGGTCATTATACAGTATTGAACATCATGTGGGGCCATTATACAGTATGGAGCATCATGTGTGACCATTATACAGTATTGAGCATCATGTGTGGCCATTATACAGTATGGAGCATCATGTGTGGCCATTATACAGTATGGAGCATCATGTGTGGTCATTATACAGTATGGAGCACTGTGTGGCCATTATACAGTAGGGAGCATCATGTGTGGCCATTATAAAGTATGGAGCATCGTGTGTGGCCATTATACAGTATTGAGCATCATGTGTGGCCATTATACAGTATTGAGCATCATGTGGGGTCATTATACATTACTGAGCATCATGTGGGGTCATTATACAGTATGGAGCATCATGTGTGGCCATTATACAGTATGGAGCATTGTGTGGCCATATTTTTTTTGGTTATAATTATTGTATATGAAACAGTGTGATCAGTCCTAAATGGGTGTGGTTGGGACTTGGATATGGGTGTGACTAGTTGTGAAATGGGTGCTCCGCAACCTTTATACCTCTTTCCCTTCAAGTGTTGGGAGGTATGGTACTGCATTTGCCAGATCACAGCAAGTGCCGCAAATCCCATAGGGAATGAATGAGGCCGAACGCAGTGTTGCCGTAAGTGATCCGTTACGCGGCAGATGCGAAAAAACTGCCCCAATCTGCTGCAAAAGGCTATTTTCACAACAGCGATTCTTGCCAAAGTCACTGCCGATAGTGTCATACTCACCAATGGGGGAGGCAGCACTAAAAGTGCCTAGGGCAGCAGAAACTCTAAATACGGCCCTGCCCCTTGGCATTTTTTGTATTTTGCTACGTCACAACCTGGAATTTCACTGTTTGTGTGAGGGTTTGCATCAGTTCATGTAAAGCACATGCCTACAACTGTGAACATTTGATTTACCGTTTTTGTGAAGAAAACAACAAATAGTACAAAATTACTGAAAACTTCAGTGTTCAGAACTATTCATCCACCTTAAAGTCAGTACTTTGTAGATCCTCCTTTTGCGGCAATTACAGCTACAAGTCGTTTTGGATAAGTCTCTATGGGATTTTTTCCTCAAGGCAAAACTGCTCCTGCTCCTTCAAGTTAAGGTACCGTCACATTTAGCGACGCTGCAGCGATCCAGACAACGATCCCGATCGCTGCAGCGTCGCTGTTTGGTCGCTGGAGAGCTGTCACACAGACAGCTCTCCAGCGACCAACGATGCCGGTCCCCTGGTAACCAGGGTAAACATCGGGTTACTAAGCGCAGGGCCGCGCTTAGTAACACGATGTTTACCCTGGTTACCAGCGTAAACGTAAAAAAAAAAAAAAAACACTACATACTTACATTCCGGTGTCTGTCCCCCGGCGCTGTGCTTCTCTGCACTGACTGTGAGCGCCAGCCAGAAAGCACAGCGGTGACGTCACCACTGTGCTCTGCTTTCTGGCTGGCCGGCGCTCACAGTGCAGAGAAGCACAGCGCCGAAGGACAGACAGCGGAAGGTAAGTATGTAGTGTTTTTTACGTTTACGCTGGTAACCAGCGCGGCCCTGCGCTTAGTAACCCGATGTTTACCCTGGTTACCAGTGAAGACATCGCTGAATCGGCGTCACACACGCCGATTCAGCGATGTCTGCGGGAAGTCCAGCGACGAAATAAAGTTCTGGACTTTCTGCTCCGACCAACAATGGCACAGCAGGATCCTGATCGCCGCTGCCTGTCAAACTGAACGATATCGCTAGCCTGGACGCTGCAACGTCACGGATCGCTAGCGATATCGTTCAGTGTGACGGTACCTTTAGATGGTTTCCTCTGGTGAACAGCAATCTTCAAATCTGACCACAGATTCTCAATTGAATTAAGGTCTGGGCTTTAACTAGGCCACCCCAAAACATTTACATATTTCCCCTTAAACCACGCAAGTGTTGCTTTAGCAATATGCTTTGGGTCATTGTCTTGTTGGAAGGTGAACCTTCGTACCAGTCTTAAATCACTGACAGACTGAAACAGGTTTTTCTCAAATTCTTTTTCTCTACTTCTACTATCACAAGGTGGGACAACTTCACACACAACACTACTCCCTTCCAAAAGATATCACTCAACTGTCAGGAAGGATTGGTTGCTATGGGTAATAGATGCTGATCTCTGATTATTTGCTATGGGCAACAAAAACAATAGTACTGTAAGACATCTCTGAGTTAGTACTACAGCCTTGCCATGCGGGGGTCCTGGGTTCAAATCCCACCAAGGACAACATCTGCAAAGAGTTTGGATCTTGTCTCCATGTTTGCTTGGGTTTCCTCCGGGTTCTCCGGTTTCCACCCACACTCTAAAGAGCTACTGATAGGGAATTTAGATTGTGACCCCAATGGAGACAGTGTAGATAATGTCTGTAAAGTGCTGTGGAATTAATTTCAGAATTAATGTAATTATTGTGGAATTAATAGATGAGTAAAATAAATAAATGAGGACTGAGAAGCATCATCCTCAAGGGAAATGGGGAAATTCTCTGTATTATATAAGAAAACAGATTTGAAAAGGAGCAGAATCTGAGTCCGTATCACAGCCCAACATGTGTAGGAATACTTATTTTTCTGTTGGAAATTGGGTGGAGGATGTGTTTTTTGTTTCGTTGTGTGTGTAGGAATAGAAAAAAGCATGGTAATCCACAATATTATCTACTAGAAGCCAAATCTAATATGAGTTTTTAGTTATATCATTGGGTATATCATAGCAGGGCAGAGTATATCGGGAAATGTGCTAATTTTGAGGGGCAATGACATGTCCATTTATGCGACAATGATAGTCAGGAATACAAATGAAAGGGGTAGTATCACTTTCTTTAGAGAAGTAAGCCACTTAAACATGCCCAACATGGGTGGCAAACCGCACAACTGGAGTCTCCTGATTGCAATGTACTTATAATTAGAGCGGCTGGTCATATAAATACCTAACATTGCGCTAGTCTGTGTATCATCATCCGATCCTCATGGAAAGGGTTCAGCCCTGATGTAATAGCTTCTATTTCATCATGGCCATGAAGCAGTAATCCTCTTATCCTCGCCCTAACTGGGCATAAGGCCGAACCAGCCTCAAGATGTAGCACGGAATTTGAAACGCATGAGCCAGGATACTGTGTACAGCGTCTCATATCGCTGGAGTGGTAGTGGTGGCGTCGGGAGGGGAATAAAAACTTTCTCTTGATCCTAATAATATCCCCTCCATAGCTTTGCCAAAGCTAATGATTTCTAAGTGTTTTCTTTTCGGCTTAGAGAAAACTCTTTCAAATTTGTCTTTGGAGTTGAGTTTGTTGCGTTGGATCAAGAGATGTTCCATATGGATAAACATTTGATTCCGCCAAAACCAGAGAAAGCCTGGGAAATGACATGAGGATACTTGAGCTGAGCAGACAATGCTTCTCATATGTCCTTCTAATCCGTCCCTTCCAGACTCTCATAGAACCGATGTGTCGGGATGCCAAAACCACGCAGCAAATGAGACGAAGGCTTGTGCTGGGTTGAAGAAAGTATCTTCTGCTGGGTGAAACAATAGAGATTTGAGGCATCATTATTCTGGAAATTATCATGGAGTCTGACTGAGGTAAAAACAAGACTGATTAGATATGGGCACAGTGGAGGAAACATTCTACTCATATGGAGCTCGATTTGTGGAAGTTGGGATCAAAAAGTATAGAGAAAAACAATAAATGATATCTGATTGGAGTTGAGGGAATATATTAGGCAGCAAGTGAACAGTCAGTTGTTGTAGTTGACATGTTGGAAACAAGAAAAAAGGTTAAATGTAAGGAACTGAGCAACGCTAACAAAGGCGATATTGTGATGGCTACAGGACTAGTTCAGAGCTTCTCCAAAACAGCAGGTCTTGTAGGGTGTTCCCAATACACAGCAGGTCTTGTGACATGTTCCCTGTATGACTGGTCTTCCGGGGAGTTCCCATTATTCAGCATGTCTTTTGGAGGGGTTCCCAGTATACAGAAGGTCTTGTGGTGTGTTTCCAATATATGACAGGTCAGGTGGGGAGTTCCAAGTATTCGTCAGGTCCTGTGGGTTATTCCCAGTATACGGCATGTCTTGTGGGATGTTTCTGGTATAATGATAGGTCATTTGGGGTGTTCCCTATATATGGCTGGTCTTCTGGGGAGTTCCTGGTATTCGGCATATCTTTTGGGGTGATTCCCACTATTCGTGGGGGTGTTACAGGTATCTGGCAGGTCATGTGAGGTGTTCACTATAGATGGATGAGAAGGTCTTCTGAGGTGTTCCCAATATATACAGGTCTTATGGGGAGTTCAATTTATCAGATCTTGTGGGGTGTTCCCTGTATACGACAGGTCTTGTAGGGTATTCCCAGCATATGGCAGGTGTGTGGGATGTTTCCAGAATACATTGGGTCTTGTGGGGGTGTTCCTGGTATACAGCAATTCTTGTGGGGTGTTCCTGATATATGGCAGGTGTTGTGGGGTGTTTCTGGTATAATGCAGGACTTGTGTGGTGTTCCTTTTTATTCAGCGGGGCTTGTGAGGTGTTCCCAGTATACGGCAGGTCTCATGAGGAGTTTAGGTAATATCACAGACCTTGTGGGGTTTTTCTAGTATACAATAGGTTCTGTAAGGTGTTCCCAGTATAGTGCAGGTCATGTGGGGTGTTTCCAGTATACAGCGGTTCTTGTGAAGTGTTCCAGGTATATGCAAGGTCTTGTGGGGTGTTTACAGTATTAGGTGGTTAGTACCAACCAGAAGTGGACCAACAAAAAAGAACAACCAGTGAATCAATGAGATGAGCATAGGTGTGTAAGACTCACTGATCGGAGTGGAGGCTAGCCTGTCTGTTCATATCCCACAGAAAAGCCTCTGCATCCCATATTACAAAAAGTGTGCTGAGTACAATACAAGAAAGTTGTCACAACACACAGCGTATCATAACTATAATAAAAAGTTGTTGGAACCTGTGTCCACTTCCAAAAGCATCAGAATTGGACCCTGGAGCAATGGCAGAAGTTGGCCTTATTTGATGAATCACGTTTTCCATCATGTGTGGACAGCCAGGTGCATGTGCATCATTTGCCTGGGAAAGAGATGTCCACAGGATGCGCTATTAGAAGAAGACAAGCTGGTGGGAAAATTTGATGGGGCAATGCTCTGTGTGTCAGATTACACAGAGCATAACAGTTTTCTGCAGACTGCTCAGCGTGTCCATAAGGACCACTACTGAAAGCCATATGAACTGGACCATGGAGCAATGAAAGAAGGCATCCTGGTCTGATGAATCCGGTTTTCCATCATGTGCAGATCCAGGGGAGTGTGTGTAAGGAGGTGGCAGGGACCCTCGTCTGCCCCCTCTCCCTTGTCTCATGTGGTGCCCGGATGGTCTATCTGTATGTTCTTATATTGTAGTGTAATGTATTATGTCTGTTATTGTATTGTTGTGTTATCAATGCTATGTGTAATGTTCCTTTGTTTCTATATTGTGTAAACTGTATGTTAGAGTCAAGGAAAGCAAGAGTTAATTCGGTGGGCTGGACTTGCAGCCTCAAAGGGACAGGAAGTTCCTCTCTCCTGAGCACAGCACGGGCAGGTCTGCCCGTGGCAGGACATGTGTCCCCGTCTGGGACACAAAGGACCCCCTGCTGGGGAAAGGATTGCCACAGGACTAGGGCAATAAGAACGGACACTACGATTAAGGAGGTGCCCTCCAAGAGACTGTTAGTTCCCAGGAGTCGATTGGGAGCTGATACTTCTGCTGCAGCTGTTGCCAATGGAACTGCTTCTTTGAGTAGGGACAGCTCAGGAATTGTTATCTTCTTCTCCACTTCATCTTCATTAAACAAGTTGGCACTCTTGGGCTCTAAAAAGTGTGACGTGTGGTGCATCCAGAGAACGCCTTTCCAGCATTGAGAGTAGCCGTGTGACAGAGGTAACCAACTGTGCCATGGGGCTGGATCTTGAACTGTCTTTTCATGTGCAAGGAGAAGGGGTGCTCACTGATTGTGACCTGGTGGACTCGTCCATGACTACCACCCCGTGCCACCTTGTTACATGTGCATCAGGATGCCGTATGGGAACAAGAAAAGGCAGTGTGATGGGGCAATGTTGAGCTGGAAACCTTGTGTCCTGGCATCATCTCGATGTAATATGTACCACCCACCTATGGTATCTCCCCACCTCGTAATGGTAGCACGATTCCTTAATGGAGGAGAATAAGTGACACTTTGGTTGTAATTCCATAGTGTTGTTGGAGCGCCCCCAGACACAGGGCCACGAGTCCTCTGTACCGGGCCTCTCTGGTTCGGTTCTGAGGCTGTCACGGTGGCTAGACCTGGTCCGCGACCCTGCTAAGGGGCGTCCAATAAAGGTGGTACAGTCTGTCAGGGATTCGTGACGCCACCTGTGATGTTCGGTCAGGGTGACCGACGCTGCTATGGGGTCCGCTGGGGTGATGGAATGGCAGCTGGATGGTATACCTTCCCACAGGTGAAGTATGTCCCCAGGGCTTCCCAGTAAGGTGGATGGTGATGGTGTGAGGTGCAGGCAATAACGAGGACACAAGGTTGCAGTCTTTTTACCTCTTTACTGAAGTCTTCAGGATCCTCAATCCAGAGCACGCTTAACAGGGCTATCTGTAGCAATATGTTATATGTTCATGTGGCCTCTAGGGGTCTCACTACTTTTATGTGTGTTCTATATTCTTTGTTTGGAACTTGTTGGATGTTGTTGTACTCAGAATTCATGTAATGGAGGTTGAGACATGATGTGAATAAAGAGCCTGGAGATACTCACAGAGTGTGATTTATGACAGGATTCAACAAACAGAACATGGTGGCAGCCGGGCACAGAACCTGCAAATTCTTAGAGCTTATATGAGGCTGGAACTGCACAGATCACTGCAACTGTAAGTACAGATTCCCTGACAGTACAGAAAAATGGAGACTGGTCTGAAGCCCCCTCAGAGACTGGATGTCACTTCATGTAATCTGTCCCAGACTTGGAGACATTGGAAGGAAGAGTTTACACTGTATGTGGATCTGACTGTGGGCCCCACTGATGACAAACGGAAAGTAAAGCTGTTTTATTACCTAATTGGGGAAAATGGCAGAGAATTAGCCCACACCTTGCTCCCAGACACAGACAACCTCCTCCTAGCAGACATTGTGCAGGCATTTGATAAACACTGTGACCCAAAGAAGAATGAGACAGTGGAAAGATATAAGTTTTTCACAAGACATCAGGAGGATGGCGAAAATGTGGACAGATATCTGACAGAGCTGAGGAGACTTGCGGAAACATGTGGCTTTGGAGAGATCAGGGACAGTCTAATCAAGGACAGAATGGTGTGTGGCATACAGGACAGTCATCTCAAAAAAAGATTACTGAGGCATGACTTTAGAGAAATGTATGCAAATCTGCAGGGCTGCTGAGCTCACAAAGCACAGCCTGAAGATGATGGCAGGCACCAGTGAGAATGATGATGACAAGGTACATGCAGTATCTATGAAAGGAAAGACAGGACCAGACTACCCTATAAACACTGTCCACTGCAAATATTGTGGGAAAAGACCTGAGAGAGACAAAACCAAGTGTCCAGCATATGGGGAAACCTGCAGGTCATGTGGCAAGAAGAATCATTCCTCTGCTGTCTGCAGGCAAGGAAGAGGCAAACAGTACCGACAGCTCCACACTGTGACACCAGACACTGACAGTGCAGAGGACATTACATGGCTACAAATGCAGTCTACAACAGAGAAAGTCAATGTAGTCGGGCAGTCAGTAGTGAAGGATGCCAAGCAGCTTTATGCAACATTCTTGTTGGATGAGAAGCCCATTAGATTTCAGCTGGATTGTGGAGCAAGCTGCAATGTAATTTCATTTGATCTGCTAAACAAACAGGTTTCTATTGAGCCAACTGACAAGGTACTGGTGATGTACAACAAAAGTGTTCTGAAACCAATGGGGACATGTAAGCTAAAAATACAAAACCCATGTAACAGAAAGAGTTATAGAGTTGAATTTACCGTGTTACGGGGTGGTAACCATGTACCATTACTGGGAGTAAAAGCAGTTCAGGCAATGGACTTAATAAAAGTACAGTCTCAGAACATTATGTCTGTTGAAGTTGCCCAGGATATACAAAATCCAAAACTAAATGCAGAGCACAACTTGGACATGCAGAAAATAAAAGCAGAGTATGCTGATGTATTTGAAGGTGATGGATGCTTTGAAGGTAAATATAGGCTAGAAATTGACAACACAGTGCAGCCCACCAGATTACCTACAAGAAGAGTGCCTGTAGCGTTAATGCAACCACTGAAAGTAGAACTGCAAGATCTACAGAGAAGAGGCATGATAGCACCAATCCATAAGAGCACAGATTGGATCAGCAGTTTGGTCATAGTGCAGAAACCATCGGGCAAGTTAAGAATATGTATTGATCCTAAGCAACTCAA
Source organism: Ranitomeya imitator (assembly GCF_032444005.1). Lineage (NCBI taxonomy): Eukaryota > Metazoa > Chordata > Amphibia > Anura > Dendrobatidae > Ranitomeya > Ranitomeya imitator. Next base: position 400,754,292 of record NC_091283.1, read on the forward strand.
CAAGGCGCTGAAACGAAATCATTACCCAATGCCAACATTAGATGATGTTCTACCAGATTTATCAAAGGCTAAAATATTTTCTGTATGTGATGTAAAAAATGGATTCTGGCATGTGGCCCTGACTGAAGATTCAAGTTTATTGACAACATTTTCTTCACCATTTGGACGCTTTAAATGGCTGAAAATGCCCATGGGACTAAAACCTGCTCCAGAGATATTCCAGCAGAAATTGATGCAGGCTTTGGAAGGACTTACTGGAGTGAAGACAATAGCGGATGATATCCTAGTAGTGGGAGAAGGTGAAAATATGGAATCTGCAATCAAGGATCACGATCAGAAGATGATACAATTTTTGGACAGATGCAGAGAAAAAAACATAAAGCTGAATTTGGACAAATTCAAATTGAAAATGACAGAAGTGGCCTATATTGGTCATCGACTGACTTCAACTGGGGTCAAAGTGGATCCTGAAAAGGTGAGAGCAATACAAGATTTGCCTACCCCTACTGATGTTTCTGGAGTACAACGATTTTTGGGCATGGTGAATTATCTCTCAAAATTTTGCAGACATCTGTCAGACATGTGTGAGCCACTGAGACAGCTAACCCACAAAGATGTGCGTTGGGAATGGACAGAAAGCCAGGAGACTGCTTTCCGAGCAGTAAAGAATGCCATTGCAGATACAGCAACCCTAAAGTATTTCGATCCAGATCGAGAAGTGGTGGTACAATGTGATGCTTCGGAAAAAGGCCTTGGAGCCACATTAATGCAGAACAAACAGCCAATTACATTTGCAAGCAGAGCCCTTACAACAACAGAGCAGGGATATGCGCAGATTGAGAAGGAACTACTGGCTGTGGTATTTGGGATGGAGAAGTTTCACCAGTACACCTACGGTCGACGGGTAACAGTGCAGTCGGATCACAAACCATTGGAGAGCATTACAAAGAAACCATTACTAAATGCCCCAAAGAGACTACAGCGCATGCTGTTGCGACTTCAGAAATATGATGTTGACATCAGGTACTGTCCAGGAAGAGACTTACTGATTGCAGATACGCTAAGCAGAGCTTACCTTCCTATCACAAATGATGAGGAGGAAGACATTGAAACTATCAATATGTGTAACTACCTTGCAGTGTCAAAAGAAAAGGTCAAGCAAATCCAGACTTTTACAGAGAAGGATAAAAGTCTCCAGAGTTTAAAGACTGTCATCTTGCAGGGCTGGCCAAAATACAAGCAGCATGCTCTGAGGGAAGTCTCACCATTCTTCCACATAAGAGATGAATTGTCAGTGCAGCAAGGAATCATCTTTAAAGGAGACAGGGCTGTTATACCTGAAGTTCTCAGAAGAGGCATATTGAAGACATTGCACTCTTCTCACTTAGGCATGGAAGGATGCCTACGTCGTGCACGAGAATCAGTTTATTGGCCAGGAATGAATGACCACATAAAAAATTACATAGCACAATGTGAAATATGTGCATCCTGCAATGATAAGCAACCAAAGGAGACATTGCAACCTCATGAAATTCCACATAGGCCTTGGTCAAAAATAGGAACAGACTTGTTCACATGGAATGACAAAGAATACCTGATTACAGTGGACTATTTCTCTAACTTCTGGGAGGTTGATTTGGTGCAGGACACAAGGGCGAGAACAGTGATTAAAAAACTCAAGGCCCATTTTGCCAGGTATGGCATTCCAGATATCGTTTTCTCTGACAATGCGGCACAGTTTACGTCGGAAGAATTCAAAACTTTCAGTAGGAAATGGGAATTTGAACACCAGACGTCTTCTCCAAGATATCCTCAGAGTAATGGGAAAGCAGAGTCAGCAGTAAAAACGGCCAAAAGACTCATGCAGAAAGCAAACCAGGCGGGTGCTGATGTATGTCTGTCTATACTGGATCATAGAAACACACCCACCCAAGGCCTAGACAGCAGTCCGGCACAGAGGCTCATGAGTAGGCGTACAAAGACACCAACTGCGTGTCATCTGTTAGAGCCAAAGCTGCTGGGAAACATCGAAACTAAATTACAGAAGAATCAAGCTAGGCAAGCTTTCTATTACAATAAATCTGCAAAGGATCTGCCTGAGCTCCAGAGAAATGACAACATTCGGCTGCAGCCAAGCACCACATTTGACAAACACTGGCAAAAGGCAAAGGTTGTCCAGAAACTGGGACCTCGGTCTTACGAAATTCTAACAGACGACGGAAGAAGACTAAGGAGGAATCGAAGATATTTGAGGAAAACGCAAGAAAGAGATGATTCATGGCCTTTTGAACAGTATCCAGACACCCAAGACAACGAGGCAGCAAGTACAAGTCAGGCACCAACAGTGACAGCTGACCATCAGGGTGAGGACTCTGGCCAGAGACAGACAATATCAGAAGATGTACCAGATGTAGAAAGTGACACATCTTATATTACCAGAGCTGGCAGAATTAGCAAACAGCCGGCGGCCCGGCGCACCTCAAAGATTATATCTAACTGGACGTACTAGGTTCATTTCTAACTTTGTCATAGTATACATTAGTTTAATATCTTTTATTGTTCCTCTAGTTAAAAGAGAAAGGATGTAGCAATATGTTATATATTCATGTGGCCTCTAGGGGTCTCATTACTTTTATGTGTGTTCTATATTCTTTGTTTGGAACTTGTTGGATGTTGTTGTACTCAGAATTCATGTAATGGAGGTTGAGACATGATGTGACTAAAGAGCCTGGAGATACTCACAGAGTGTGATTTATGACAGGATTCAACAAACAGAACACTATCTGAGACCGGCCGGTCAGATGGGCACATCCAGAGTTCCCTTTGCAGGTGGAAATCAGTGCCTACCACTAGCGCCAGTGTGTTGTAGTGCTACCCTGCTGAGCATTCGGAATAGTCGTCACAACTTCTGTTCTCGTTCATTCGTTCTTTCTAATTCTCCCTCTCTTGTTCCAGATGTTACTAGTTTCTCGTCCCCCAGTATGTTATGGCTAGGACGCCCCCGTATGACGGGAAGGCTCGGAGCTCTTCCGGGACCCTAGAGACGCCCCTCTCCACGTATTGCCCCCTATGCCTTCGTAGGAAATTTAAGGTAGACAGCCAACCTATAATTAACTGTCCTGCGGAGTTCGAAGTAAGACCTAGAGTCAGTTACTCCCGCGGTGTTCCGGCCACCGGCTACGCGCCTCAGTAGGATGTTGCCTCGGTCTCACGGCACGACTCCTACTGGTTCTCCTTTGTGCTCGATCTCGTTTCTCACTGTTCCACAATATCCTTCCTTTCGTGTCACTTCCTTAGGATACCGCCGCGGGGTGTGCAGGCGTGGTTCCGTAACGTTCTGCTCTGTTCGCTAGGCACCTGCCAGGTTCCCACGCCTGACAGGGACCCCCCTGTGTCTTCTCCCTGCAACACCCCCTGCCACGGGATGTTGCCTGAATCCAACCCAGTCAGCTTCTGACTAACTTCCTATCCAACCCCTAGTTTTACCAGTGTGAGAAGTGGCCCAATAAATAAAGCCCTTTGCTCCCCCTAGTGGCCGGAGTGGGAAGTGTAATGTGTGCTGGTGATACCTGGTCAGTAGAATTCCTTCAGTGCCATCAGACGTACCATCACTCCCCTTAGTGGCAGAGTGTCATACTGCAACGACCAGATCTCTGGGGCGCTGCATTGTCATAAGACATAATAATCCTTTATGAATGTTTTGAGATGCTACAAATATTATCGTGGCATACTGTGCACTCTGGCACATGGAGACGCTACATATAAATAAAGTTTCCTAGTATATCAGCTGATGAAGTCACACATAATTCATACTCTTTAGATCTGCATTCAGCCCAAAGACACCTGACAGTATGGTGGTGGAATTCATAGATGAAATAACAAGGCCCGGACTGTATATCTAAGCCTCCTTCTGAAGCATCTGAGGTTTGCACCTGACATGAGGGCCAGGTGCAGGGCTTGATGGCTATTGCATTCCAGCAAGGGACCAGCAAGGTTTTGTACTTGCCTTTGTTGGCGCTGGACAGATGAGAATATTATACAGAGATTGCACCTCTGTCTTTGGGGTGTAATTAATCAAGGAGTGGTGGATAATCAGCTCAGAGAAGCTTGGTGCTATATTAAGCCCTGGGTGCTAGAGCTGAGAGTGGCCGCACCTTAGAGCTAAATGGTCTTATTAATGACTCCTTCCATACAATGTGAAAACGAGCCTGATTGCATTACTCTAAATCTTCTGGTCTATGTACTTAGTCTGGTTTGATCGCCCTGAAGGGTGTGAACTGGACAGAGATTACAAACAGGTGATCCAACCTGGGACCATGTTCACACCCAGGTGCAGAGTCTCTGGAAGCTGCCTGTACACATTAGACCTGCTGTGGTTCAGGGGTCCTACAATGTTTCGATCATTAGCATCAGTAGTCATATGCCACTAGTGCTAACATCAGTGCTGAGGTACAGATTGGCTTAAACTGTCACATGCAAGTGGTCAGCAATTTATCACTCTAAACACGGACCAAAGAAAAACAACAGGTGATACCAGGGGGATTCAGGTCACGTGAACAACATTAAAAAACCTTGTCATGTAGAGCTGGTAGTAGGAGAGCAGGGGGTAGTCTGCACTGCCAATGTTGGATTCGATAAAAAGGAAAAAAAAATATATATATATACCTATACAGTACAGACCAAACGTTTGGACACACCTTCTCATTTAAAGATTTTTCTGTATTTTCATGACTATGAAAATTGTACACAAAAAAAGTTGCACTCTATCGTGCCAAAACACGTCAAATATGAAATACATGAAATATGAATAGCAAAATGGCTTTTTGAACATTAGGAACAATTTTTTGAGATGCTTAGCACAGAATTTGGCCAAATAGTGTGAGCCTATCAACCATCGTCAAGGTGGTCTCAATTCTGTAATTTCTATGAAAATTGTACATTCACACTGAAGGCATCAAAACTATGAATTAACACATGTGGAATTATATACTTAATAAAAAAGTGTGAAACAACTGAAATTATGTCTTATATTCTAGGTTCTTCATAGTAGCCACCTTTTGTTTTGATGACTGCTTTGCACACTCTTGGCATTCTCTTGATGAGCTTCAAGAGGTAGTCACCGGGAATGGTCTTCCAACAATCTTGAAGGAGTTCCCAGAGATGCTTAGCACTTGTTGGCCCTTTTGCCTTCACTCTGCAGTCCAGCTCACCCCAAACCATCTCGATTGGGTTCATTTCTGGTGACTGTGGAGGCCAGGTCATCTGGCGTAGCACCCCATCACTCTCCTTCTTGGTCAAATAGCCCTTACGCAGCCTGGAGGTGTGTTTAGGGTCATTGTCCTGTTGAAAAATAAATGATGGTCCAACTAAACGCAAACCGGATGGAATAGCATGCCGCTGCAAGATGCTGTGGTAGCCATGCTGGTTCAGTATGCCTTCAATTTTGAATAAATCCCCAACAGTGTCACCAGCAAAGCACCCCCACACCATCACACTTTCTCCTCCATGCTTCACGGTGGGAACCTGGCATGTAGAGTCCATCCGTTCACCTTTCCTGCGTTGCACAAAGACACGGTGGTTGGAACCAAAGATCTCAAATTTGGACTCATCAGACCAAAGCACAGATTTTCCACTGGTCTAATGTCCATTCCTTGTGTTCTTTAGCCCAAACAAGTCTCTTCTGCTTGTTGCCTGTCCTTAGCAGTAGTTTCCTAGCAGCTATTTTACCATGAAGGCCTGCTGCACAAACTCTCCTCTTAACAGTTGTTGTAGAGATGTGTCTGCTGCTAGAACTCTGTGTGACATTGACCTGGTCTCTAATCTGAGCGGCTGTTAACCTGCGATTTCTGAGGCTGGTGACCCGGATAAACTTATCCTCAGAAGCAGAGGTGACTCTTGGTCTTCCTTTCCTGGGGCGGTCCTCATGTGAGCCAGTTTTTTTGTAGCGCTTGATGGTTTTTGCCACTGCACTTGGGGACACTTTCAAAGTTTTCCCAATTTTTCGGACTGACTGACCGTCATTTCTTAAAGTAATGATGGCCACTCGTTTTTCTTTACCTAGCTTCTTTTTTCTTGCCATAATACAAATTCTAACAGTCTTTTCAGTAGGACTATCAGCTGTGTATCCACCAGACTTCTGCACAACACAACTGATGGTCCCAACCCCATTGATAAGGCAAGAAATCCCACTTATTAAACCTGACAGGGCACACCTGTGAAGTGAAAACCATTCCCAGTGACTATCTCTTGAAGCTCATCAAGAGAATGCCAAGAGTGTGCAAAGCAGTCATCAAAGCAAAAGGTGGCTACTTTGAAGAACCTAGATTATAAGACATATTTTCAGTTGTTTCACACTTTTTTGTTAAGTATATAATTCCACATGTGTTAATTCATAGTTTTGATGCCTTCAGTGTGAATGTACAATTTTCATAGTCATGAAAATACAGAAAAAATCTTTAAATGAGAAGGTGTGTCCAGACTTTAGGTCTGTACTGTATGAGAGACCTAGAGCAGTTTACAAAAGAAGAGTAGTCCAAAATTCCAGTTGAGAGGAATAAGATACAATACGATACGATACGATACACTTTATTGATCCCGTGGGAAATTATAGTATCACAGCAGCACAGCTTAAATCATAAAAATCATAAAAGAATTACATAGTTGACATGACAGTGGAGTTGACAGAAGAACATTATACATTATACATTAGAATAGGACATACACAACGAGTGAACTGAAATGTAGAGAAATAAGTAGACATTCACCTTGGTGGTTTAACCCTAATGTTATTGTTGTACATCCCCATAGCAGTTGGCACAAACGATTTCCTATATTTTTCCTTCTTACACCTCAGAAGTATTAGCCGGTTGCTGAAGGTGCTCTTCTGTCTCATGAATAGCTCATATAGTGGATGTGCATTATTGTTCATAATTGTCATACACTTTTTCAGAGTTCTTTTCTCCACTACCTCCCCAAAAGAGCCCAGATTACAGCCCACAGCAGAACTTGCCTTCTTAATAATCTTATTCAGCTTATTAGCATCAGAGGCCCGCACACTACTACCCCAGCACGTGATTGCAAAAAAGATGGCACTTGCCACCACAGATTGGTAGAACATTTCTAACATTTTGCTACACACATTAAAAGGCCTCAGTTTCCTTAGGAAATACAATCTGCTCATCCCCTTCTTGTAGACAAACTCTGAGTGGCATCTCCAGCCCAGTTTGCTATCCATCCAAATGGACCCCCAAATATTTGTAACTCTCCACCTGCTCTACATCCTGACCAGCAATAGTGATCGGTAAGCATTAGTGTTGAGCGATACCTTCCGATATCGGAAAGTATCGGTATCGGTTTGGATCGGCCGATATTCAAAAAATATCGGATATCGCCGATACCGATACCCGATCCCAATGCAAGTCAATGGGACCAAAATATCGGAATTAAAATAAACCCTTTCTTTCCTTGTAGGTTCATTCTACATGAAGGAAAACAACTAAGAATAATGTAGGATGTATGGGGGAGGTGGCGGAGACATTAAAGGCAATGAGGATTAGTCCAATCAAATAGAATAGCATGATTTTTTTTTTTTTTAAAGACGTTCGGATTGAAAAAGATATTGACTATGTAAATTTTTTTTATTTTGTCAGATATTGATGTTTCACTATTCCACGACCTTCCCCTTCTTTTTTTTCCTTTTCCCACACTTTCATCTTCATCATCATCAGCATCTTTGACATCAACTTCTTCACCTTATTCATCTTCTTCTTCATCTTCTACCTATATTTTTTTTTTAATTACATTCTTCATATTCATTTTCTTCAACTATTATTATTCTTCCTATTCTACATATTCTTTTTATTCCACTGTTATTATTCTTCCTATTCTACTTCTTCATCATATTCTCATTTGTGACAGGCATTCCCGTAGTTGTTATCTATAAAAGTTGGAAGATTACACCTTCCGTTCTGCCAGTCACAAAAGTTACATTTGTCCGCGTTCAGTTTGGCCTGCAGCATCAGGCTTTATCCAGGGGCACCACGAGGAGGAACGGACTCACCCCCATACACTGCTTAGTCTTCTTCTGCATATAATTTAGATAATATCTTTTGCTCTGATATTAAGTCTTATGCTTAATGTTCTTCTGCTCTTTGTTCTGCAGCCTCTTGTTCTTCTGCTTCTCGGTCTTCCATGTTGTCGTCTCCAGGGTCGTCGTCTCCAGTGTCGTCATCTCCGCCGTCGTCGTCTCAGCCGTCGTCGTCTCCGCCGTCGTCGTCTCCGCCGTCGTCGTCGTCGTCATCGGGGTGGTCTTCCGGGTCGTCGTCATCGGGGTGGTCTTCCGGGTCGTCGACGTTAGGGTCTTCAACTTGGAAATGTAGCAGAAGGTACAAGAAGGCTGAGAAAATGCCAAGAACCAGCTGATGGAACTGGAACTCGGATGGCTACCCGAAGGTTCAAGAGCCTATGGAACTACCGAGGACCAGCTGACGTTACTGGAACCCGGTTACTAAGCAGGAGGTACCCGTGCTAAAAAGCACTACCAAGGACCGCCTGACGTTGGCGGAACTCGGATACCCAGAAGGAGGCACCTAAGCCAAAGGCTCTGCCCGGAACCAGCTGACGTTACTGGAACCAGGATGGGGAGCAGAAGGTACAAGAGCAAAAGACACTGCCGAGAACCAGCTGACGGTACTGGAACCCGGATGGGTAGCCGAAGGTCCAAGAGCCAATGGAACTACCAAGGACCAGCTGACGTTACTGGAACCCGGTTACTAAGCAGGAGGTACCCGTGCCTGAAAGCACTACCAAGGACCACCTGACGTTGGTGGCACTTGGATACCCAGAAGGAGGCACCTAAGCCAAAGGCTCTGCCCGGAACCAGCTGACGGTACTGGAACCAGGATGGGGAGCAGAAGGTACAAGAGCAAAAGACACTGCCGAGAACCAGCTGACGGTGCTGGAACCAGGTGGTGGACCCGAAGGCCCACAGGAGAGGAGAGAACAGCTAGGCCGCGAGGCAGCCGCAGTTACCGAACCCCAACAGTCCTACAGGGGGAGCTGGGCCTACTGGCACTACAGAACCAGCCTTGACTACCAGTTCACGCAGCCCACATAGGAAGCTCCTAAACTGGAGGCACCCTGGAGTTGGCTAACTCGACCGCACCACGACGGGGCAAGCATAGGCGTCTCAGTGAAGTTGACACAACCCGGAAACAGCTGACGGTGCTGAAACCAGGCTTGGCACGAGGGAGTACCTGTGACAAGAACACTGCCGAGAACCAGCTGGCGGTGCTGGAACCCGGATGCGTTGCCCCAGTGTGCAAGAGCCAATGGCACGACCGAGGACCAGCTGACGGTGCTGGAACCCGGTTACTAAGCTGTAGGTGCCCGCGCTTAAAAGCACTACCAAGGACCGCCTGGCGTTGGCGGAACTCGGATACCCAGGAGGAGGCACCTAAGCCAAAGGCTCGGCCCGGAACCAGCTGACGGTGCTGGAACCAGGTGGTGGACCCCAAGGCCCACAGGAGAGGAGAGAACAGCTAGGCCGCGAGGCAGCCGCAGTTACCGAACCCCAACAGTCCTACAGGGGGAGCTGGGCCTACTGGCACTACAGAACCAGCCTTGACTACCAGTTCACGCAGCCCACATAGGAAGCTCCTAAACTGGAGGCACCCTGGAGTTGGCTAACCCGACCGCACCACGACGAGGCAAGCATAGGTGTCTCAGTGAGCTTGACACAACCCGGAAACAGCTGACGGTGCTGAAACCAGGTTTGGCACGAGGGAGTACCTGTGACAAAAACACTGCCGAGAACCAGCTGGCGGTGCTGGAACCCGGATGCGTTGCCCCAGTGTGCAAGAGCCAATGGCACGACCGAGGACTAGCTGACGGTGCTGGAACCCGGTTACTAAGCTGTAGGTGCCCGCGCTTAAAAGCACTACCAAGGACCGCCTGGCGTTGGCGGAACTCGGATACCCAGGAGGAGGCACCTAAGCCAAAGGCTCGGCCCGGAACCAGCTGACGGTGCTGGAACCAGGTGGTGAACCCCAAGGCCCACAGGAGAGGAGAGAACAGCTAGGCCGCGAGGCAGCCGCAGTTACCGAACCCCAACAGTCCTACAGGGGGAGCTGGGCCTACTGGCACTACAGAACCAGCCTTGACTACCAGTTCACGCAGCCCACATAGGAAGCTCCTAAACTGGAGGCACCCTGGAGTTGGCTAACCCGACCGCACCACGACGAGGCAAGCATAGGTGTCTCAGTGAGCTTGACACAACCCGGAAACAGCTGACGGTGCTGAAACCAGGCTTGGCACGAGGGAGTACCTGTGACAAGAACACTGCCGAGAACCAGCTGGCGGTGCTGGAACCCGGATGCGTTGCCCCAGTGTGCAAGAGCCAATGGCACGACCGAGGACCAGCTGACGGTGCTGGAACCCGGTTACTAAGCTGTAGGTGCCCGCGCTTAAAAGCACTACCAAGGACCGCCTGGCGTTGGCGGAACTCGGATACCCAGGAGGAGGCACCTAAGCCAAAGGCTCGGCCCGGAACCAGCTGACGGTGCTGGAACCAGGTGGTGGACCCCAAGGCCCACAGGAGAGGAGAGAACAGCTAGGCCGCGAGGCAGCCGCAGTTACCGAACCCCAACAGTCCTACAGGGGGAGCTGGGCCTACTGGCACTACAGAACCAGCCTTGACTACCAGTTCACGCAGCCCACATAGGAAGCTCCTAAACTGGAGGCACCCTGGAGTTGGCTAACCCGACCGCACCACGACGAGGCAAGCATAGGTGTCTCAGTGAGCTTGACACAACCCGGAAACAGCTGACGGTGCTGAAACCAGGTTTGGCACGAGGGAGTACCTGTGACAAAAACACTGCCGAGAACCAGCTGGCGGTGCTGGAACCCGGATGCGTTGCCCCAGTGTGCAAGAGCCAATGGCACGACCGAGGACTAGCTGACGGTGCTGGAACCCGGTTACTAAGCTGTAGGTGCCCGCGCTTAAAAGCACTACCAAGGACCGCCTGGCGTTGGCGGAACTCGGATACCCAGGAGGAGGCACCTAAGCCAAAGGCTCGGCCCAGAACCAGCTGACGGTGCTGGAACCAGGTGGTGGACCCCAAGGCCCACAGGAGAGGAGAGAACAGCTAGGCCGCGAGGCAGCCGCAGTTACCGAACCCCAACAGTCCTACAGGGGGAGCTGGGCCTACTGGCACTACAGAACCAGCCTTGACTACCAGTTCACGCAGCCCACATAGGAAGCTCCTAAACTGGAGGCACCCTGGAGTTGGCTAACCCGACCGCACCACGACGAGGCAAGCATAGGTGTCTCAGTGAGCTTGACACAACCCGGAAACAGCTGACGGTGCTGAAACCAGGTTTGGCACGAGGGAGTACCTGTGACAAAAACACTGCCGAGAACCAGCTGGCGGTGCTGGAACCCGGATGCGTTGCCCCAGTGTGCAAGAGCCAATGGCACGACCGAGGACTAGCTGACGGTGCTGGAACCCGGTTACTAAGCTGTAGGTGCCCGCGCTTAAAAGCACTACCAAGGACCGCCTGGCGTTGGCGGAACTCGGATACCCAGGAGGAGGCACCTAAGCCAAAGGCTCGGCCCGGAACCAGCTGACGTGCTGGAACCAGGTGGTGAACCCCAAGGCCCACAGGAGAGGAGAGAACAGCTAGGCCACGAGGCAGCCGCAGTTACCGAACCCCAACAGTCCTACAGGGGGAGCTGGGCCTACTGGCACTACAGAACCAGCCTTGACTACCAGTTCACGCAGCCCACATAGGAAGCTCCTAAACTGGAGGCACCCTGGAGTTGGCTAACCCGACCGCACCACGACGAGGCAAGCATAGGTGTCTCAGTGAGCTTGACACAACCCGGAAACAGCTGACGGTGCTGAAACCAGGCTTGGCACGAGGGAGTACCTGTGACAAGAACACTGCCGAGAACCAGCTGGCGGTGCTGGAACCCGGATGCGTTGCCCCAGTGTGCAAGAGCCAATGGCACGACCGAGGACCAGCTGACGGTGCTGGAACCCGGTTACTAAGCTGTAGGTGCCCGCGCTTAAAAGCACTACCAAGGACCGCCTGGCGTTGGCGGAACTCGGATACCCAGGAGGAGGCACCTAAGCCAAAGGCTCGGCCCGGAACCAGCTGACGGTGCTGGAACCAGGTGGTGGACCCCAAGGCCCACAGGAGAGGAGAGAACAGCTAGGCCGCGAGGCAGCCGCAGTTACCGAACCCCAACAGTCCTACAGGGGGAGCTGGGCCTACTGGCACTACAGAACCAGCCTTGACTACCAGTTCACGCAGCCCACATAGGAAGCTCCTAAACTGGAGGCACCCTGGAGTTGGCTAACCCGACCGCACCACGACGAGGCAAGCATAGGTGTCTCAGTGAGCTTGACACAACCCGGAAACAGCTGACGGTGCTGAAACCAGGTTTGGCACGAGGGAGTACCTGTGACAAAAACACTGCCGAGAACCAGCTGGCGGTGCTGGAACCCGGATGCGTTGCCCCAGTGTGCAAGAGCCAATGGCACGACCGAGGACTAGCTGACGGTGCTGGAACCCGGTTACTAAGCTGTAGGTGCCCGCGCTTAAAAGCACTACCAAGGACCGCCTGGCGTTGGCGGAACTCGGATACCCAGGAGGAGGCACCTAAGCCAAAGGCTCGGCCCAGAACCAGCTGACGGTGCTGGAACCAGGTGGTGGACCCCAGGGCCCACAGGAGAGGAGAGAACAGCTAGGCCGCGAGGCAGCCGCAGTTACCGAACCCCAACAGTCCTACAGGGGGAGCTGGGCCTACTGGCACTACAGAACCAGCCTTGACTACCAGTTCACGCAGCCCACATAGGAAGCTCCTAAACTGGAGGCACCCTGGAGTTGGCTAACCCGACCGCACCACGACGAGGCAAGCATAGGTGTCTCAGTGAGCTTGACACAACCCGGAAACAGCTGACGGTGCTGAAACCAGGTTTGGCACGAGGGAGTACCTGTGACAAAAACACTGCCGAGAACCAGCTGGCGGTGCTGGAACCCGGATGCGTTGCCCCAGTGTGCAAGAGCCAATGGCACGACCGAGGACTAGCTGACGGTGCTGGAACCCGGTTACTAAGCTGTAGGTGCCCGCGCTTAAAAGCACTACCAAGGACCGCCTGGCGTTGGCGGAACTCGGATACCCAGGAGGAGGCACCTAAGCCAAAGGCTCGGCCCGGAACCAGCTGACGGTGCTGGAACCAGGTGGTGGACCCCAAGGCCCACAGGAGAGGAGAGAACAGCTAGGCCGCGAGGCAGCCGCAGTTACCGAACCCCAACAGTCCTACAGGGGGAGCTGGGCCTACTGGCACTACAGAACCAGCCTTGACTACCAGTTCACGCAGCCCACATAGGAAGCTCCTAAACTGGAGGCACCCTGGAGTTGGCTAACCCGACCGCACCACGACGAGGCAAGCATAGGTGTCTCAGTGAGCTTGACACAACCCGGAAACAGCTGACGGTGCTGAAACCAGGTTTGGCACGAGGGAGTACCTGTGACAAAAACACTGCCGAGAACCAGCTGGCGGTGCTGGAACCCGGATGCGTTGCCCCAGTGTGCAAGAGCCAATGGCACGACCGAGGACTAGCTGACGGTGCTGGAACCCGGTTACTAAGCTGTAGGTGCCCGCGCTTAAAAGCACTACCAAGGACCGCCTGGCGTTTGCGGAACTCGGATACCCAGGAGGAGGCACCTAAGCCAAAGGCTCGGCCCGGAACCAGCTGACGGTGCTGGAACCAGGTGGTGGACCCCAAGGCCCACAGGAGAGGAGAGAACAGCTAGGCCGCGAGGCAGCCGCAGTTACCGGACCCCAACAGTCCTACAGGGGGAGCTGGGCCTACTGGCACTACAGAACCAGCCTTGACTACCAGTTCACGCAGCCCACATAGGAAGCTCCTAAACTGGAGGCACCCTGGAGTTGGCTAACCCGACCGCACCACGACGAGGCAAGCATAGGTGTCTCAGTGAGCTTGACACAACCCGGAAACAGCTGACGGTGCTGAAACCAGGTTTGGCACGAGGGAGTACCTGTGACAAAAACACTGCCGAGAACCAGCTGGCGGTGCTGGAACCCGGATGCGTTGCCCCAGTGTGCAAGAGCCAATGGCACGACCGAGGACTAGCTGACGGTGCTGGAACCCGGTTACTAAGCTGTAGGTGCCCGCGCTTAAAAGCACTACCAAGGACCGCCTGGCGTTGGCGGAACTCGGATACCCAGGAGGAGGCACCTAAGCCAAAGGCTCGGCCCGGAACCAGCTGACGGTGCTGGAACCAGGTGGTGGACCCCAAGGCCCACAGGAGAGGAGAGAACAGCTAGGCCGCGAGGCAGCCGCAGTTACCGAACCCCAACAGTCCTACAGGGGGAGCTGGGCCTACTGGCACTACAGAACCAGCCTTGACTACCAGTTCACGCAGCCCACATAGGAAGCTCCTAAACTGGAGGCACCCTGGAGTTGGCTAACCCGACCGCACCACGACGAGGCAAGCATAGGTGTCTCAGTGAGCTTGACACAACCCGGAAACAGCTGACGGTGCTGAAACCAGGTTTGGCACGAGGGAGTACCTGTGACAAAAACACTGCCGAGAACCAGCTGGCGGTGCTGGAACCCGGATGCGTTGCCCCAGTGTGCAAGAGCCAATGGCACGACCGAGGACTAGCTGACGGTGCTGGAACCCGGTTACTAAGCTGTAGGTGCCCGCGCTTAAAAGCACTACCAAGGACCGCCTGGCGTTGGCGGAACTCGGATACCCAGGAGGAGGCACCTAAGCCAAAGGCTCGGCCCGGAACCAGCTGACGGTGCTGGAACCAGGTGGTGGACCCCAAGGCCCACAGGAGAGGAGAGAACAGCTAGGCCGCGAGGCAGCCGCAGTTACCGAACCCCAACAGTCCTACAGGGGGAGCTGGGCCTACTGGCACTACAGAACCAGCCTTGACTACCAGTTCACGCAGCCCACATAGGAAGCTCCTAAACTGGAGGCACCCTGGAGTTGGCTAACCCGACCGCACCACGACGAGGCAAGCATAGGTGTCTCAGTGAGCTTGACACAACCCGGAAACAGCTGACGGTGCTGAAACCAGGTTTGGCACGAGGGAGTACCTGTGACAAAAACACTGCCGAGAACCAGCTGGCGGTGCTGGAACCCGGATGCGTTGCCCCAGTGTGCAAGAGCCAATGGCACGACCGAGGACTAGCTGACGGTGCTGGAACCCGGTTACTAAGCTGTAGGTGCCCGCGCTTAAAAGCACTACCAAGGACCGCCTGGCGTTGGCGGAACTCGGATACCCAGGAGGAGGCACCTAAGCCAAAGGCTCGGCCCGGAACCAGCTGACGGTGCTGGAACCAGGTGGTGGACCCCAAGGCCCACAGGAGAGGAGAGAACAGCTAGGCCGCGAGGCAGCCGCAGTTACCGAACCCCAACAGTCCTACAGGGGGAGCTGGGCCTACTGGCACTACAGAACCAGCCTTGACTACCAGTTCACGCAGCCCACATAGGAAGCTCCTAAACTGGAGGCACCCTGGAGTTGGCTAACCCGACCGCACCACGACGAGGCAAGCATAGGTGTCTCAGTGAGCTTGACACAACCCGGAAACAGCTGACGGTGCTGAAACCAGGTTTGGCACGAGGGAGTACCTGTGACACAAACACTGCCGAGAACCAGCTGGCGGTGCTGGAACTCGGATGCGTTGCCCCAGTGTGCAAGAGCCAATGGCACGACCGAGGACTAGCTGACGGTGCTGGAACCCGGTTACTAAGCTGTAGGTGCCCGCGCTTAAAAGCACTACCAAGGACCGCCTGGCGTTGGCGGAACTCGGATACCCAGGAGGAGGCACCTAAGCCAAAGGCTCGGCCCGGAACCAGCTGACGTGCTGGAACCAGGTGGTGAACCCCAAGGCCCACAGGAGAGGAGAGAACAGCTAGGCCGCGAGGCAGCCGCAGTTACCGAACCCCAACAGTCCTACAGGGGGAGCTGGGCCTACTGGCACTACAGAACCAGCCTTGACTACCAGTTCACGCAGCCCACATAGGAAGCTCCTAAACTGGAGGCACCCTGGAGTTGGCTAACCCGACCGCACCACGACGAGGCAAGCATAGGTGTCTCAGTGAGCTTGACACAACCCGGAAACAGCTGACGGTGCTGAAACCAGGTTTGGCACGAGGGAGTACCTGTGACAAAAACACTGCCGAGAACCAGCTGGCGGTGCTGGAACCCGGATGCGTTGCCCCAGTGTGCAAGAGCCAATGGCACGACCGAGGACTAGCTGACGGTGCTGGAACCCGGTTACTAAGCTGTAGGTGCCCGCGCTTAAAAGCACTACCAAGGACCGCCTGGCGTTGGCGGAACTCGGATACCCAGGAGGAGGCACCTAAGCCAAAGGCTCGGCCCGGAACCAGCTGACGTGCTGGAACCAGGTGGTGAACCCCAAGGCCCACAGGAGAGGAGAGAACAGCTAGGCCGCGAGGCAGCCGCAGTTACCGAACCCCAACAGTCCTACAGGGGGAGCTGGGCCTACTGGCACTACAGAACCAGCCTTGACTACCAGTTCACGCAGCCCACATAGGAAGCTCCTAAACTGGAGGCACCCTGGAGTTGGCTAACCCGACCGCACCACGACGAGGCAAGCATAGGTGTCTCAGTGAGCTTGACACAACCCGGAAACAGCTGACGGTGCTGAAACCAGGCTTGGCACGAGGGAGTACCTGTGACAAGAACACTGCCGAGAACCAGCTGGCGGTGCTGGAACCCGGATGCGTTGCCCCAGTGTGCAAGAGCCAATGGCATGACCGAGGACCAGCTGACGGTGCTGGAACCCGGTTACTAAGCTGTAGGTGCCCGCGCTTAAAAGCACTACCAAGGACCGCCTGGCGTTGGCGGAACTCGGATACCCAGGAGGAGGCACCTAAGCCAAAGGCTCGGCCCGGAACCAGCTGACGGTGCTGGAACCAGGTGGTGGACCCCAAGGCCCACAGGAGAGGAGAGAACAGCTAGGCCGCGAGGCAGCCGCAGTTACCGAACCCCAACAGTCCTACAGGGGGAGCTGGGCCTACTGGCACTACAGAACCAGCCTTGACTACCAGTTCACGCAGCCCACATAGGAAGCTCCTAAACTGGAGGCACCCTGGAGTTGGCTAACCCGACCGCACCACGACGAGGCAAGCATAGGTGTCTCAGTGAGCTTGACACAACCCGGAAACAGCTGACGGTGCTGAAACCAGGTTTGGCACGAGGGAGTACCTGTGACAAAAACACTGCCGAGAACCAGCTGGCGGTGCTGGAACCCGGATGCGTTGCCCCAGTGTGCAAGAGCCAATGGCACGACCGAGGACTAGCTGACGGTGCTGGAACCCGGTTACTAAGCTGTAGGTGCCCGCACTTAAAAGCACTACCAAGGACCGCCTGGCGTTGGCGGAACTCGGATACCCAGGAGGAGGCACCTAAGCCAAAGGCTCGGCCCAGAACCAGCTGACGGTGCTGGAACCAGGTGGTGGACCCCAGGGCCCACAGGAGAGGAGAGAACAGCTAGGCCGCGAGGCAGCCGCAGTTACCGAACCCCAACAGTCCTACAGGGGGAGCTGGGCCTACTGGCACTACAGAACCAGCCTTGACTACCAGTTCACGCAGCCCACATAGGAAGCTCCTAAACTGGAGGCACCCTGGAGTTGGCTAACCCGACCGCACCACGACGAGGCAAGCATAGGTGTCTCAGTGAGCTTGACACAACCCGGAAACAGCTGACGGTGCTGAAACCAGGTTTGGCACGAGGGAGTACCTGTGACAAAAACACTGCCGAGAACCAGCTGGCGGTGCTGGAACCCGGATGCGTTGCCCCAGTGTGCAAGAGCCAATGGCACGACCGAGGACTAGCTGACGGTGCTGGAACCCGGTTACTAAGCTGTAGGTGCCCGCGCTTAAAAGCACTACCAAGGACCGCCTGGCGTTGGCGGAACTTGGATACCCAGGAGGAGGCACCTAAGCCAAAGGCTCGGCCCGGAACCAGCTGACGGTGCTGGAACCAGGTGGTGGACCCCAAGGCCCACAGGAGAGGAGAGAACAGCTAGGCCGCGAGGCAGCCGCAGTTACCGAACCCCAACAGTCCTACAGGGGGAGCTGGGCCTACTGGCACTACAGAACCAGCCTTGACTACCAGTTCACGCAGCCCACATAGGAAGCTCCTAAACTGGAGGCACCCTGGAGTTGGCTAACCCGACCGCACCACGACGAGGCAAGCATAGGTGTCTCAGTGAGCTTGACACAACCCGGAAACAGCTGACGGTGCTGAAACCAGGTTTGGCACGAGGGAGTACCTGTGACAAAAACACTGCCGAGAACCAGCTGGCGGTGCTGGAACCCGGATGCGTTGCCCCAGTGTGCAAGAGCCAATGGCACGACCGAGGACTAGCTGACGGTGCTGGAACCCGGTTACTAAGCTGTAGGTGCCCGCGCTTAAAAGCACTACCAAGGACCGCCTGGCGTTGGCGGAACTCGGATACCCAGGAGGAGGCACCTAAGCCAAAGGCTCGGCCCGGAACCAGCTGACGGTGCTGGAACCAGGTGGTGGACCCCAAGGCCCACAGGAGAGGAGAGAACAGCTAGGCCGCGAGGCAGCCGCAGTTACCGAACCCCAACAGTCCTACAGGGGGAGCTGGGCCTACTGGCACTACAGAACCAGCCTTGACTACCAGTTCACGCAGCCCACATAGGAAGCTCCTAAACTGGAGGCACCCTGGAGTTGGCTAACCCGACCGCACCACGACGAGGCAAGCATAGGTGTCTCAGTGAGCTTGACACAACCCGGAAACAGCTGACGGTGCTGAAACCAGGTTTGGCACGAGGGAGTACCTGTGACAAAAACACTGCCGAGAACCAGCTGGCGGTGCTGGAACCCGGATGCGTTGCCCCAGTGTGCAAGAGCCAATGGCACGACCGAGGACTAGCTGACGGTGCTGGAACCCGGTTACTAAGCTGTAGGTGCCCGCGCTTAAAAGCACTACCAAGGACCGCCTGGCGTTGGCGGAACTCGGATACCCAGGAGGAGGCACCTAAGCCAAAGGCTCGGCCCGGAACCAGCTGACGGTGCTGGAACCAGGTGGTGGACCCCAAGGCCCACAGGAGAGGAGAGAACAGCTAGGCCGCGAGGCAGCCGCAGTTACCGAACCCCAACAGTCCTACAGGGGGAGCT
Source organism: Ranitomeya imitator (assembly GCF_032444005.1). Classification (NCBI taxonomy): domain Eukaryota; kingdom Metazoa; phylum Chordata; class Amphibia; order Anura; family Dendrobatidae; genus Ranitomeya; species Ranitomeya imitator. The sequence continues at coordinate 400,773,513 of NC_091283.1, forward strand.
GGGCCTACTGGCACTACAGAACCAGCCTTGACTACCAGTTCACGCAGCCCACATAGGAAGCTCCTAAACTGGAGGCACCCTGGAGTTGGCTAACTCGACCGCACCACAACGGGGCAAGCATAGGCGTCTCAGTGAAGTTGACACAACCCGGAAACAGCTGACGTGCTGAAACCAGGCTTGGCACGAGGGAGTACCTGTGACAAGAACACTGCCGAGAACCAGCTGGCGGTGCTGGAACCCAGATGCGTTGCCTTGCCTATTAAAGATTGTCTTCCTAGAGCCCCAACTAGCGGTGTTGGAGCAAAGGGTAAGCAGGGGGAGATGAGTGTAGGCCGAAGCCTGCACTGGAGGCAGCTTTGTGTCTGCGTTGCGTTTGCAGGACACTTTGCCGGCTACACACTGGGGGAACAGCTGGCGTTGCTGAACCCCACTAACACAATGGCGTGTGTTTTTCTCTGTGCAGCTAGCACTTGCGGGCAAAAACTAGCGATGTTAGAGCCCGTGTTGAAGCAGGAGGAGGAGGAGAGGAGCAGAGTGTAGGCCGAAGCCTAGTTGAACCAATTTCAAAGGAAACCTTTAACCCCCCCCTCAGGTGTTACAAAGTACAAGAGACACACCTTGTGCAGTATTAATGCTGCACAAGTGAAAGGTTGCTCTATTAATTTGTCTACTTGCACACGCTGAATGAAAGACATACACAATTTACCCCATTCTACAGTCAAACTGTAGTGGATGCGTGACTTGGTTTTTTGATGAGACGCAGCACAGGTGTCCAAAATAACGCCTTGGTGCTTGGCGCAGCTTCCTGAGCGTTGTTATTTGCTGTACAGGAGTCTGCGCTCTTGTGTTATCCCTTGGCAATGCCCTGTTAGCGCTGCCCATCTTATGACATCATTTCATGTTGGCCGGTGCGGTTAACGATGGCCATAAATCCCAGACCCACAGTGTCTTTTCATAAAGCCACACTGCGGTGCTGGGATTCGTGGCCTTGAGCAGTAAATATTTTGGCCGCTCACACACGTCCTTACACCTGCTTCAGACTGGGCGGCCTCTGCTGATCCCTTCTCGCATGCCGCGGCCATGAGGCTGCACAGTCTGAAGAAGGCGGAAGGAGATGAGTTAAGACAGGCGAAGATATGCACTGCTCGTGCCCATCAATCACACCCTCGCAGTCAAAATAATTAAGACAACGAGGAGCATTTTATTCAGGCAGGGCGGACGAACAGGCGCAAGTAGCCAACCAATGATGTCAGAAGACGGGAAGCGCTACCAAGGGGGGTGCTGCGTATCATTAGAAAGGAAAGTCACACCTCAGGGACAGTGGAATGGTCTCAAAGAGACACATTTTGTACGTGTTGAGTTCCACGTGGGCAAGGAGAAAACATCAGCCACCTTGTACAAATGCAGCAGTACTGCTGTACAAGGTGGCTGTTATACATAGAAACACCTGGGGGTGGGGGCCAGGCTCCCTTCAATTTCAGTTCATGTGCCTGCGTGGCGTTTGCAGGTCACGTTGCAAGCTGCACAGCAGGGGAACAGCTGGCGGTGCTGAACCCCACTAACACATTGGCTGGTGTTTTTCTCTGTGCAGCTAGCATTTCCGGGCAAAAACTAGCGGTGTTTGAGCCCAGGGTCAGCAGGAGGAGGAGGAGAGGAGCAAAGTGTAGGCCGAAGCCTGCACTGGTGGCAGCTTTTGGTCGGTTGTGCCAGCGTGGCTTGTGCTGGACACGATGCCGGCTACACAGCGGGGGAACAGCTGGCGGTGCTGAACCCCACTAACACATTGGCTGGTGTTTTTCTCTGTGCAGCTAGCATTTCCGGGCAAAAACTAGCGTTGTTAGAGCCCAGGGTCAGCAGGAGGAGGAGAGGAGCAGAGTGTAGGCCGAAGCCTAGTTGAACCAATTTCAAAGGTTACCTTTAACCCCCCCTCAGGTGTTACAAAGTACAAGAGCCACTCCTTCTGCAGCATTAATGCTGCACAAGTAAAAGGTTGCTCTATTAATTTTTCTACTTGCACAAGCTGAATGCAACACGTAGACTATTTAGCCCATTATACTGTTAATCAGTAGTGGAGGCGTGACTTGTCTTTTTAAAGAAAAGCAGCACAGGTGTCGAAAACAACACCTTTTTGCATGGGCGCAGCTTCCTGTGCGTTGTTAGTTGCTGTACAGGAGTCTGCGCTCTTGTGATCCTTTGGCCATGCGCTGTGAGCGCTTCCTGTCTTATGACCTCATTTCATGTTGGCCGTTGCGGTTAGCGATGGACATGAATCCCAGACCCACAGTGTGTTTTTAAAAAATCACACTGCGGTGCTGGGATTCGTGCCCTGGTGCACTAAATATGTTTGCCGCTCACACATGTCCTTACACCTGCTTCAGACTGGGCGGCCTCATCTGATCCCTTATCGCCTGCCGCGGCCATGAGGACACCCAGTCTGAAGAAGGCGGAAGGAGATGAGTGAACACAGGCAAACATATGCACTGCACATGCCCATCAATCACACCCTCGCTGTCCAAAAAAATAAGACACCGAGGGGCGTTGTTTCGAGCAGGGGAGATGCACAGGCGCAGCCAGCTAACCAATGATGTCAAAAGACGGGCAGCGCTAACAAGGGTGGTGCTGCGTGTCATTACAAAGGAAAGTCACACCTCAGGGACATTGTAATGGTCTCTAATGAGACACATTTTGTACGTGTTGAGTTCCACGTGGGCAAGGAGAAAAAGTCAGCCACCTTGTACAAATGCAGCAGTACTGCTGTACAAGGTGGCTGTTATACATAGAAACACCTGTGGGTGGGGGGCAGGCTCCCTTCAATTTCAGTTCATGTGCCTGCGTGGCGTTTGCAGGTCACGTTGCAAGCTACACAGCAGGGGAACAGCTGGCGTTGCTGAACCCCACTGACACATTGACTGGTGTTTTTCTCTGTGCAGATTGCATGTCCGGGCAAAAACTAGCGGTGTTAGAGCCCAGGGTCAGCAGGAGGAGGAGGAGAGGAGCAAAGTGTAGGCCGAAGCCTGCACTGGTGGCAGCTTTTGGTCGGTTGTGCCAGCGTGGCTTGTGCTGGACACTTTGCCGGCTACACAGCGGGGGAACAGCTGGCGGTGCTGAACCCCACTAACACATTGGCTGGTGTTTTTCTCTGTGCAGCTAGCAGTTCCGGGCAAAAACTAGCGGTGTTTGAGCCCAGGGTCAGCAGGAGGAGGAGGAGAGGAGCAAAGTGTAGGCCGAAGCCTGCACTGGTGGCAGCTTTTGGTCGGTTGTGCCAGCGTGGCTTGTGCTGGACACGATGCCGGCTACACAGCGGGGGAACAGCTGGCGGTGCTGAACCCCACTAACACATTGGCTGGTGTTTTTCTCTGTGCAGCTAGCATTTCCGGGCAAAAACTAGCGGTGTTTGAGCCCAGGGTCAGCAGGAGGAGTAGAGGAGCAGAGTGTAGGCCGAAGCCTAGTTGAACCAATTTCAAAGGTTACCTTTAACCCCCCCCTCAGGTGTTGCAAGGTACAAGAGCCACACCTTGAACAGCATTAATGATGCACAAGTCAAAGGTTGCTCTATTTAATTTTGCTCCTTGCACACGCTGAATTAAACACGTACACTATTTAGCCCATTATACTGTCAAACAGTAGTGGAGGCGTGACTACTAGTCTTTTTAAGGTGACGCAGCACAGGTGTACAAATTTACACCTAGGTGCTGTGCGCAGATTCCTTACCGTTGTTATTTGCAGTACAGGAAACTGCGCTCTTGTGTTATCCCTTGGCAATACCCTGTTAGTGCAGGCCGTCTCATGACCTCATTTCATGTTGGCCGGTGCGGTTAACGATGGCCATAAATCCCAGACCCACAGTGGCTTTTCCTAAAGTCACACTGCGGTGCTGGGATTCGTGGCCTTGTGCAGTAAATATGTTCGCCGCTCACACATGTCCTTACACCTGCTTCAGACTGGGCGGCCTCAGCTGATCCCTTATCGCATGCCGTGGCCATGAGGCCGCACAGTCAGAAGAAGGCGGAAGGAGGGGAGTGAAAACAGGGGAACATATGCACTGCTCGTGCCCATCAATCACACCCTCGCAGTCAAAATATATGAGACAACGGGGGGCGTTGTGTCGGGCAGGGGGGACGCACAGGCACAGCCAGCCAACCAATGATGTCAGGAGACGGGCAGCGCTAACAATGGGGGTGCTGCGTGTCATTAAAAAGGAAAGTCACACCTCAGGGACATTGTAATGGTCTGTAATGAGACACATTTTGTACTTGTTGAGTTCCACGTGTGCAAGGAGAAAAAGTCAGCCACCTTGTACAAATGCAGCAGTACTGCTGTACAAGGTGGCTGTTATACATAGAAACACCTGGGGGGGTGGGGGGCAGGCTCCCTTCAATTTCAGTTCATGTGCCTACGTGGCGTTTGCAGGACACGTTGCCAGCTACACAGCAGGGGAACAGCTGGCGGTGCTGAACCCCACTAACACATTGGCTGTTTTTTTTATCTCTGTGCAGCTAGCATGTCCGGGCAGAAACTGGCGTTGTTTGAGCCCAGGGTCAGCAGGAGGAGGAGAGGAGCAAAGTGTAGGCCGAAGCCTGCACTGGTGGCAGCTTTTGGTCAGTTGTGCCAGCGTGGCTTGTGCTGGACACGATGCCGACTACACAGCAGAGGAACAGCTGGCGGTGCTGAACCCCACTAACACATTGGCTGGTGTTTTTCTCTGTGCAGCTAGCATGTCCGGGCAGAAACTGGCGTTGTTTGAGCCCAGGGTCAGCAGGAGGAGGAGAGGAGCAAAGTGTAGGCCGAAGCCTGCACTGGTGGCAGCTTTTGTTCTGTTGTGCCAGCGTGGCTTGTGCTGGACACGTTGCCGACTACACAGCAGGGGAACAGCTGGCGTTGCTGAACCCCACTAACACATTGGCTGGTGTTTTTCTCTGTGCAGCTAGCATTTCCGGGCAAAAACTAGCGGTGTTTGAGCCCAGGGTCAGCAGGAGGAGTAGAGGAGCAGAGTGTAGGCCGAAGCCTAGTTGAACCAATTTCAAAGGTTACCTTTAACCCCCCCCTCAGGTGTTGCAAGGTACAAGAGCCACACCTTGAACAGCATTAATGATGCACAAGTCAAAGGTTGCTCTATTTAATTTTGCTCCTTGCACACGCTGAATTAAACACGTACACTATTTAGCCCATTATACTGTCAAACAGTAGTGGAGGCGTGACTACTAGTCTTTTTAAGGAGACGCAGCACAGGTGTACAAATTTACACCTAGGTGCTGTGCGCAGATTCCTTACCGTTGTTATTTGCAGTACAGAAAACTGCGCTCTTGTGTTATCCCTTGGCAATACCCTGTTAGTGCAGGCCGTCTCATGACCTCATTTCATGTTGGCCGGTGCGGTTAACGATGGCCATAAATCCCAGACCCACAGTGGCTTTTCCTAAAGTCACACTGCGGTGCTGGGATTCGTGGCCTTGTGCAGTAAATATGTTCGCCGCTCACACATGTCCTTACACCTGCTTCAGACTGGGCGGCCTCAGCTGATCCCTTATCGCATGCCGCGGCCATGAGGCCGCACAGTCAGAAGAAGGCGGAAGGAGGGGAGTGAAAACAGGGGAACATATGCACTGCTCGTGCCCATCAATCACACCCTCGCAGTCAAAATATATGAGACAACGGGGGGCGTTGTGTCGGGCAGGGGGGACGCACAGGCACAGCCAGCCAACCAATGATGTCAGGAGACGGGCAGCGCTAACAATGGGGGTGCTGCGTGTCATTAAAAAGGAAAGTCACACCTCAGGGACATTGTAATGGTCTGTAATGAGACACATTTTGTACTTGTTGAGTTCCACGTGTGCAAGGAGAAAAAGTCAGCCACCTTGTACAAATGCAGCAGTACTGCTGTACAAGGTGGCTGTTATACATAGAAACACCTGGGGGGGTGGGGGGCAGGCTCCCTTCAATTTCAGTTCATGTTCCTGCGTGGCGTTTGCAGGAAACGTTGCCAGCTACACAGCAGGGGAACAGCTGGCGGTGCTGAACCCCACTAACACATTGGCTGGTGTTTTTCTCTGTGCAGCTAGCATGTCCGGGCAGAAACTGGCGTTGTTTGAGCCCAGGGTCAGCAGGAGGAGGAGAGGAGCAAAGTGTAGGCCGAAGCCTGCACTGGTGGCAGCTTTTGTTCTGTTGTGCCAGCGTGGCTTGTGCTGGACACGTTGCCGACTACACAGCAGGGGAACAGCTGGCGGTGCTGAACCCCACTAACACATTGGCTGGTGTTTTTCTCTGTGCAGCTAGCAGTTCCGGGCAAAAACTAGCGGTGTTTGAGCCCAGGGTCAGCAGGAGGAGTAGAGGAGCAGAGTGTAGGCCGAAGCCTAGTTGAACCAATTTCAAAGGTTACCTTTAACCCCCCTCAGGTGTTGCAAGGTACAAGAGCCACACCTTGTGCAGCATTAATGCTGCACAAGTAAAAGGTTGCTCTATTTGTTTTGCTCCTTGCACACGCTGACTAAAACACGTACACTATTTAGCCCATTATACTGTCAAACAGTTGTGGAGGCGTGACTTGTCTTTTTAACGAGACGCAGCACAGGTGTCAAAATTTGCACCTAGGTACTGGGCGCAGATTCCTGAGCGTTGTTATTTGCTGTACAGGAGTCTGCGCTATTGTGATCCCTTGGCCATGCGCTGTGAGCGCTTCCTGTCTTCTGACCTCATTTCATGTCGGCCGTTGCGGTTAGCGATGGACATGAATCCCAGACCCACAGTGTGTTTTCAAAAAATCACACTGCGTGGCTGGGATTCGTGGCCTTGTGCAGTAAATAGGTTTGCCGCTTACACATGTCCTTACACCTGCTCCAGACTGGGCGGCCTCAGCTGATCCCTTATCGCCTACCACGGCCAGGAGGCCGCACAGTCTGAAGAAGGCGGAAGGAGATGAGTTAAGACAGGCGAACATATGCACTGCTCGTGCCCATAAACCACACCCTCGCTGACAAAATAAATATGACAACGAGGGGCGTTGTTTCTAGCAGGGCGGATGCACAGGCGCAGCCAGCTAACCATGATGACAAAAGACGGGAAACGCTACCAAGGGGGGTGCTGCGTATCATTACAAAGGAAAGTCACACCTCAGGGACAGTGGAATGGTCTCAATGAGACACATTTTGTACGTGTTGAGTTCCACGTGGGCAAGGAGAAAAAGTCAGCCACCTTGTACAAATGCAGCAGTACTGCTGTACTAGGTGGCTGTTATACATAGAAACACCTGGGGGGGTGGGGCCAGGTTCCCTTTTAATTTCAGTTCCTGTGCCTGCATGGCGTTTGCAGGTCACGTTGCCGGCTACACAGCAGGGGAACAGCTGGCGTTGCTGAACCCCACTAACACATTGGCTGGTGTTTTTCTCTGTGCAGCTAGCACTTCCGGGCAAAAACTAGCGGTGTTTGAGCCCAGGGTCAGCAGGAGGAGGAGAGGAGCAGAGTGTAGGCCGAAGCCTGCACTGGTGGCAGCTTTTGTTCTGTTGTGCCAGCGTGGCTTGTGCTGGACACGTTGCCGACTACACAGCAGGGGAACAGCTGGCGGTGCTGAACCCCACTGACACATCACCTAGTGTTTTTTCTGTGTAGACAACACTTCCAGGTGGCAACTGACAGTGTTGAAACCCAGGGAATCAAAGAGGAGCAGAGTGTAGGCCGAAGCCTGCAGTGGAGCAAGTTGAAAGGGAACCTTTAACCCCCCCCCCCCAGGCATTTGTTGCTGAAAGAGCCATCTTGTACAGCAGTAATACTGCACATGGAAAATGGTTGTTCCGAAAATTATGCTCCTTGCAAACGCTGAAGTACACACTCATATAATGTGTCCCCTCACACCGTCAAACCATCCCGGAAGTGGGACTTTCCTTTGTAATGTGACACAGCACAGCCGTCATTCCAACCCCCTTGGTGCCGGGCGCCACCTCCTCAACGTTGTTTGGTTCTGTCACGGAGCCCGCGCTGTAATGTTATCCCTTGGCCATGCACAGTTAGCGGTGCCCGTCTTCTGACATCATGTAGGTGTCAGGCTGGCAGTGCCTGTGCGTCCAAGCTGCCCGAGATCCAACCTTGCAGTGTCATCTAATGTAGTCCCACTGCGGGCCAGGGATCCATGGGCATGCGCAGTGCATATCATCGCCTCTCACTCACCTCCTTCCTGCTTCTTCAGACTGTGCGGCGTCACGGCCGTGGCATGCTATTAGGGATCAGCTGACGCCGCCTAGTCTGAAGAAGCGTGAAGAAGGGGAGTGAGAGGCTAGTATATGCACTGCGCATGGCCATGGATACCAGGCCCACTGTGGGATCACATTAGACGACACTGCGAGGTGTGATTTCGGGCAGCGTGGACGCACAGGCGCAGCCAGGACGACAACAAATGATGTCAGAGGACGGGCAGCGCAAACTGTGCATGGCCAAGGGATAACATAACAGCGCAGGGTCCATGACGGAATCAAACAACGCTAAGGAGGCAGCGCACGGTGCCAAGGGGGTAGCAATGACGGCTGTGCTGCGTCACATTACAAAGGAAAGTCCCACCTCCGGGACGGTTGGACGGTGTGAGGGGACACATTACATGAGTGTGTAGTTCAGCGTTTGCAAGGAGCATAATTTCAAGAGCGACCTTTCCCTTGTGCAGTATTAGTGCTGCACATGGTGGCTCTTTCAGTAACAAACGCCTAGGGGGGGGGGGACAGGTCCCCTTACATTTTAGTTGTGCCAGCGTGGCGGTCGCATGACACGTTGCCGGATACACAGCTGGGGATCAGCTGACGTTACTGAACCCCAATAACAGAGGAGCGACTGTTGACTGTGCACACAGCACTTCCAGGCACCAACTGGCGGTGTTAGAGCCCAGGGACAGCAGGAGGAGCAGATTGGAGGTATTGCCGCACACACAGCTGGGGATCAGCTGACGTTACTGAACCCCAATAACAGAGGAGCGACTGTTGACTGTGCACACAGCACTTCCAGGCACCAACTGGCGGTGTTAGAGCCCAGGGACAGCAGGAGGAGCAGATTGGAGGTATTGCCGCACACACAGCTGGGGATCAGCTGACGTTACTGAACCCCAATAACAGAGGAGCGACTGTTGACTGTGCACACAGCACTTCCAGGCACCAACTGGCGGTGTTAGAGCCCAGGGACAGCAGGAGGAGCAGAGGAACAGAGTGTAGGCCGAAGCCTGATTGGAGCAAGTTGAAAGGAAACCTTTAACCCCCCCCCCAAGACGTTTGTAGCTGAAAGAGCCATGTTGTGCAGCACTAAGGATGCAAAAGGAAATGGTTGCTCTTTTAATTATGCTCCTTGCAAACACCGAAGTAAACACTAAAAATGTGTCCCTTTATACCGTTAAACCGTTCCGGAGGTGCGAATTTCCTTCGTAATGGGACACAGCACAGCTGTCATTCCTATCCCCTTGATGCCGTGCGCTGCCTCCTCAGCGTTGTTTTAAGCTGTCACGGAGCCTGCGCTGTTCTGTTAGCCCTTGGCCATGCCCAATTAGCGCTGCCTGTCTTCTGACATAATTTGGTGTCAGGCTGTCAGTGCCTGTGCGTCCACGCTGCTCCAGATCCCACCTCGCAGTCTCATCTAACGTAATCCCACTGCGGGCCTTGGAACCATGGGCATGCACAGTGCATAACCTCGACTCTCACTCCCCTCCTTCCCTCTTCTTCAGACTGTGCGGTGTCACGGCCGTGGCATGCTAGGGATCAGCTGACGGCGCACAGTCTAAAGAAGGCAGAGGGAAATGAGCGAGAGCCCGAGGGGAAGATATGCACTGCGCATGCCCATGGATCCCAGGCCCGCAGTGTGACTCAATCAGAAGACACTGCGAGGCGGGATCTCGGGCACCGCGGCCGCACAGGCGCAGCCAGCCTGACACCAAATTATGTCAGAAGACAGGCAGCGCAAATAGGGCATGCCCAAGGGATAACAGAACAGCGCAGGCTCCGTGACAGCTTAAAACAACGCTGAGGAGGCAGCGCATGGCACCAAGGGGGTAGGAATGACGGCTGTGCTGCGTCACATTACGAAGGAAAGTCCCAGCTCCGGGACGGTATAACGGTATCAGTGAACACATTTTATAAGTGTTAAGTTCTGCGTGTGCAAAGAGCTAAAAAAAAAAAGCTACCTTTTCCTTGTGCAGCATTACTGCTGCACAAGATGGCTCTTTCAGTAACAAACGACGGGGGGGGGGGGGGGACAGGTTCCCTTACATTTAGGTTGTTGTGCCAGCGTGGCGGTCGCAGGACACATTGCCGGCTACACAGCTGGGGATCAGCTGACGTTACTGAAACCCAATAACACTGGGTCGTATGTTTTTACTGTGCAGCCTGCACTTCTGAGCCGCAACTGGCGGTGTTGGAGCCCAGGAATAGCAGTTCAGGTGGTAGAAAGATGAACACAGCAGGAGACCTGGATGACACCCAATTACTTAATCAGGCAGAGGAGTGGCAAATTCCTGCGAGATCCAGGCCTGGTTCATTTTCAGGAAAGTAAGCCGGTCAACGTTATCGGAGGATAGTCGCATGCGACGGTCTGTTAGTACACCACCTGCGGCACTAAAGACACGTTCCGATAAGACACTAGCCGCAGGGCAAGCCAGCACCTCCAATGCATACTGGCTTAGCTCTGGCCATGTATCCAGCTTAGAGACCCAAAACTTGAACGGGGAAGAGCCGTCTGGGAGTACAGTAAGAGGGCAAGCCATGTAGTCTGTCACCATCTGACGGAACCGTTGCCTCCTGCTGACTGGAGCCGCCGGTGATGGTGTAGACATTTGGGGCGGGCACACAAAAGTGTGCCAGAGTTGTGCCATACTGGGCTTGCCTTGGGCAGAGGCACTGCTTCTGCTCCCTCTTTGGGCAGAGCCTCCCCCACTGCCTCGACGCACTGAGCTGCTTTGTAAAGCACTAGCAGCACTCCTCTCAGTTGGACAGGAGAAGATGATGGAATTCACCAGTGTGTCGTGGTACTCCCGCAATTTACGCTCCCGGGTCAACGCAGGGATGAGGTTTTGGACGTTGTCCCGGTAGCGAGGATCGAGGAGGGTGAACACCCAATAATCAGGCATGTTGAGAATGTGGTCGATGCGGCGGTCGTTTCTCAGGCACTGCAGCATGAAATCCACCATGTGCTGCAGAGTGCCAACTGGCCCAGAAACGCTGTCCCCTGCTTGAGACATGATCTCTGCCCGCTCGTCATCACCCCACCCTCGCTGTACACACTGACCACTGGACAATTGTGTCGCTCCCTCCTCTGGACGGAGCTCTTCCTCCTCCATTGACTCCTCCTCATCCTCCTCACAAATTGGCCCCTGCGTACCCCTTTGTGAGGAACCACGTGGCGCTGACTCTCCAGAAGCTGATGGAAAAGGTGACTCCTCATCCTCCACCTCTTCCACCACATCATCCCTTAACCCTTGCAAAGTTTGCTGAAGCAGGCAGATAAGGGGGACAGTCATGCTGACTAGTGCATCATCTGCACTTGCCATCCGCGTGGAATAATCAAAAGGACGCAAAACCTGGCAGACGTCCTTCATAGTGGCCCACTCTGTGGTTGTGAAGTCTGATCGGCGCTGACTGTGACTTCTTTGCGCCTGATGCAGCTGGTACTCCATAACTGCTTGCTGCTGCTCACACAACCGCTCCAACATATGTAACGTGGAATTCCACCGGGTAGGTAGGTCACATATGATGCGGTGTTCCGGAAGGCGGAATCGGCGCTGCAGAGCAGCAATGCGGGATCTGGCCAAGCTGGAACGCCGCAAGTGAGCACACTCTAGGCGGACCTTGTGCAGCAGGGCATCAAGATCCGGATAGTCCCTCAGAAAACTCTGCACAACCAAATTGAGCACATGTGCCAGACATGGGATGTGAGTGAGGTTGCCAAGGGCCAAAGCTGCCACCAGATTTCGGCCATTGTCACACACTACCATGCCTGGCTGGAGATTCGCTGGCAGTAACCACACATCGCTCTCCTGCTTTATGGCATTCCAGAGCTCCTGCGCTGTGTGGCTTCGATGCCCCAATGAAACTAGTTTCAAGACGGCCTGCTGACGTTTGGCCACGGCTGTGCTCATGTCGGTCATAGGTAAACGTTCACGGGTCCATGTGGGGGTGGACTGTGACGGATCCTGCAGAGAGGAATCAGAGGAACTGGTGTAAGAGGAGGAGTCGATGCGTACAGACTGGATTCCTGCAATCCTTGGAGTGGGCAGGACACGTCCTGCGCCACTCGCACGATCTGTACCTGGCTCAACAACATTAACCCAATGGGCAGTGAGGGAAACATATCGCCCCTGTCCATGCTGACTGGTCCACGCATCGGTGGTGAGGTGGACCTTGCTACTGACGGCGTTCAGTAGCACATGTTTTATGTTTGCCTCAACATGCCTGTGCAGGGCAGGGACAGCCTGCCTGCTGAAGTAAAAGCGGCTGGGCACCTTGTACTGTGGGACTGCCAATGCCATCAAGTCACGGAAGCTGTCAGTCTCCACCAGCCTGAACGAGAGCATTTCCAGGGACAACAGTTTGGCAATGCCTGCATTCAGAGCCTGTGCTCGGGGGTGGTTGGCCGAGAATGCCCGCCTTTTCTCCCATGCCTGTACTACCGATGGCTGTAGAGTAGACTGGGAGTGTGAGGATGACTGGGAAGGTGGTGCTGTGGGTGGAATTACACAAGGTCTCTGGGAGGAAGCCAAACCAGCTGTGCGTGAGCTGGAGGAAGAGGCAACACGAGCTGAAGAGGTGGTAGCTGCCGCTGTTGGTTGGCCTACATCTTCAGTGTGTTTCTGTAACTCCACCGCGTGCCTGGTCCGCACATGTTTCCACATATTTGTGGTATTGAGGTTGCTGACATTTTTCCCTCTTTTTACTTTATGATGACACAGCTTGCATTTGACAAAACAAATGTCATCTGCAACTGTGTCAAAAAAGGACCAGGCACTGCAAGTCTTGGGAGCGCCCTTTTTGGCTTTGGAAAGAGACAGGCTCCTAACGGGTGCCAAAGTGGAGGCTACAGGCTCCGCAGTCTTCCCCCTCCCTCTTTGGCCCGTAAGAGGAAGCTCTTCCTCTGAGCTGCTCCCACCACCTTCCTGTTCCTCACGCCACGATGGGTCAAGGACCTCATCATCTCCACTACCCTCTGCCACCAACTGCTCCTCCTGGGTAGTCTCAGCAGCACAGTACGCACGAGAAAGCGGCACCTGAGTTTCATCATCAGATGCGTACTGCGCTGTGGTCACCGGAGGCACTGGCCCACCTGCCTCTTCAGAGTCAGAGAGAAAAAGGTGTTGGGCATCACTGCACACTGCCTCTTCTTCCATTTCTCCAATGCTGCTTGGCTGGCCCCCTGTTTCCAAGCCAAGAGATTCAGAGAACAGAAGTAGAGACGGCTCCTGTCCTGGGCTCTCTGACTGCCTGGCCAATTTGGCAGGTGGTGAAGAGACAGATGGCTGCTCTCCAGTGCTCTGTGCCTGAGAGGATGTGGCACTAACTGAAGTCGATGCCGAGGCGTTAGCTGCCATCCACCCGACAACGGCTTCAATTTGGTCTTCACGCAGCAGCGGTGCACGGCGCTCTCCGACAAAGCTGCGCATGAAGGACTGTTCCCTGCTGAAACTGAGTGACGACGAGTCACCGGCGCCCGCAGCAGGCACAGAATCACCACGTCCTCTCCCTGCTCCTCTCCCTGCTCCGTGCCCACGCCCACGTGCCTTACTCCCTGCCCTCTTCATCTTGGTTGACAGATAAAGATAAGCAGAAAAGTACTAAGGCCTTAGTGTGCTTATTCCTGTAATGCTCCTCCTAACAGGTGTAAGAAACACTAATGTTGTAAATTGTGGACTAAACTTTATTATTTTTCAAATGTGGCCTACACAAGTGTTAAGTTGTGTTTGGTGAACTTAACTTTTTTTTTGGTGCAGATCGGGCTACAGAGCTAGTTTAAATCACACGGAGACCGTGCAGACAGCCGTAAACGGCGCTGCAAGGCCAAAAAACCCTCCTCTAGGTTATCCTATATAGTGTTTTTCCACTATTTAGCTGGATACAAGTGGAAAGATACTAATAGGAATTTTTTTTTTCAAATTTTAAACTGGCTGCACTATTTGAAAAAAAGGAAATTGTTTTTCAAGGTATGAGGCAGTAACGCACCCTGAGCTGAATCCAACCGGCTATGGCTGCACACAGACTACAGGGCGAGCTGCGCTCACACAGAGACCGTGCAGACAGCCGTAAACGGCGCTGCAAGGCCCCAAAAAAACCCTCTAGGTTATCCTATGTAGTGTTTTTCCACAATTGAGCTGGAGACTGGTGGAAAGACACTAATAGGAATTTTTTTTTTTTCAAATTTTAAACAGGCTGCACTATTTAAAAAAAATGAAAATTTTTCTCAAGGTATGAGCCAGTAACGAACCCTGAGCTGAATCCAACCGGCTATGGCTGCACACAGACTACAGGGCGAGCTGGGCTCACACGGAGACCGTGCAGACAGCCGTAAACGGCGCTGCAAGGCCAAAAAACCCTCCTCTAGGTTATCCTATATAGTGTTTTTCCACTATTTAGCTGGATACGAGTGGAAAGACACTTATAGGATTTTTTTTTGTCAAATTTTAAACAGGCTGCACTATTTGAAAAAAAAGGAAAATTTTTCTCAAGGTATGAGCCAGTAACGAACCCTGAGCTGAATCCAACCGGCTATAGCTGCACACAGACTACAGGGCGAGCTGGGCTCACACGGAGACCGTGCAGACAGCCGTAAACGGCGCTGCAAGGCCAAAAAACCCTCCTCTAGGTTATCCTATATAGTGTTTTTCCACTATTTAGCTGGATACGAGTGGAAAGACACTAATAGGAATTTTTTTTTTCAAATTTTAAACAGGCTGCACTATTTGAAAAAAAGGAAAATTTTTCTCAAGGTATGAGCCAGTAATGAACCCTGAGCTGAATCCAACCGGCTATGGCTGCACACAGACTACAGGGCGAGCTGGGCTCACACGGAGACCATGCAGACAGCCGTAAACGGCGCTGCAAGGCCCAAAAACCCCCCTCTAGGTTATCCTATGTAGTGTTTTTCCACAATAGAGCTGGAGACTGGTGGAAAAACACTAATAGGAAATTTGAGAAAAAATGTGCAGCAGGCTGCACTAAGAGCAAAAAAGAACAACTGTGTGAGGCAGTGTGAACCCCCCCTGAGCTGAATACAACCGGGTATATGGCTGCACACAGACTACAGAGTGAGCTGCACACACACACACACACAGAGACCTTGCAGAACGCTGTTAAAACAGCGCCGCAAGGCAAGAGCAAGGTGAACAGTGAAGAACACACAGCGTTTTGCTAAATTAGCCTTTGGAAAGGAAAATAAAGCAATTAGCAAGCTCAACTGGCCCTCAGTTAGAACACAGCGTCCTGTCCCTAACTGAAATCACAGCAGAGTGAGCGCAAAATGGCGGCAGCGCTTTTTTATAGTGCAGAGTGACATCATTTCAGCAGCCAATCCCAGCCTTGCCAGTACTTACATGCCCACCATGCTAAACAGGATGTGCCCACACTTTCATTCATTCCTCATTGGCTGCTGCGTTCAATTTGAATTCTGGGAACTTCCGATTCCGGTATCCGATACGCGGGAAGTATCGGAATTCAGTATCGGAATTCCGATACCGCAAATATCGGCCGATACCCGATACTTGCGGTATCGGAATGCTCAACACTAGTAAGCATTCCATCTTTATCCTGCTATAGTTGGCCACCAACTCCTTAGTTTTCTTAACATTTAGTTGTAGATAGTTACCATTGCACCAATCCACGAAATTCGACACCACCCTTCTGTATTCCTCATCCCCCTGATCTCCCCTAATGCATCCCACAACCACGAAGTCATCCGAAAATTTTTGAAGGTCGCAAAGTTCAGATTTATACTGAAAGTCTGAAGTATACAAAAGCGTGTAGATGGTTATAGGATGCAATTGATTGCAGTTATATATTCCAAAGAGTGTGTAACCAAATATTAAGTTGAGTGTGTCAACAATTTTGTCCAGTCTATTTTGGTGTTTTTTGTGAAATTATGTTCAATTTCCCTTTTTCTCAACAACACTTGGAGCTGTCTAAGCAGCTACTAAAAGGTCAACGACAATCTATATTAAACCAATAGGAACCCTTTATGTACTAAAGATAACACAAATAAAATATAACTTTTAATTAATATGCCAATTAAAACCATGCCACAAATACAACCAGATAAACACATAAAACACACAACCGTGTACTCTGGGATAACCCTACCAAACAATACCTCTTAGTACTGCCTACCTATCAGTGGAGGTTGGCACCCTAAACACAGATACGAGATTGGCGCCCCCACTCACCGTCGGCTGTCCCTATGTCTCCTAGTATGGATCCTAAAATAGGTGTCACATACAGACCAGCACTTACACTAGACAGGAAAAAGATAGGCAGACTAACTGGCTGATTGTATATACTGTATATATATTTATGAATAATCATATATATAAACTAGGTTTTGTGGCAGGGTGAGATACACGGACTAAAGACCAACAATGTGCATAACAAAAAAGTGCTCGTGTATTAAAAATAGGCCTCACTACCTCTGTCCCCTACTGCCGTGCAGCCTGCCTAGCTGTGGAGGTTGGCACCCTACTGGTCAGCGGAATGGCGCCCCACACTCTGCGACGACTGGCCCTGGGAAGCCCTAATATTAAATCCCAACCTGATAATAATCAGACACAGATGTGTAAATACACAAAAATGGCAAGGCACAAAAACATATATAGCTGCAGAGAAAAAGAACGCTTATCTTCAGCCGAAGATAGCCTAGTGCTTAGATATATGCATGGTAAACAGAGGGTGAGCCCGATACTTATCAGTGTTGATATTTCAAACGCCTCTACGCGTTTCACTCCAGCGGATCATCAGGAGGCCTTGATATGTAGATGCTGCCTTTCCCTTTTTCTCTCTGTTTTTGTTTGTGTTGGTCCAATTACACACAAAGGAAATAAACATGTATAACAAAATATTTGTAATTGTAATAATGTTCTGGGAGAAATACTTCATATTCTGGAACAATTTTAAGGGTGCCAACACTTTTGGCCATGACTGTATGCATACTGTATGTATATATAATATATTTTTTAACACAATTTTTTTATTTTATTTTATATTATTTGCGCATTTCTTTTATTGTTTACATAAATGTCCTTTTTTTCAGCAACTTTACTAATAATACACAAGCGTTCCGTCACATGTACCATTTTGTGTCGTTCTTTTGGCGCCTTTTTTCAATATTTTTATCTATTTAAATGTATTCTTAAAATGTTTTATTTGAATACTGTGGTTCTACTGATGACAAAGCTAGTCCAACTTCGAAACACAAAGAAAATAAACCGCTTGGTCAAATTTTCCCATTGTTCTTGGTTTCTTCAGTCCTACATTGACAGAGTAGAATTCCACCCCTATTCCCCTACTATTTGATCAACATGACGGGATTCCCTGGCTTGAGATGTAGTAGCTGATATATTTGATTCATCAGTTGTGGGTCAAACAACCCCACAAGGTGATCAGCTCCCTCTCCTTCACCTTGATATTCCTCCTTATGATAAGACCCAATTGCACTTGGTGTTCCTTTTTACTGTTAAAAAACCTCGACAGAGGGACTTACATTTTGCGAGTGATGGAACCGTGACTCTCATAATTGCACAAGCTCCACCAACTCCCTTTGGCCTGCAGCTTCCACTGAAGGATACCACAGAAAAATGGAATTGATGAAAAAATTTGGGTTCACTTGGAATTTTGCAAAAACATCAAAAATATTGAAAAGAAGTAGATACGCATTTCAGGCCACAACAGTATTAGTGACAACGCCCTATTAGTCTCCGATGCAGAATTATGGTGAGTGTATAAGTGGTATTATTTATATTGTTGTGTCCTGACAAAGGGGGAGCCCAAAATGTGTAGACCATTCTTTTTTAAAAATTTTTTAATGTTTTTGAGAAATTCCAAATAAACTGATTTTAATGAGATCAAGACTTTCATCGTACCTATGATCAATTTCACCATGGGGACTAAGGTTCTTGTGATAGAAGGCATATCTAGATAATGAGGGATGGAGGATTGGCCCTCCCTATACCAAGTTACAAGTGTTCATTGCCTCTGCTGCGCCCCCACAGGATGGATGAGTTATATCAAGGACCCAAGTGTAATGAATAGGTTGTTTATATAATACCATATCTCATACATAACCACAGGATTCATGACAAGCAGGATTGTCTCTCCAGTATCTTGCGGCTTGGTGCTCTCCTCTCTCCTGGCATGTGGCTCTGATTATTGGAGGAGACACAGATCTTGCACTTTGTGGCAGAACTGGGGGCATGTAGCAGCCAAAACAGCTGCCAACCCAACCTCATGACTTAACTGAGGGAAAGGACAATTCCATTCTGGTGAAGTTATTTTCTTTGGTGTCATAAGCCGCTCCTGTCCAGTTCTAGATTAAGATCAAACATTTACAGCATGTCATGTGGGTTTTCCAATAACGGGTCTGACCAGTGGGACCCACACAACAATTATGCCTATATCAATATTCCCATTTGATATAAATGCTTGCACCAGAACAACTGGGCACCGCTCTTCACAGGTATGGTGGGAGTCTAATCAGCAACACCCTGAGGATCAAAATAATATACCATAAAATTCGGCAAAGAGAATACCCCGTCATTAGAAAAATCTGATAAAAAAAAAAAGTTTAAACTGATGTAGCAAGTGGCAAGTTATCAAGACAAACATATAATGCCGGCACCCTATGTTAAAAAACTTCTTCATAGGAGAGAACTTCTGCGTTGTGCACGCTCCTTCCCTGCATATTGAAAGCAAATTGCACTCCCATTACAACATACCTTGACAACAGCACAAAGATTAACCCATTAACAACCGCCTGACATCTTTTGATACAATTGCTGTCACAACTCTGTTGTTGGGTCTCTTTCTCTGTCCCTAACGCTAGGGGGCTCCCTAGCTCGCCCCGTTACCCAAGTTACTTCAATGGTGAAGATGCTGTGGCCACGTACCTTTCCTTAGCTCCTGAGTCCACCCTCAGTCTGTACGCCTTCCCCCACCAGGGAAGAGGGGAGTAGTAGTGTACCATAATACACCAAACAGACTAACAAACTAATATGAACAATGAAAAATACCAAACATACAAATATACACACATAAACAACAGAGGTATGCACCAAGGAGTGGAGGATTGGGTAAAGCCAAAGTAGAAGAAAGGTTATTATCACACACTCAAAAACCTAGCAACAGTCACAGATAATCCCACCAAATGCCTTCCTCCAACAACCATCAGCAACAACTTCAAGCCATGCAGCAAAAGCTAACTATGACAATACAGTTGTGCTCAAACGTTTACATACCCCGGCAGAATTTTCGCTTTCTTAGCCTTTTTTCAGAGAATATGAATGATAACACAAGCCATTTATTGTCAAAAGTTGCGTTCTCACTAGGACGCAACATATTTTTTGAATAGAGATCGATAAAACACATTATGGATCTTTAAAAAGTGAAGCAAAGCAAGGTGGAATGGGATTGACGACAGCCACAATCTTATAAGGACCGATGAACCTGGGACCCAGTTTCCAAGAGGGAATCGTCAACTTAATTCCTTGAGGGCAACCACACCAAGTCACCAACACACAGGTCCGGACCTACCAAGCGTCTTTGATCAGCCACACTCTTATATTTGGACCCCATCTTCCTCAAATTATCAATAACCCCTTGCCACATAGACATAATTGATGATGAAAATCGTTCTTCTTCAGGTAATCGAGAAGAACGATTCCTATGAAATGAGCTAACTGACAATGAAACCCGTATGCCCCGAAAAAATGGGGACTTACCAGTAGACCCATGACAATGATTATTTACCGCAAATTCAGCTAGAGGTGAGTAGGTAACCCAATCCTCAAAATTCTCAGACACAAAACACCTAAGATAAGTCTCAAAATTCTGGTTAACCCATTCAGTTTGCCCAATAGACTGTGGGTGAAATGTTGAAGAGAATGTGGATTCCCAAACGATTGCAAAATTCCCTCCAAAATTTGTAATTAAACTGAACTACCCCGATCAGACACAATATCGGTAGGGATCCCATGTAATTTTATCATCTCATCGATGAAAATTTGAGCCAAGGTCTTGATCAGTGATAAAATTGCCCAATAAATAAAGGACCACTGGGAATTGCCTATGGTTGGAGAGACCCAGACGGACGACTATGAGAGGTTTTACAATGCACATACAGCACCCCAGAGACCTGGTCGTTGCAGTGATGTCGCTCTGCCACTAAGGGGAGTGATGGTATGTTTGATGGCACTAAAGGAGTTCACCTGACCAGGTATCACAGTCACACACTACATTTCACACTCCGGCCACCAGGGGGAGCAAAAGGCACTATTTACTAGGCCACTCCTCACACTTTGGTAAAACTGGGGGTTGGATAGGAAGTTAGTCAGAAGCTGGCTGGGTTTTGTCCAGGCAACATCCCGTGGCAGGGGGTGTTGCGGGGAAGATTCAGAGGGGTCCCTGTCAGGCGTGGGAACCTGGCAGTGACTTAGCGACAAGGACAGATCGTTACAGAACCGCGCCTGCACTACCTTGCGGCGGTATCTAAAGAAAGGACACGAAGCGAAGTATATTGTGGAGCAGTCAGAAACGAGATGAAAGCACAAAGGAGATATCCAGTAGGAGTCGTGCCCCGAGTTCGGCAACATCCTACTGAGGCGCATAGCTGGTGGCCAGAACGCCGAGGAAGTAACTGACTCCAAGCATTACTTCAAACAGAGGCAGGACAGTTGATTATAAGTTGGCTGTCTAACATACATCACCTAAGAAGACATAGGGGGCAAGCGTGGAGAGGGGCGTCTCTAGGGTCCCAGAATAGCTCCGAGCCTTCCCGTCAAACAGGTGCGTCCTAGCCATAACAAACTGGGGGACGAAGCAGAACTTCAGAATAGAAACGACAGTTGTGAGGACTATCCCGAATGCTCAGCAGGGAAGGACTGCAACACACAGGCGCTAGTTGGTAGGCACTGATTTCCACCTGCAAGGGGAACTCTGGATGTGCCTTCGGACCGGCCGGTCTCAGCCAGCCCTGTTAACTGTGCTCTGGATTGAGGATCCTGAAGTCACCAGTAAAGAGGTAAAAAGACTGCAACCCTGTGTCCTCATTATTAACTGCGCCTCACACCATCGCCACCTACACTACTGGGAAGGCCTGGGGATACACTTCACCTGTGGGAAGGTATACCATCTAGCTGCCATTCCATCACCCCAGCGGACCCCGTAGCAGCGTCGGTCGCCCTGACCGAACACCACAGGTGGCGTCACGAACCCTTGACAAACTACCATTAACTCTTTCATTGGACGCCCCTTAGCAGGGTCACGGACCGGGTCCCGCCACCGTGACAACCCCAGAACTGAGACAGAGAGGACCGGTACAGAGTAACCTGTGTCCCTGTGTCTGGGGGCGCTCCACACACAGACACTGCAGATGGCCACATACTCCTGGACATCTTGATGTACCCCTGACCAACAAAAAGGCAGAGTAAGAAGATTTGTGGTGGCTTTATAAAAGCAAGATCGAATCATGATGTTCACTAAGAATTCTCAGACCGAGATTCACTGGTAAAAACAGTATACCTAACGGACAGGCAGCCGGGGCGTCCCCCTGAGTGTCAACAACTTCTCTTTCAAGATCAGGGCATACAGACGCAATAACCACCCCTTTTTGTAGTATAGTAACTAGTTCAAAATTATCTCCACCCCCACGAAAAAACAACAAGATAAGGCATCCGCCTTAATGTTCTTGTTCCCAGGCCTATATGTAACAATAGTTAAACCTGGTGAAGAACAATGCCCATCTTGCCTACTGAGGCCTTAGACGTTTTACAGACTCTAGGTATATGAGATTCTTATGATCTATGATTACCATAACCAGATGAACTGCCCCCTCCTGAAAATGACAAAACTCTTCAAAGGCCCACCTGATTGCCAAGAGTTCCCTGTTACCAATGTCATAATGTCTCTCTGCAGATGACAATTTTTTTTAGAAAAGTATGCACATGGACATAATTTACCAGGAGATGCACCATGCGACAATACAGCTCACACCTCCATTTCAGATGTGTCAACTTCTACAATAAAAGGCTGAGTGACGTCAGGTTGTATGAGAATTGGCGCAGATGCAAAACACACCTTCAAGGTATCAAATGTCTCCCTGGCCGGACTGGATCTCATGGAAAAGTCTGTCCTTTTCCTGGTCATATCCGTCAGAGGTTTGGCCATTACCAAAAAGTTTTTGTTGAATTTACGGCAGTAGTTGGCGAAACCCAAAAACCATTGTAAAGCCTTCAAATCCTCAGGATGATTCCAATCCAGCATCGCCCAGACTTTCACTGGATTTATGCGAAAATCGGTGGATAATAACACATATCCTAGAAAATGGATCTCCTCAACCGAGAACAAACATTTCTCTGGTTCGACAAATAATTTATGAGTATCTGAGTATCTGTAAGACGTGCCTGACATGTACCTGATGTGACTCAAGGTCAGATTAATAAATTAATATGTCATCAAGATAGATTACAACAAATCTACCTACCAGGTGACTAAAGATATCATTTACAAAGTGCTGAAAGACGGAGCATTTGTCAACCCAAATGGCATCACAAGGTTCTCATAGTGTCCCTCAGGTGTATTGAAAGCTGTTTTCCACTCATCCCCCTCTTTAATACGAATGAGATTATACTCTCCCCTGAGATCCAGTTGAAAAAAACATTTTGCTCCTACAACCTGATTAAAGAGATCCGGGATGAGATTGAGCGGTTATGGATTTCGGACCATGATCTGATTGAGTTTGTGGAAATCCAGGCAGGGACGTAAGCCCCATCTTTCATCTTTACAAAGAAAAACCCAGCAGCAATGGGGAATGAGGATGGTCTGATATGACCCTTTGCCAAACTTTCCACGATATAGTCCTTCATGGCCTGCCTATCTAGACCAGAGATATTATGCAGTCTGCTCTTTGGCAGCTTGGCACCTGTGACAAGATTTACAGCGCACTTATAAGGACAACTAGATTGTGGCCCGATTCTTTTTTTTATTCAAATAAATTTTTATTAAGAATAACAAGATAAATGACATGTTACATTCTCATTTTCAATACAAAGCTTTTTTCTCCCCCTTCAAACATTCCCCTTCAATCCCACCACCCCCCAACCCCACCCAACAAAGCAGCTCACCTTGCTTAGCACTTCCATCATTAGACCAATATACTATCTAATCCCTCGGCCAATAATATAAGCCACATTTAACATTACCATTAATTAGGAACCTTAATTAACTCTCCCTCTATAATACCCCTATCCCATAGCAATCCACGGAGACCACATTTTATTGAACATTTCGATTTTCCCTCTTTTTTTATAAAACCCCTTTTCTAGTGTCAGGCCCTGCTTCACATACTGGAGGAACTCTCCTCTTGACGGCGGTTCTTCCCTAATCCAATTTCGAGCTATTACCTTCCTAGCCATGTATAACAATCTGGCAATAGCTATCTTTAGGTTGTTATCCACTCCAATCTCATCCACACATCCCAACAAGCACACTATAGGATCCCTTGGCACCTTACAGCCATACGCACCTTCCATACGACTCAAAACTACCACCCAAAAAGCAGCCAGTCTCGGACACGTCCACATCATATGGAGTATATCAGCATCTGCAGTTTTACACCTCGGGCATTCAGAATCATCACGCAAACCAGCCTTATATAGCACCATCGGAGACTTATAAACCCTGTGTATCACATAGAGCTGTAACAGTCTATACGGTTCGCTCAGTGACAATCGTGGGACCCATTCTAGCACCGACTCCCAAGTCTCATTCTCCATTGGACCCAGATCCCTCTCCCACTTAGCTCTCGCCATTATTGGAAACCCCAATAGGAAAGTGTGCAACAGATCTTTATACAAATATATTATTGCCAAGTAGAAAAATATTTCAAAAATTTATTAAATAATAACTACAATCAGCAGTGCAATAAGTAAAATACAGTAGTACATATAGGGTTACTTATGTGATGGTTTCAGATAACAATCACATACCATACCATCAAGCTAGTGCGACTTAAGGTCCAAGGTTCACAACATAAGACAAGTCTATCACAAGTGAAAACACTCCTCATTCAGTCCCACTGGGAGCCTATGTAATAATAGCTGTCACAAACAGTGTACAGGACTGGACCCCGAAGAAGCCTACGCGAAACGCGCGTAGGGGCTGGCATTCCTCACATCCACACCACGACTGATATGGGTAAGGTCCAGTCCTGTACACTGTTTGTGACAACTATTATTACATAGGCTCCCAGTGGGACTGAATGAGGAGTGTTTTCACTTGTGATAGACTTGTCTTATGTTGTGAACCTTGGACCTTAAGTCGCACTAGCTTGATGGTATGGTATGTGATTGTTATCTGAAACCATCACATAAGTAACCCTATATGTACTACTGTATTTCACTTATTGCACTGCTGATTGTAGTTATTATTTAATACATTTTTGAAATATTTTTCTACTTGGCAGCATTTGTACTCCTTTTTTCTAATTATTTATGCTATTGTTGGGAGTTTTGTCTGTCCTTGATTGGACATTTGTGGCTCTGATCTTATTAACTAGATCTTTATACA
Source organism: Ranitomeya imitator (assembly GCF_032444005.1). NCBI lineage: Eukaryota > Metazoa > Chordata > Amphibia > Anura > Dendrobatidae > Ranitomeya > Ranitomeya imitator. The sequence continues at coordinate 400,798,276 of NC_091283.1, forward strand.
AAGTAGATATGACTCCCCCAGTAGTCCCTTCATTACACACATACTCCAGTACTATATCCCTCTGAATTCCAATACCTCCGTTTTTACTCTGAGCTCCAAAAGCATGCCTCATCCGCAAATACTGAAATTCCCCCACAGTCCCAAGACCAAATTCCGCCTGTAATTGGGAAAATGATTTCAATTCACCTCGCTCAATTATTTCACGTATTGAATCCCTTTGACTTGCCATTCTGTCAGTACCCCCAGTGCCTCAAACTCCTGTAAGTTGTTGTTATGCCATAGCGGTGAGAATCTAGTCAAATCCGTGACCCCCCGTATATGTCTCAGCCTACCCCACAGCCTGCGTATCAACAACACAGTCGGGTATAATTTCCCCAGAGCCCCCAGGGATCCATCCTCCAAACATTGTACCACTGGCCTTCTTTTTGTCACCACTTCCATCAGCCGCTGTACCGCCCCAGATGACCCTTCATGCGCCCAGCCTTTTAAATGCTGACTCTGGGCTGCAAGAAAATATATTTCAGGGTTAGGCAATGCCAATCCCCCATCTTCCTTGGGTCGCTGAAGTGTCTCCAGTTTGATACGCGGATGCTGTCTCCCCCATATCAAATTCCTGAACAGAGAGTTAATCTGTCTAAATCTCCCACGTGGTATCCAAACTGGCGCATTATGAAGAATATACAGTATTTTTGGCATCAAAATCATTTTAATAAGATTCACCCTACCTACCACAGATAAATGCAGTTTAAGCCAAGCATCCGCTTTCGCTTTAAGAACACCTAAGATTGGAGTCAGATTTCTATGTATATAGTCAGTAACAGGCATAGATACCCATATTCCAAGGTACTTAAATTGGCTAGTCACCTCCAGTCGCCCATCCTCCAGTGACTCCCCACCATCATCATCCACCTTAAACAAGACAGACTTACTCCAGTTTATCCTAAGTCCCGACACCGATCCGAAACGCTCAATAATCCCAATGGCTCCCTCCAAGGACATACCCGGGTCAGCCAGAAATAGCAGAATGTCATCCGCATACAACGCCACCCTTTCTTCAATCATCCCATATTTAAACCCAGTCACCTCATCAGACCGTCGAAGCTTAGCAGCCAGTGGTTCCACAGCCAGAGCAAACAAAAGAGGAGAGAGCGGACACCCCTGTCTCGTCCCTCGAGCCAGTTGTATGGTCCGTGATAACTCCCCATTTACCCTAACCCTAGCCATCGGCATCGAGTACATTAGTTGAATCCAGGATATGAACTGCGGTCCAAACCCCATACTCCGGAGCACCTGCCAGAGATATCCCCACTCCACACTATCAAATGCCTTATGGGCGTCTAAAGATGCAATAACTCTCTGGCCACAGTTGTCGGATCTGAGTTGCAAATTCATATACAGCCTTCGTAAGTTGATCGCAGTGGACCGATCAGGCATAAAGCCGGACTGGTCTGAGTGCACCAGGCCGGAAATAACACTTGTCAACCTCATCGCCAACACCTTAGCCAGAAGTTTAACGTCTGTAGTAAGCAAGGAGATTGGCCGATATGAATCCGGCTGTGTCGGGTCCTTCCCCTCCTTAGGAATCACCACTATTATGGCCTCCCGCATAGATGCCGGTAGACGACCGCCACTCCTAGCCTCCTCCAGAAGTACCCTTAATTTAGGGATCAGCACTTCCCCAAAGTTTTTATAAATTTCAGCAGGAAATCCATCTACGCCAGGTGCCTTCCCATTAGCCATAGACTGCAGTGCCCGACCCAACTCCTCCTCCGTGATGGGAGCTTCCAAATCTTCTCTATCTATGTCACTCAGCCTTGGGAGCTCCAATTCCTCAAGGAACGCCACCGTGTCCTCCACCAACCCATCTACCTGAGAAGAATATAAGTCCGCATAAAAATCCGCAAAAATGTCCAAAATCTCTGAAGTCTCAGAGACAGCCACACCGCTCCCCGGTACCAAAGAATGAACAAAGGAAGTGTTTCTCTGGGCAGAAGCCACCATCGATAGCAAATGACCCACAGATTCGCCCTCCTGGTAAAAAGCCAGATTCATGAATTCCCTCTTCCTTTCAGCCTTACCGAGCAATACCTCCTCCAACTGACTCTGAGCTGCCTTTAGCCTCCTCCCAGCTTCCGGAGTACCCGCTATTACCATCTCATCCTCGGCTATCCTCAGCCCATCAACCGCCAACCTCTCTGTCTCTCTTGATTTCCTCTTACACCTGCTAATATCCCTGAACAGCAGTCCCCTCAAGTACGCCTTCATGGCTTCCCACACTGTAAGAACATCTACACTTCCCTCGTTAATCTCAAAAAATTCCACCAACTCCTTCTTTATCTTTTCCAAGTCCATACTGTGTAGTCAATTAGGGTGAATCTTCCACTCCTTCCTGCTCCCGATCCGTGTCCCCACCGGCCGAAATTCCACCTCAACTGGACTATGGTCTGAAAGAGCCCTAGGTAAATATCTCACGTCCCTTACCATCGTGTCCAGTAAACAGTTACCCAGCGCCAAGTCAATCCTAGACAAAGTACCATGAGCTGGCGAGTAGCATGAGTACGTCCTTTCCCCAATATGTCTAACTCTCCATAAATCAATCATACCTACTTCCCGGACATAGGTCCCAAACGTAGTGATATGTCCCCCTGTTCTATTCTGGGGATTTTTGTTTTTATCCCAAAAGTCATCACAGATATTATTAAGATCGCCAATAATTAGAGATGGTAACGGTCCCCAACGCTCTACCCTCTCCAGCACCTCTCTTATCTTCTTACTTGAGTATGGGGGCGGAATATACATTGCCGCTATACACATCAACACTCCATTTATTTTACATTTCACCACCACATACTGACCATCCACATCCTCTTTTACCGCTACCTCCTCATACTGCACCCCCGCAGGTATTAACACAGACACCCCTAGAGTACGTCGAGAAAGTAGAATGATACGCCCTCTGTATCCAGCGCCTATTCAATACGTTCACCCTCTCCCGCACTAAATGTGTCTCCAGCAGACATATCATTGAGACCTTCTGTTCTCGGACATACTGCAGACTTTCCGCCCGCCGTGTTTTATCCGCCAGACCTCTCACATTCCAACTCAATATTTTAATACAATCTCCCATCATGTGGCTCATCATTTCTTAAAGTATCCAATTTCCCAAGTATGAGCTGCCCCAACCCTCCCACCCCCCCTGCCCCCTCCCAACTTACCCCCCTAACCCCCCCATTGTAACGCATTCTTCCTCTCAGCAAGAGTGGGGCTCCACTGCCCACTGCGAACACTCTCCCTTACTTAACCCTCTCCATTCGCGTCCCGCTGCCATAGCAATCACAATTTCCCCCCCAACTTTCACTTTATTGTATCTTAACATTTCAACTTATATTAACATATAGAAAAAGTACCAAACCAGTTCACAGTACCCAGCATAACCCTCCTCCCCCGTACTTAGTAGTTGGTACTGTCCCCTCCGGCCATTCCTTCAATATGGCCCAGCAAAACCCCCAACAGTTGCTCAACTCTTTAACCATTGCTAACGAGCGCAGAACTCTCCTCCATCGACAGAGAAAACAAATCCCAACTGGATCTCGCCGAAATGTCAGTCGCCCATTCCCTTAAGTTTTTTCTCATGAGTATCAAGCCACTGGGTAGCGTCCTCTGGTGTCAGGAAAAAGTGGGTCTTATTAAAAGCCACCAGTCTCAGCTTGGCGGGAAACATCACTGAATACTGCACTCCCAGCTCCCTCAGTCGCCGCTTGACTCCAGTAAACTTCATCCGCTGTTTCTGAACCGCAGCGGAATAATCCGGATAAATGGCGATTTTTTGACCTCCAGCCGTCAGATCCTCCATCTCTCTAGCCTTTCTGAGGATAATGTCTCTGTCTCTGTAATTGAGTATTTTAGCAAGCATGGTACGGGGATTCGCTCCTGGGGCAGGGGGCTGCGGCGGGACCCTATGAGCCCGTTCAACAGCAAAAACTTTTGTCAACACTGTGCTCCCAATCTTCTCCAGCAGCCAGTTTTCAACAAACTCAGTGGGATTTCTCCCCTCAGTCTTTTCAGGCAGCCCCACTATACGTATATTATTTCTTCTGGATCTATTTTCCAGATCCTCATTTTTAGCAGCGAGCTCGGCTATTGCTTGGGCAAACTTCTTTTCAGCTTTTTGTAGCTTAACTATGTGATCTTCTGCTGTGCTCACCCTCTCCTCCACCACTCCTATACGTTTGTCCATTTTCTGCAGAGCCGCATTAATCTGTGCAGTGTCCCCTTTAACTTCCTGCATCTGCTCGGCCAAGGAGTTCAGGGATTGCTGACATGAAGAGATCAGTGTGATAACATCTCTAAGAGTCGGCTCCTCTCCCTGTGATATGGCTTCAGGTCCCCCACTAGCCCCAGCCATGCTGCCTCTCTCCTTCCCCCTCTGTACCTCATGCTGCTCAGCCTTGCTTGCTTCCTCCTCCTCCTGGTCAGCTCCAGCTCCAGATCCTGGTTCTGCCTCCTCAGCAGCCTCCACTCTGGCATACTACTGCAGCTTTGCGGCCACCTCCATGCGCCGCTGACATGCGGCGTTCTCCTTCTCGGCATCCTCCCTAGCATCGGAGCCATCTTGGCTGGCTCCTGCATCGCTGGTGCCAGCGTCTTTCTGCCGCCTCCTGGTCATCGCTGCCGACTCCGGACCTGCTGCTCCGCACCGCTGCACTCTCCGGACCTTCAGCCAGCCGGATTTAGGTGAGTTTACCCGAAAATCGGGGTTAAAGCAGGATTTTTGTCCTTCTGGCAGCGGGAGCACTCTTCCCTGCTTCCACTCACATGGCCAGCTAGGACACGCCCCATTGTGGCCCGATTCTAACGCATCGGGTATTCTAGAATATGCATGTCCCCGTAGTATATGGACAATGATGATTCCAGAATTCGCGGCAGACTGTGCCCGTCGCTGATTGGTCGAGACAACCTTTATGACATCATCGTCGCCATGGCAACCATTATGACATCTACGTCGATACTGTGCCCGTTGCTGATTGGTCGAGACCTGGCGGCCTCGACCAATCAGAGACGCGGTATTTCCAGGACAGACAGACAGACAGAAAGACAGAAAGACAGACAGACAGACAGACGGAAAAACCCTTAGGCAATTATATATATAGATGGGGAGGAAGTTTTTGACACCCCTTCTCCGAGAACACATCCCCAAATTCTGACAGGTATTTAGGCACAGACAGGGCATCTACCCTTACGAGCCGAGTGCCCAAGCAGTTTCTTTGACAATACTCACTCCACTTTACCACCTCCCGAGTCTGCCAATCTACCACAGGGTTGTGCAGAGTGAGCCAAGGAAGTCCAAGAACCACAGGAGAGGGGAAACCCTCTAGTACATAACAGTCAATACCTTCTGAGTGAATAGCCCTTACTTGTAGATATAACCCCAGGATGGCTTGAGGAAAATACCCATTCTCAAGTTTGCAGAGTCGATGGCATTTATGAATATAGGTCTGGACAGTGTATACGGTTTGAGGCCTGGCACCAGGACAAACCTAGTGTCAATCAAGTTAAACCCCATCCACTGTCCAGAAAGGCAGAGAATCACCTTATTTTTGTCCAGATTGATCTCAGCAGGCAGAAAAAATTGTGTCCTACCCACGGAGGAGATATGTACACCTGAGATGCTAAACTCCCCGCAACTCGGGGTCCTTAGTTCTCTGGCATCTGTTTACCGTGTTCCTCAGATGACTCAGACCAGGTTTCCTTTGGCCCAGGACCTTCTGTACATTGGGGGTGTCTGTTATGGACCTGGTGGTTAGGAGCACCCGGCACGACCTGATAGTTAAACTGACACAGGACAAGCTCTGGGATGTGGGAGCTCTGCTGACCGCAACCCCTAATCCTATCACAACAACTAGAAATAGCCGTGGAGCGTTCCTGACTCTTCCTAGACGCCTCTTCACAGCCTAAGAACTAGCTAGCCCTAGAGATAGAAAATAAAGCCTACCTTGCCTCAGAGAAATTCCCCAAAGGAAAAGGCAGCCCCCCACATATATTGACTGTGAGTAAAGATGAAAGTCACAAACGCAGAAATGAAACAGGTTTCAGCAAAGGGAGGCCAGACTTACTAAACAGACAGAGGATAGGAAAGGTATCTTTGCGGTCAGCACAAAAAACTACAAAAGACCACGCAGAGTGTGCAAAAAGACCTCCGCACCGACTAACGGTGCGGAGATGCCACTCTACATCCCAGAGCTTCCAGCTAGTAAGGCAAAATCATGATATCCAGCTGGACAAGGCAACAATGAACAAATAATAACTGGCAGGAACTTAGCTTCTGCTGGAGTAGACAGGTCACCAGAAAGATCCAAGAGCGAACTGAACAAATGCAGGAACATTGACAGCTGGCATGGAGTAACGATCTGAGTGGAGTTAAATAGAGCAGCCAACCAAAGGATAAATCACGTCACCTGTGGAAGGAACCTCAGAAGCAGCAGCTCCACTCACAGCCACCAGAGGGAGTCCATGGACAGAACTCGCCGAAGTACCATTCACGACCACAGGAGGGAGTTCGACAACAGAATTCACAACAGTACTTCCCCCTTGAGGAGGGGTCACCGAACCCTCACCAGAGCCCCCAGGCCGATCAGGATGAGCCAAATGAAAGGCACGAACTAGATCGGCAGCATGAACATCAGAGGCAAAAACCCAGGAATTATCTTCCTGACCATAACCCTTCCACTTGACCAGGTACTGGAGTTTCCGTCTCGAAACACGAGAATCCAAAATCTTCTCCACCACATACTCCAACTCCCCCTCGACCAACACCGGGGCAGGAGGATCAACGGAGGGAACCATAGGCGCCACATATCTCCGCAACAACGACCTATGGAATACATTATGGATGGCAAAAGAAGCTGGATGGTCCAAACGAAATGACACAGGATTAAGAACTTCAGAAATCTTATATGGCCCAATGAAACGAGGCTTAAATTTAGGAGAGGAAACCTTCATAGGAACATGACGAGATGACAAACAAACCAAATCCCCAACACGAAGTCGGGGACCAACACAGCGCCGGCGGTTAGCGAAACGTTGAGCCTTCTCCTGGGACAATGTCAAATTGTCCACCACATGAGTCCAAATCTGCTGCAACCTGTCCACCACAGTATCCACACCAGGACAGTCCGAAGGCTCAACCTGCCCTGAAGAGAAACGAGGATGGAAACCAGAATTACAGAAAAAAGGAGAAACCAAAGTAGCCGAGCTGGCCCGATTATTAAGGGCGAACTCAGCCAAAGGCAAGAAGGACACCCAATCATCCTGATCAGCAGAAACAAAGCATCTCAGATATGTTTCCAAAGTCTGATTAGTTTGTTTGGTTTGGCCATTAGTCTGAGGATGGAAAGCCGAAGAAAAAGACAAATCAATGCCCATCTTAGCACAAAAGGACCGCCAAAACCTCGAAACAAACTGGGAATCTCTGTCCGAGACGATGTTCTCCGGAATGCCATGCAAACGAACCACATGCTGGAAAAACAATGGCACCAAATCAGAGGAGGAAGGCAATTTAGACAAGGGTACCAAATGGACCATCTTAGAGAAGCGATCACAAACCACCCAAATGACCGACATCCTTTGAGAAACAGGGAGATCAGAAATAAAATCCATGGAAATATGCGTCCAGGGCCTCTTCGGGACCGGCAAGGGCAAAAGCAACCCACTGGCACGAGAACAGCAGGGCTTAGCCCGAGCACAAGTCCCACAGGACTGCACAAAAGAACGCACATCCCGTGACAAAGAACGCCACCAAAAGGATCTAGCCACCAAATCTCTGGTACCAAAGATTCCAGGATGACCAGCCAACACCGAACAATGAACCTCAGAGATAACTCTACTAGTCCATCTATCAGGGACAAACAGTTTCTCCGTTGGACAACGGTCAGGTCTATCAGCCTGAAACTTCTGCAGCACGCGCCGCAAATCAGGGGAGATGGCAGACAAAATTATCCCCTCTTTAAGAATACCCGCCGGCTCCGGAACACCCGGAGAGTCAGGCACAAAACTCCTTGACAGGGCATCAGCCTTCACATTCTTAGTTCCCGGAAGGTATGAAACCACAAAATCAAAACGGGAGAAAAAGAGCGACCATCGAGCCTGTCTAGGATTCAACCATTTGACAGACTCGAGATAAGTCAAATTCTTGTGATCCGTCAAGACCACCACGCGATGTTTAGCTCCTTCAAGCCAATGTCGCCACTCCTCGAATGCCCACTTCATGGCCAACAACTCTCGATTGCCAACATCATAATTGCGCTCAGCAGGCGAGAATTTTCTAGAAAAGAAGGCACATGGTTTCATCACCGAGCAATCAGAACTTCTTTGCGACAAAACAGCCCCTGCTCCAATCTGAGAAGCATCAACCTCGACCTGAAACGGGAGCGAAACATCTGGCTGGCACAACACAGGGGCAGAAGAAAAACGACGCTTCAACTCCTGAAAAGCCTCTACAGCCGCAGAGGACCAATTTACCACATCAGCACCTTTCTTGGTCAAATCAGTCAACGGTTTAGCAATACTAGAAAAATTAGCGATGAAGCGTCGGTAAAAATTAGCAAAGCCCAGGAACTTCTGCAGGCTCTTCACAGATGTCGGCTGAGTCCAATCATAAATGGCCTGAACTTTAACAGGGTCCATCTCGATAATAGAAGGGGAAAAAATGAAACCCAAAAATGAAACCTTCTGAACTCCAAAGAGACACTTTGACCCCTTCACAAACAAGGAATTCGCACGAAGGACCTGGAACACCATTCTGACCTGCTTCACATGAGACTCCCAATCATCCGAAAAGACCAAAATGTCATCCAAATATACAATCATGAATCTATCCAGGTACTCTCGGAAGATGTCATGCATAAAGGACTGAAACACAGATGGAGCATTAGAAAGCCCGAATGGCATAACCAGGTACTCAAAATAGCCCTCGGGCGTATTAAATGCTGTTTTCCATTCATCGCCCTGTTTAATTCGCACAAGATTATACGCCCCTCGAAGATCTATCTTGGTGAACCAACTAGCCCCCTTAATCCGTGCAAACAAATCAGACAGCAGCGGCAAAGGATACTGAAATTTGACTGTGATCTTATTGAGAAGGCGGTAATCAATACAAGGTCTCAAACAGCCATCCTTCTTGGCCACAAAAAAGAACCCTGCTCCCAATGGTGACGACGACGGGCGAATATGACCCTTCTCCAAGGATTCCTTTATATAACTCCGCATAGCGGCGTGCTCTGGCACAGATAAATTAAACAGTCGGCCCTTAGAAAACTTACTACCAGGAATCAAATTAATAGCACAATCGCAATCCCTATGAGGAGGTAGGGCACCGGATTTGGGCTCTTCAAATACATCCCGGTAATCAGATAAAAACTCAGGGACCTCAGAAGGAGTGGAAGGCGAAATTGACAACAATGGAACATCACCATGTACCCCCTGACAACCCCAGCCGGACACAGACATAGATCTCCAATCCAACACTGGATTATGGACCTGTAGCCATGGCAACCCCAAAACGACCACATCATGCAGATTATGCAACACCAAAAAGCGAATATCCTCCTGATGTGCAGGAGCCATGCACATGGTCAATTGAGTCCAGTACTGAGGCTTATTCTTGGCCAAAGGCGTAGCATCAATTCCTCTCAATGGAATAGGATACTGCAAGGGCTCCAAGAAAAAACCACAGCGCATGGCAAACTCCAAGTCCATCAAATTCAGGGCAGCGCCTGAATCCACAAATGCCATAACAGAATAGGACGACAGAGAGCAAATCAGAGTAACGGACAAAAGAAATTTAGACTGTACCGTACCAATGGTGGCAGACCTAGCGAACCGCTTAGTGCGCTTAGGACAATCGGAGATAGCATGAGTGGATTCACCACAGTAAAAACACAGCCCATTCCGACGTCTGTGTTCTTGCCGTTCAGCTCTGGTCAAAGTCCTATCACACTGCACAGGCTCAGGCCTATGCTCAGAGAATACCGCCAAATGGTGCACAGCTTTGCGCTCACGCAAGCGCCGATCGATCTGAATGGCCATAGACAGACTCATTCAGGCGTGGGAAATCCCACCATGACATCCTTAAGGGCTTCAGAAAGACCCTTTCTGAAAATTGCCGCCAGGGCACACTCATTCCACTGAGTAAGCACAGACTACTTTCTAAACTTCTGACAGTACACCTCCGCTTCATCCTGACCCTGACACAAAGCCAGCAAGATTTTCTCTGCCTGATCCACTGAATTTGGTTCATCATAAAGCAATCCCAGCGCCAGAAAAAATGCATCAACATCACGCAATGCAGGATCTCCTGGCGCAAGGGAAAATGCCCAGTCTTGAGGGTCACCACGCAACAAAAAAATAATGATTTTTACTTGTTGAACGGGGTCACCAGAGGAGCGGGGTTTCAAAGCTAGAAACAGTTCACAATTATTTTTGAAATTCAAGAACTTAGATCTATCCCCAGAAAATAAATCAGGAATAGGAATTCTAGGCTCTAACATCGGATTCTGAACCACAAAATCTTGAATATTTTGTACCCTTGCAGTGAGATGATCCACACAAGAGGACAGACCTTGAATGTCCATATCTACACCTGTGTCCTGAACCACCCAAAGGTTTAGGGGAAAAGAAAGACAAAACACAGTGCAAAGAAAAAAAAATGGTCTCAGAACTTCTCTTATCCCTCTATTGAGATGCATTAATACTTTGGGCCAGCTGTACTGTTATGGACCTGGTGGTTAGGAGCACCCGGCACGACCTGATAGTTAAACTGACACAGGACGAGCTCTGGGATGTGGGAGCTCTGCTGACCGCAACCCCTAATCCTATCACAACAACTAGAAATAGCCGTTGAGCGTTCTTGACTCTCACTAGACGCCTCTTCACAGCCTAAGAGCTAGCTAGCCCTAGAGATAGAAAATAAAGCCTACCTTGCACCAGATCTGGCTGCCAACATATCAAGGGGGTATAGATTGGCTAGGTGAAGTGGTAGTGAAGGCATACCACAGAGTAACCCCAAAAGTGGTATAATTACCCCAGAACAGAGAGCGCAACCAGATCCTAGGTCCAGCCAGATAGAGGTACTACAGGCATGTGCCAGAAGGTGCCAGAGAGTCCAACGGAGGGGACCAAGCTCCAGAGGCAGGGCACAGCGTAGGGAGCGAACCCTGAGGCAGCCAGATCTGGTGCTTAGCACACTTTGTCCTTTATGCCCTATTTTTGGATCAGGGGCATATTTGTTCCCTTATCAGGTGCTATTGATTGATTTTTGCTCCTCCGAGGGGATCTTTATGTACTGTCTGCGCCGTTTTATCTATTAGATTGCGGGCACGCGGCATTGTATTGTACTATATTATCTGCTTGGCTATGTAATTTGCTCGCTATATGTGCCTGTATGTATTTGCACTTTTGTGGCGGGCCAGTGTGGGGATCATGGCATTTTGCCATTTTAACTGTTTTTAATTGTGTATCAATAAAAGTTTTCCTTTTTTCATTATTTATTAGTGGTGTGCGATTTAATATAGAGTGGTGCTTTTTTCTTTTTTTGTTGCATTTATATACCATCTCTTTCGCACCCCTTACATGATTTGTATTATTGGTAGTGCGCTGGTTTCTTTTTGTTATATCACATGCGAGTACCGAGCGCAATGCGTGGACCGGCTGCAGGTCTCAGCCACCTTGCTTTGACTTTAATCGATGGGGGTCTCCGATCAGATGCATGAGGCGCACTGTAATTTCCTACATCTCTTTATTACAAGGTGCAAGACTGAACCTCCAGTACCCCACCATCATAAAACTATATTCCACTCCTCCAGGCCTGGATTTGCAAGGGTTAATAGTGTGCAGTAAGCCTGGGAGCTGGTGGTCCGCCTGCCTGCGTGGCTTTCTGCAGATGAGGTGGGCAGCAGGTCACTCTCTTTATTGCTTTGTGTTGTATTAGTTTGTGCTAATGAATTTTCTCATATCCGGTGACTGCAGAAAACTCCCAAATATCCAACCGGCTTGTGGGGCTGCGAACCCTTCCGAGGAGACCCGCATGGAGGTCAGCGACTGCGTTTTATGAAACCTGCATCAATAAAAAAGAAAGAAATGGCAGCGACACAAAGCAAATAAATCCATCCCAACCTGCCGGCTTTTATGTCAGCGCCGCTGAAACCCAAAACTCTTCTAATTAATGTCAAATGCTGGAGAAAGCAGAGTAATTAGCATAGGATCATAACCCCCTGCTAACCATACCTGGTGACCTGGGGCCCACACCCCTGGCCACACCAGTACTATAACTGGTTATGAAGGAGCTCTGGAGAGTAAGCACACGCCTGTCCTGAAATACTCTGCACTGCTGGGAGATGCTGCTTTTCATACTATGCAATTTTCAGGTGTCACCTCCTCCCAGAAGATCATTGCACTCCTGTCCTGAAATCCTCTCCATTGTTGGGGAGGTTCGCTCCTTCCATTATGCAACTTTCAGTCCATCACCTCCCTCTAGATTACTCTCATTCTGTACTCTCTGCTTTCTTTCCACCATCTTGCCATTGCCGGGATGCCCCAGTTCAGACTGGATCCATAAGTTTTTCTTCTAGTGTCTAAGGGTACATGCACGACTTTTCCAGGCGTTTTTCAAAAGAAAGACGCTTCAATGGTGTTTATCCCCCTTAAGTGCCTTGTTTAGTGGATTTTTTCTTGTTGTTTCCTTAGCACCTTTTTTATATTTTTGGTGCTTTTTTAACAGTTTGTCCAGCCTTTTTTTACTGGCTTTTACAGATTTGTTTTTCTCCCTTCTTAACAATGAAGAAATCACTATCAGGTTTTAAAGCAAAAATGCAAGAAAAATGCTAAAAAAAGATGCCCGGGCGTCTTCCGATCCTTCCCGTTGACTTATATTGTAAAGTATGGAGCGCCTTTAGGCTATGTGCACACATTGTGGACTGGTGTGCGGATTTTTCCGCACCGTTTTTGCAAGATCAGCAGGTAAAATGCACTACGGCTTTACCGCGGAATTCCTGCGGTTTTTGTGCGGATTCCACCTGCGGATTCCTATTGAGGAGCAGGTGTAAACCGCTGCGGAATCCACACAAAGAATTGACATGCTGCGGAAAATACAACGCAACGTTTCCACGCGGTATTTTCCGCAGTGTGGGCACAGCGGATTTGGTTTTACATAGGTTTACATGGTACTGTAAACCGCATGGAAAACAGCTGCGAATCCGCAGCCAAATCCACAATGTGTGCACATATCCTTTGAACAGATATATATATAAATGTTTGGTGTCTTTGGAGACGGTTAAAAGATGCTCAAAAGCTTGAACATGTGAACAGCAATGGAAATGCAGTTTGTTCATTCTTTAGAGAAGGGGTCTCAAGCACGTGGCATGCGGGCCACATGCGGCTGATCGTCCTGGGAGCCACCGATTCTTTCCTTGAACGCACATTTAGTTGAAATGTATCACACAGCAGAGACAAGCTCTCTGCACCGCAATACTAATACGAGCCGCCAGCCAATCAGAGGTCGGCAGCTGACGTCGGCAGGCCGGTGACGTCACTGTCATGCACCACCCAGACTGCGGAGGAGAAGTGGATGCTGTTCACCAAGGGAGCAGACGACAAGTGAGAAGGATTTTTTTTTTAATAAGTATGTCATTACATTACTACATTGCCTGCCCAGCTCACTCATAAATGGAAAGATTTTTGGCACAAACCCTCGCTGGCAGTAGTAAGAGGCAAATTATACAAAGCTGAGTATCTTCAAGACTTGGGCATCTAAGGAACCAGCTCCGAAATTATTAAAAACACATTTATCCCGTTTTTGGACCATATCTCTTGCCAGTTCCATCTACAATGAGCTGCAGAAGAAGTGATTCTCTGTAATCACAGTAAGTCACATAACCTCAGTCCCGGCTGATCCTCATAAGATGGCCAATAAATCAACGTCAGCGACACATGTGATTTGGCTTCCAGGTTGGCGCAAGGAGTCTGCCCGGCTGCCACAAAATACCTAAACGTAGCAGTCAGGCACCAGTCCTGGGACTCGTTAGACAGGGGGAGATCTTCTGCAACCACTGACTTTACCAAATGGAAACTTCTTGGATGTGTGGATTCGTCTCAGCCGCGGTGAAATATTGTTTGATTATTCCAGAGTCTCGTGAGTCATCTTCAAGACTTGTCTACATTTAGAAAAGTGTACAACCACCCAGTAATCCCTCGTTACTATGTGAAAGTGGATTATGGACCTTTCTTTCCCATTTCTGGAAAAGTTGACGTGGCACAGCTGGTGTTCACTTTCTGGTACTAATATTTTAGGTCAAAATACTGTCAAAAATGTACCGCCTATTCCAATAAATATAATACACGGCTGACCTAAATCATTTAGAGTGGCAAATGATCTCTGGTCTGGCTAATTTTTCCTCTGGTCAAAACTAAGAGTTGTCCTACTGAAGGACATAAAAGAAAGACGTGTGTAGTACTCCAAGGAGGAGCTGATGGGGGAAAAAGCTAGATTCTTTTCTCTTAAGTTTCTTTAAAGTAGCATACATTTTTAAGATCTGAACACCCATTAAGGGTCTCAGCTCTGCATACAGTTGTGGCCAAAAGTATTGACACCCTTGCAATTCTGTCAGATAATACTCAGTTTCTTCCTGAAAATGATTGCAAACACAAATTATTTGGTATTATTATCTTCATTTAATTTGTCTTAAATGAAAAAAACACAAAAGAGAATGAAGCAAAAAGCAAAACATTGATCATTTCACACAAAACTCCAAAAATGTAAATGTAAAGTATTGGCACCCTCAGCCTAATACGTGGTTGCGCAACCTTTAGCCAAAAAAACTGCGACCAACCGCTTCCGGTAACCATCATTACAATGCTCTGCTGGAATTTTAGACCATTCTTCTTTGGTAAACTGCTCCAGGTCCCTGATATTTGAAGGGTGCCTTCTCCAAACTGCCATTTTTAGATCTCTCCACAGGTGTTCTATGGGATTCAGGTCTGGACTCATTGCTGGCCACCTTAGAAGTCTCCAGTGCTTTCTCTTAAACCATTTTCTAGTGCTTTTTGAAGTGTGTTTTGGGTCATTGTCCTGCTGGAAGACCCATGACCTCTGAGGGAGACCCAGCTTTCTCACACTGGGCCCTACATTATGCTGCAAAATTTGTTGGTAGTCTTCAGATTTCATAATGCCATGCACACGGTCAAGCAGTCCAGTGCCAGAGGCAGCAAAGCAACCCCAAAACATCAGGGAACCTCCGCCATGTTTGACTGTAGGGACCGTGTTCTTTTCTTTGAATGCCTCTTTTTTTCTCCTGTAAACTCTATGTTGATGCCTTTGCCCAAAAGCTCTACTTTTGTCTCATCTGACCAGAGAACATTCTTCCAAAACGTTTCAGGCTTTTTCAGGTAAGTTTTGGCAAACTCCAGCCTGGCTTTTTTATGTCTCGGGGTAAGAAGTGGGGTATTCCTGGGTCTCTTACCATACAGTCCCTTTTCATTCAGACGCCGACAGATAGTATGGGTTGACACTGTTGTACCCTCGGACTGCAGGGCAGCTTGAACTTGTTTGGATGTTAGTCGAGGTTCTTCATCCAACATCCGCACAATCTTGCGTTGAAATCTCTTGTCAATTTTTCTTTTCCGTCCACATCTAGGGAGGTTAGCCACAGTGCCATGGGCTCTAAACTTCTTGATGACACTGCGCACGGTAGACACAGGAACATTCAGGTCTTTGGAGATGGACTTGTAGCCTTGAGATTGCTCATGCTTCCTCACAATTTGGTTTCTCAAGTCCTCAGACAGTTCTTTGGTCTTCTTTCTTTTCTCCATGCTCAATGTGGTACACACAAGGACACAGGACAGAGGTTGAGTCAACTTTAATCCATGTCAACTGGCTGCAAGTGTGATTTAGTTATTGCCAACACCTGTTGGGTGCCACAGGTAAGTTACCGGTGCTGTTAATTACACAAATTAGAGAAGCATCACATGATTTTTTCGAACAGTGCCAATACTTTTGTCCACCCCCTTTTTTATGTTTGGTGTGGAATTATATCCAATTTGGCTTTAGGACAATTCTTTCTGTGTTTATTCATTTAAGACAAATTAAATGAAGATAATAATAACAACGAATTTGTGTTTGTAATCATTTTCAGGAAGAAACTGAGTATTATCTGACAGAATTGCAGGGGTGTCAATACTTTTGGCCACAACTGTATATGGCTTATGTAAAGTGACATACATTTTTAAGATCTGAACACCCTTTCAGGGTCTCAGATCTGCATATATGGCTTATGTTTGTCCAGTGGGAAGCTCTCTGGATCTTGTAATACTGATATCCTATATGCTACCCCCGAGGGACACTTCAGAAATGTCCACATTTCCAGGATAGTCCTTAAAGAACAAGCTATTATCTGATCCTTAGTGATTCAGGCCAGGTGTACCTACATAATTAACTACAAGTGAAGGGGGCACAGCTGTCGTATGGCTGGAGGAACGGATAATTAAGACTATATTAGGCACACCTGGCCAGTAGCGATTTGGCCTGACTATGGATTTATTGTCCATTTTTAATGAATTAAAAAGGTGATGACTTGATGCCACAGTTTCCAAACCTCGCCACTCTAGTCTCATAATAATGTACAATGTAGTAGCTAAAAATGCTACATTAATTGTATTTTTTTTATGTAAATTAGGTTTCATTCATGTTTCCTCTTGAATTACAAAGACTTTTTTAAGTTTTCCCTGTAATTTTAGTACATTAGATATTGCAGTCTCTTTCTTCTGATCTGCTGCCATTTTACTGCCATAGACCCTCAGCATTTCTCTTGCAGGGGAACGATTAGATCAGCCATGATTTATTTTCATCCCAAAGCCTTAGTAAAGGTCCCTTCATACAGGTCATCAAGAAAGCTTGTTCCCTCTTTAAATATATATACGCCACCAGTGAGCCAATGAATGACAGTAACACACGTTCATCATATGATTGGAACTTTTATGTTCATTGTCGGCAGCACATCGCCCTGTGTAAACAGGGAATATGTTTCTGGGAATAGGCAAGCATTTGCTTGTTAACCTATAAGGGCCAAGGGTTCCCAAGGGGTATAAGGGCAGGTACGGACTGGGGATGAAATTCAGCCCTGGCATTTGAAATCACATAGGCCCATGGTGTCCCCGTCCCCAAGAACCAGATGGGATATATCACTAATATTACCCTGGATAGAGGAAAGCAAGATTTACTACAAGACCAATATTTCTAATTATACCACGGCATGCTGAGGTAAGTCACGGAGTGACCGGCTTTGTGCTCCGTCACAACTGTTAACAGTATGGGTGTTTTGAGAACATTGATTCTGTTAACAACGTAGCAGACAAGGCAGCCCACAACCAGACCAGCCCTTCTGGCATTTGCCAGAATTGCCAAATGGCCAGTCCGGCCCTGTATAGGGGTCTTTAAATAAGTGTCCTTATATTGTCACTTGGAGCTCAGTGTGGGCAGAAATCTGCTTATTTAAACCCAGTTTAAAGAGAATGGCCACTATTTTTTGCTATTTAAAAAAGGGGCCTATGATATTCTTAAAAATATATATATAGTTCTCCTACATGACCCCTAACATTCCTGTTCCCCTCCAATCTCCTTGCTTTCTCTTCTGGTGGGAGATGTCAGGTGATCACTGCAATCAGTAGGCTGAGCAGTCATGTGCTGTCTGAGCCAGATGAGAGCACTAGGAGATTGCTTCTTCTGGCTCAGACAGCACTTGGGTGCTGCAGTCAATCAGTGGCCTAAAGCGTTCACCTGACATCCGCGACTTCAGGGAGAAGTGAGGAGACTGATGGGGGACAGCAAGTAATAGCGGAGGTCTAGGAGGTAAATATTCATTTTTTTATTTAGGACCACAATGGGACAAGTTTTAAAGTAATAAAAGCTAGTAGACAACCTCTTTAAGTGTGGAACAGTCACACCCTCTTCTTTCCACCAATTTTGCATCTAATGAAGTGTTGAACAAAAAAAAAAAACCCATCTTGATGGGCAGTTCCCCAACCGTATTTGTCTACTTTAAGGGTGGGTCTAATGAAAAATCTTGGCATAATCGTGCAGAAAACAACTTGCATCCTGCAATATCGTTGTAGTGGGTCGAATCGGTGGACTCGCTCAGAAAGTCACTGTGACCATAAGTTTACAGTAAATTAGTGCATTGTGAAAAAAATATACAATTAAGTCCTCAATTACTCCTCTCTTTGAAAGGTTTTTCTAAATTAGCAGTGCACTTTTCCTTCCACCCTTTAATATTTATCCACCCACCGAAACGGAAAGGAAGTTCTCTTGAGGAGAGTGAATAGTAATCTCATCTTAAGCAAAGCGCTGCCCAGTGTCTGTGGCTCTGCTGGGGAAAAGCTTTGACATCCGATGGACCATGAATGCTCCAGGTTCTTAAAGCTTTTGTTCTGGTTTCTGCGGCGTTACGGTTGTTTGCATCCTGAAGACTCCTCGTCTATGTTCTACTGTTCTGGGACGGTTTGGGCCGGAGACATTGACATATTCAGGAGGCAAAAACATGAAACTTTACCTCTTGAAATGTGGCTTGGAGAAAGGAAGACTCAAAGTATCAATGTCTTCTGCTGTTGAGCCTGCTACCTACACATTAGTCATGGTCAGCAGAAGTTACCCACATGTTCATGGAGACGGGAAAGTCTCACAAAAATAAAACATTATTTTGTCTTTCTTTCGTTTTCTCCTAAAAGTTGTGGATTCTGTGATCACATTGAAGCAAATCTGAATCCTATCTACCGTAATCAGAAACAGGGTTACCCCATTCAGATGGCCTTTGACTTGCCCTTAATAGGGGATATAGAGGGGTGCCCCTATGTGAAACCATGGCTAATTAGACAGACCAGAAGGATGCTAGTCTGGAGTTGGCATTTATCTGAGCACGAAATAACTACATGCAAGTTACTCTGAGCTTGTTTATTTTAGTTTAGTTGTTCTGCTCGGTGCGGGCTCAGAGAGATAACAGACCGCTCCTGCCGGCGATTCTGCTGCTTCACACGAACAGAGCAGCTCTTCCATTTCCGGTCTCCTTTGTTGATGGGTGTCACTGCCGATGCCTTGCTGATTAATGCCGCCTCCCCTCACTTGTGACCGATTGTCAAGCATAATGACATTGGCAGAGACATCCTGTCAACAGAGCAGAGCAGAAGAGAAGTAGCTATTCTGTCAATGTGACATCAGCCAAAGCCGCAGAATCACGAGCACAAGTAGTCTGTAACCGCTCTGTGTCGGTGGAGAACAGCGTCTGGCACAACAGGCAGATAGTCAGCAACTATAATAATAATCTTCATAATAATAATCTTTATTTGTATATAGCGCTAACATATTCCGCAGCGCTTTACAGTTTGCACACTATCATCGCTGTAACCGATGGGCTCACAATCTACATTCCCTATCAGTATGTCTTTGGAATGTGGGAGGAAACCGGAGTACCTGGAGGAAACCCACGCAAATACAGGGAGAACATACAAACTCCTTGCAGATGTTGTCCTTGGTGGGGTTTGAACCCAGGACCCCAGCGCTGCAAGGTTGCAGTGCTAACCACTGCGCCACCGTGCTGCCCTGCCTGTAAGTTCTTAGGCCCATAAGAAAAAATAAAATAGTTCTAGAAAACCCCTTTAAATAATGTAAATAAGTAAATTTCTTTTTTGAACGTTTGGTCAGTTAGATTGACAATTGGGATCAAGAAAGAAGGATTATCTCTTCTAGGGCGAACTCTTCCTTTTATCGTTTCCAATCCTTCTGTTGATCTTGATGGACATTTGTCTTTTTTCAACCGTATTAACTATGTAACTTTATCCTTCTTCTCTCTGACGTCTCCCTTAAGAAGCCCTCATACACACTGGATAGTTAGCTGGTCTTACCATTCCAATGCCTCTGGGAACATTAAGCTAGAGGAAGGTTTTCAGTTCAGGGCAAATAAACATTGGACAACAGCTGAAGTAAGGAAGGGGAAGTTCCCGCACCTATACTACTGGCAGAATACTGGTTTGCCACACAGTTAGGAAATAATCCGCGGTAGTCACCGTTTACAAGTTACATTTTTAGACCATTAGTCATTACATGCAGTCCATCTCATTCTGGATGTGTCTGTATGCTTTTATGGTATAACTTATTTAAAATGTGGATTTGCATTCTGATTTGTCCTTGTCACCCATGAAAGAAACGCACAAAGTTTAGTGCCCAGATTTCGTTGTTTGTAATAACTTCCGTATTGCTGATATTCGATGTCAGGCCTCGGTAGGCATCTAACCTGCTTTTGGTGGGGAAGCGGTTAATTTCATTCCTTGGCATAGGATAAACCTGCATTCCTTGTTCAGACCTCTCACCTTCATGTCATCAGATCCCGGCCAAAGCGGGCACAGTGCAGCCATTGAACGAGTGCTTTAATTGGAGCGAGTCTGCAGGACCAGTCATTGATCTTACGCAGCCATCTCACCTCTATGTTCCATGCAAAGACAGACGTGTTCTTGAGTGCTGGGATTACGGTCAGCTTTACCACAGGCAGGAGGGATAAGGGGGGGTTCAGATCTGCAAGATAATCCAAAATGTCTCCTCCCTGATAATAGGTGCTGTTATACCCGCTCCCAGTGGGGGACCACTTATTCAACCCTTCATCCATTTAACATAAGATTTTTGGAAAGCCTTTTCAAGGGCTCGGAGAAATTAGCTCATGCGTAGAAGCTAAAACATCAAAACCATTTTTTAGATTCTGCAACCCAGTGGGGAACAGGTGGCTTCTTTCCAAGATACTACTATATTCATTTCTAAGCGGGCATTTAGTCAAACATAACTGTGCCGTGTAACTGTATAAACAGCAATTAAACACAGGCTACGGCCCATGCTAATCTCCATCCACACAGTGACCCACTGGGGGCACAGAGTAAGCTGAGCTGTTAATACACTTTCAACAGCTGAGGGTCTTACCAACATTTACGTCATTGGTGGGTGGACGTGTGTGTTTTTTAAATTTTCCTTATTGCTTTAAGGTGAGGGATCACGAACAATCTGAACATACAATTTTTATTTTCGAAAATCACTTAAAGCAGTCGGCGCCATTGGAAATTCTAGTTTGTTAGGAGCCCTTTCCTCACAGTACTAGGATAATCACAGAGAGTCCCACTGCTGGAATCGGGGTTTGGCCGCGCTAATGTGTATGGGGAGCTGGCCACCAGATGAGCCAGAGAGATGTCAATGGCACGTGTCCAATTTCAGACTGTAGATCGTATTGCTCTCCTAGATATAAGCCGATGGCCGATGTTCGTCAGCTTCTTTCTCATAGAAAACACGGGAGCACTCAGCTGAACGAGCGTTCCTGTGTATGGGCAAAGAATCGTTCGGCCAACAGCCATCTAACATGTATGGCCAGCCTAAGTAGAAAGCATTTCATTTGCTTGCATTAACCCCGCAGAGAAAAATAATGGAGAGAGAGAAAGAGTGATGGAGCGAGAGATTGGGAGGGAAAGAATTAGAGCGTGATAGAGAGATAGAGGGGGAGAGAGGAAGAGAAAGCGAGAAATAAAGAGAGGGAGAAAAACAGATGGAGAGAGCGATGGGGAGAGAGAGAGAAAGAAAGAAAGAAAGAAAGAAAGAAAGAAAGAAAGAAAGAGAAAGAAAGAAAGAAAGAAAGAAAAAGAGTGATAGCGAAAGATAGGGCGAGAGAGAAATATAGAGGGTGAGAGATAGGGAGAGAGAGAAATGGGGAGAGCGAGAGAAAGAGTGATAGAGAGAGATAGGGAGGCAGAGAGAAACATAGATGGAGAGGGAGAGAAAGAGTGATAGAGAAAGAAAGAGTGCTAGAGAGATAAAGAGAGAAAGATATAGAGTGTGATAGAGAGAGATAGGATGAGAGATAGAGAAATGGGAGAAAGAGGGAGATATAGAGAGAGGTAAAGAGAGGGAGATCCTTTGCACTTGCTCTTGACATTGGCTAATTCACGATGCTTATGACAGAAGCATGCCTGTCTTTATTTACTGAGACAGCATCATTTAAAATACGTTTTCTAAATCGAAAAATTGACTTTAAACTCATTCAGTTGTCTTCCACCAAGCTGTCAAAGACATACGAGGCAAATCTTCGAGTTGGCTGTCTGGGAGACTCTCGACTGGAGCACATTAAGCATGTTGCTGGAAGTTTTCACTACTGTAGTGTCACACCCTTTGTTGAGACTGTGAACCCTTTAAAATTTGAATGCAGGGGTGTATTTCAGAATCAGAAACAGGAAACCTTCCAAAAATATTTGTTTCTGGGGGCTTAGTCAGTGATTGAGAAATGATCTCCTCCAGGAGTCTGGAAGTTCTTCACTCTTTTCAGTAGCCTTCCAGATGTTTTGAAGGAGTTAGCGGGTAGGGCTGTAGTCTACCTAGCATTTTTTTTCTTGTATCTCTTCCGGTGACAAACATCAATTGGAAACATTACACTATATAATATGGCAGATCAGCAGGGCTGTGAAAGAATATGGAAGCTCAATCTCTGGAAATGAAGGGGCCACAACACTAACTCAGGACTGAAGCTCCTGCACAGTGGAAATCCCATCTCTTGGTTGTGCAGGGAACTGAAGTCGGCCTCATTCATCTTCATCCTCAGGTGAGTGTTGACATATCCTAACAATGGGTGAGATGCCAAACCATCGGACACTCAGTGGCTTTTCCGTATTATGGGACTGACTGCAAGTTATGAATTATCAATTACTGTAGCACAGTTTTGAAAAAATTCATGTCCAAGTCATTTTTGGGTTATTTTCTATTGATGTTTATGTCAGTTCATACTATCTACTATATAATTGTCTAAGGGTCACTTCCGTCTGTCCTTCTGTCTGTCTGTCTGTCACGGTTATTCATTCGCTGATTGGTCTCGCCAGCTGCCAGTCATGGTTGCCAGGACCAATCAGCGACGGGCACAGTCTGGAAAAAAATGGCCGCCCCCTAGTCCCCGCAGTCAGTGCCTGTCGCCCGCATACTCCCCTCCGGTCACCGCTAACACAGGCTTAATGCCGGCGGTAACGGACCGCATTATGCCGCGGGTAACGCACTCCGTTACCGCCGCTATTAACCCTGTGTGTCCCCAACTTTCTACTATTGACGCTGCCTATGCGGCATCAATAGTAAAAAATGTAATGTTAAAAATAATAATAAAAAAAAAACCTGCTATACTCACCACCCTCTGTAGTCCGCTGAGCCGCTCCCGCCGGCCGCCATCTTCCGATGCAGTTTCCGGTGGCAAAGATGGTATGGCAGAAGGACCTGCCATGACGTCCCGGTCATGTGACCGCGACTTCATCACAGACCCTGCGCACCTGCGTGACAAGGACCTGCCATAACGTCACGGTTATGTGACTGTGACGTCATCACAGGCCCTGCACGCCTGCGCTAGAAAGACCTGCCATGACGTCACTGTCATGTGACCGCGACGTCATCACAGGTCCTGCGCCCATACCAACGCTGGGACCGGAAGCTGCCGTGGACTACAAGGGGCCTTCGGAAAGGTGAGTATATGTTTATTTTTTATTTTTTCACCTGTGACAAACCTGGCTGGGCAATATACTACGTAGCTGGGCAATATACTACGTGACTGGCCAATATACTACGTGGCTCTGTGCTGTATACTACTTCGTTGTGCAATATACTACGTGGCTCTGAGCTGTATACTACGTCGCTGGGCGATATACTACGTCACTGGGCAATATACTACGTAACTTGGCAATATACTACGTGACTGGGCAATATACTACGTGGCTGAGCAATATACTATGTGGCTGGGCAATATACTACGTGGCTCTGTGCTGTATACTACGTCGCTGTGCGATATACTACATCACTGGGCAATATACTACGTAACTGGTCAATATACTACGTGACTGGGCAATATACTACGTGGCTGGCCAATATACTATGTGGCTGGGCAATATACTATGTAACTGGGCAATATACTACGTGACTGGGCAAAATACTACGTGGCTGGGCAATATACTACGTGGCTGGGCAATATACTACGTGACTGGCCAATATACTACGTGGCTCTGTGCTGTATACTACTTCGCTGTGCAATATGCCACATGGCTCTGTGCTGTATACTACATCACTCGGCAATATACTACGTAACTGGGCAATATACTACATTACTGGCCAATATACTACGTGGCTCTGTGCTGTATACTACGTCGCTGTGCGATATACTACGTCACTGGGCAATATACTACGTAACTGGGCAATATACTACATTACTGGCCAATATACTACGTGGCTCTGTGCTGTATACTACGTCGCTGTGCGATATACTGCGAAGCGAAGCAGTGTACAGGACAGAGCAACGTAGTATATTGCCCAGCCACGTAGTATATTGCCCAGCCACGTAGTATATTGCCCAGTGACGTAGTATACAGCACAGAGCCACGTAGTATATTGCCCAGTGACGTAGTATATTGCCCAGTGACGTAGTATACAGCACAGAGCCACGTAGTATATTGCACAGCGAAGTAGTACACAGCACAGAGCCACGTAGTATATTGGCCAGTCACGTAGTATATTGCCCAGCCAGGTTTGTCACAGGTGAAAAAATAAAAAATAAGTATGCGGGCGACAGGCACTGACTGCGGGGAGTAGGGGGCGGCCATTTTTTTCCTGTGCCCGTCGCTGATTGGTCCTGGCAGCCATGACAGGCAGCTGGCGAGACCAATCAGCGAATGAATAACCGTGACAGACAGACAGAAGGACAGACGGAAGTGACCCTTAGACAATTATATAGTAGACAGTCGCTTGAACCACATGATTTAAGTTGGATTAACCAACTATCTGATATTTATGGAGATGTTCTAACCCTCCCTTTCGAAACATGTAGGGATAGAAAGATTGGGCATACTGGCTTCCAACACTTCCAATCCTACGTGACTGTGAGAGATAAGTACAGTACGTGCTGATGGAGTTTTGCAGCAACTTCTTATCCTCTCCCTACTGAAAATACATTGACCTTTGGAAAATTGAATAAACGCATTAGGCCTCATTCAGATGTCAGTTTTTCACATCCAAGTTTATCTGTGTTTTTCACGGATTACACTCGTACCTGTGAATGGGACAGATCACATCTCTGTGATTTAAGTGGAGACATGTCCGATATTGATCCAAATGTCAAGTCAAAATCAGCAATGCAAGTTAATGGGTCTATGAAAATTCCAAGTGCTGTTCGTGCCTATGGATCGTGAATATTACTAAGACAATGGTGAAGAACAGACCAAAAACCATTGACAACTCTCCAATAAGAAGCATTACGAATTCATAAAAACCCCAAACTTTTTAACCTAACATCTTCTAAAGCGCTGTTTCACAGGAAACCTGCACATTAGTTTCCCTCGCGCTCCAGGCTTTTATTTGACATATGATTAAAGAGGTAAGCAAACAATCCATCAGTTTGTGGGCCAATAAAAACGTCTTTATCTGCCGCCTTTCAAACTTCATTCAATCAGTTCATTTACTTGACAGGCGATAAAACATCTAAACCTGCAGCGGCAGATGGCGGCTGGAAGCGCAAGCCGCCCGTTCTACATATCAATTCTGCAGTAAGATGTGGTATGTTTTAGCTAAATATGAAACAGTACTTGTTTTATGAGATCACAGGACTCAACAGAATAAAAGATGCTACCTAATGCATCACAGGGATAAAAGTGCCAGAATAACAGATCGTCTTCTGAAGGCAAATGTAACCTTTGATTGTTCTTTGAAACCAGATGGGTGCAGATTTCTCACTTGGCATCATATTCTGATGGGCTGAAGGCTGATTTTTTGGGCTGCACATTTGCGTATGGCAGAGGAGTCCATTTAGTTTAGGAATCATACATTGTCCATCTCTGTATAGGTTTGGGATATCAAACCACCAGCATGGCGTAGAAGTGTTTAGAACATTGTGTAAGTAAAAGTCAAATACACAGTATTCCCCAAAAAGTGTGCAACCATTGAAAATAGAAAATGAGTTCAAATATTGCATACACCAGCCTAAGTAAATCCACTCTATCGTCTCCAACATATTGCTCTGCTCTAATCTAGTACATAATACCAGGAAAATCATGAACTTTGGCAAAAGTAGAAAATATCTTGATGTTAAAAGTAGAAACACAAACGCCAAACTATATACTATATACATAAGAACATCACACAGTTCCAAAGAGCTTAGCACAATCAAGTAAAGTTGCTCTGATGACATAGGACATCAAGGACAGGTGAAGTGAATAATACAGGGTGAAATATACTAAAGCAGCATGCGACAAATGCCAAATTCTGATGTTTAGATTACTGAGCCAGAGCTTCTCCAAAATGACAGATTTTGTGGAGGATCCTCAATATACTGTAGGAATATTGGGGGGTTGCTGAAATAAAGCAGGTCTTGTGGGGTGTTGCCGCTACATGACAGGTCTTGTGAGGTGTTCCTTGTATACAGCAGGTCTTGTGAGGTGTTCCCTGTATACAGCAGGTCTTGTGAGATGTTCCCTGTATACAGCAGGTCTTTTGAGGTGTTCCTTGTATATAGCAGGTCATGGGAGGTGTTCCCTGTATATGGTAGGTCATGTGGGGAGTTCCCTGTATACAGCAGGTCTTGGGAGGTGTTCCCTGTATACAGCAGGTCTTGTGAGGTGTTCCCTGTATACAGCAGGTTTTGTGAGGTGCTCCCTGTATACAGCAGGTCTTGTGGTGTGTTCCCTGTATACAGCTGGTCTTGTGGGGTGTTCATGGTATACCACAGGTCTTGTGGGGTGTTCCCGGTATACGGCATGTTTTGTGGAGTGTTCCCGGTATACCGCAGCCCATGTGAGGTGGTCCCAGGATAAGGCAAGTCTTGTGGGGTGTTCCCTGTATACAGCAGGTCTTGTGGGGTGTTCCCAGGATAAGGCAAGTCTTGTGGGGTGTTGCCGGTATACAGCAGGCCTTGTGGGGTGTTCCCTACATACAGCAGGTCTTATGGGATGATCATGATATACAACAGGTCTTGTGGGTTGTTCCCAGTATACGGCAGGTCTTGTGAGGTGTTCCAGGTATATGGCAGGTCTTGTGGGGTGTTCTCAGTATATGTCATGTCTTGTGGGGTGTTGCCGGTATATGGTCGGTCTTGTGCTGTATTGCCAGTATACGGCAGGTGTTGTGGGATGTTCCCTGTATACAGCAGATCTTTTGGGGTGTTCCCAGTATACAGCATGTCTTGTGGGGTGTTCACAGTATACAGCAGGTATTGTGGGGTGTTCCTTTTATACAGCAGGTCTTTTGGGGTGTTCAAGGTATACAGCATGTCTTGTGGGGTGTTCACAGTATACGCCAGGCATTGTTGGGTGTTCCCTGTATATGGCAGATTTTTTGGGGTGTTCCTGGTATATGGCAGATTTTTATGCTCCCCCCCCTGGAAGAAGCTGGCGGCGAAACGCACATCGGGGTGAGGAGACGCTAGGCAGACCTTGAGCAGCAGAGCCACTACGAATTTCTGATTATCAGGTATAATATGCACAGCGCTTAGCACTTTATTTGAATATGTTTATCTGTTTATAGCTTGCCGGGCACTTTGGGATATTATACCAGCCAATGTAAACACTCAATTGTAAGGTAGAGGCAACATTTGCTAACAGACATCATTGAATTATGTGACTTATTATTTTTTCTAGATGAGGAGATGTATATTAAATATAACTAGCAGTTAATCTGTAGATATATTTACCTGCTTAGAATGACAGTATATAGTGGGTCAATCCAGAACTGCCAATAATTTGGATTTATCCTTTTATGTATATACAAAGGCAGTTTCTGAATATATCATCATTAGGACCAAAGAGATTGAAAAATTCATGTGAATATGTCTGTGTAATGATTATGTAAAGATCCAACTATTGATGAAATTTACTATTACACATATTCCTTCCTATTAATTGGTGCATTATTATAACTAATTTACTATATTGGCTTTTTAGTATACCCCTTTCTGAGTCTGATCTTAGTGTCCCCTATTGTGACATTTTTCTGCTTTTTTATTGTTTTAAATTTATTTGAATAAAATTATGTTTTATAAGGATTTCTTCAGTGTTCGACCCTTTACTTGGATCGAAAGGTATAATATGTATGGTTGAAGTGCCTATAACAATATATCCTAGACACCTTTATAAAATTTATATGGCAGATTTTGTAGGATGTTTCTGGTAATCGGCATGTCTTCTTGTGTGTTCCCAACATACAGCAGCTCTTGTGGGGTGTTCCCGGTATATGGCAGATTTTTGAGGGTGTTTCTGTTTATCGGCAAGTCTTGTGGCATGTTCCCAACATACAGCAGCTCTTGTGGGGTGTTCCTGGTATATGTCAGGAATTTTGGAATGGGCCTGATATATGGCAAGTCTTGTGTGCTATTCCTACTATACAGCAGGTCTGTAGGGTATTTCCACTATGTGACAGGTTTTGTGGGGTGTTCCCGGTATACCACAGGTCTTCTGCATTGTTCCTTGGATACAGCAGGTCTTGTGGGGTGTTCCCAGTATATGACAGAAATTTTGAGGTGTTCCTAGCATATGGCATGTCTTGTGGGGTGTTCCCAGTATACGTCAGGTCTTTTGGGGTGTTATTAGTACATGGCAGGTCTGTAAGGTGTTCCTGTTATATGACAGGCTTTGTGTGGTGTTTTTGCTATACAGCATGTCTTGCGGGATGTTCCAGTACTGTAAATCTTGTGGGGTTGTCCAAAGTATGCAGTGGTTAGTAACTATCAAAAAGTGGTCCAATGAAAAACAACCAATGAATCGTCGACAAACTCAGTAATATGTTTGGGAAGTGAAGGCTAGACATCTGGTCCCATAGAAGAGCTACTGTAGCACTAATTACATAAAAAGTTCCCCCTGGCAATGTTAGAAATGCTTCAGAACATACAGAATATCACATCATGCTGTGTGTGGGGAAAAGTAATTGCGTAGCACTCAATATTAGGCAGGTTTTTATGCTAGAACTGATGGGTGCATGTGCAGCGCCCCAGGGTCCTGGTCTTTGCAGTAATGTCATTCTTCTACCAGGGGGAGTGATATTACGTCTGAAGGCAATAAAGGAGATCACCTTACCAGGTATCACAAACCACACAACACACTTCACACTCCAGTCCGCCAGGGGGAGCCATGCTCCTATCTATTAGGGCACTCCTCACAATTAGGTAAAACTGGTGGTCTGGATAGGAAGTTAGGCAGAAGTGAGCTGGGCTTCACCCAGTGAGCTGCTATCTGAGCTCCTCTCAGGTAGTGGGTCCCTGACAGGGGTGGGATCCTGTCAGAGGCCTAGACAGAAGGCCACGGAGCTGCGCCTGCTTACCAATGCGGCAGCATCCAAATGAAGACATTGAAGGGAATTGCGTTACTGAGAGTGTGAAACAAATTCATAGCAGAAGGAGAGGAAACCAGAAGGAGTTCTGCCCTGTAAAAGGCTGCCTCCTTTCTGAGGCACAGAAGCCGGTAGCCGGAACACCAAGGGAGTCATCGTCTCTAAGCCTGGCTCCAGAGACCAGCAGGACAGCTAGTTCCATATTAGTTGCCCGACCTTATACCCAAGAGGCACGGTGGCACTGTGGGGGCCGGGGCATGATAGTGTCCCTGTTAAAAGCCTCAGGCCATCAGTCATACGGGTTTGTCCTATCCTTACCCTCAGGGGGACAGAGAGAAAGAGACTTAACATCTACAATAGTTGTGAGAACCTCACAAAGAAGCTCAGCAGGGAGGGACTACAACACTCAGGCGCTACAGGAAGGCTACTGATTTCCACCTGGATAAGGGGACTCTGGATTTGCCTTCAGACCGGCCGGACTCTGCCTAACCTGTGATCCGGTGCTCCGGACTGAGGACGCTGAAGCCTTCAGCAACCTTGTGTCCTCGTTCTTCACTGCGCCTCTCACCATCACCATCTACACTCTGTGAAGCCCTGGGGACATACTTCACCTGTGGGAAAGTATACCATCTAGCTGCCATAACATCACCCCAGCGGACCCCTAAGCAGTGTCGGTCACCCTGACCGAATACCACAGGTGGCGTCACGAACATTTCCCCTTTAAAGACCTTTCCCCCTTTTATCAACGGACACCCCTAGGGCCACGGACCGGGTCAGCCACCATGACATCCCCCTTGAGAACAGAAGGGCCCAGCTCCGAGTACCCCACTGCCCTACTGGGGGTGATCCACATGATTCAGTCCTTCCAAGTTTTCATCAGAAATGTCAGAGACATCATTTAATTTGCCTTCTCAAGATGTACAGATGGTGTCACATGTCCAATTGTAGATATCGGGGTCCTGGGTGCTCAGCCGGCACCTTTTTCGCTCTACATCAGTGAATAAGGTCTCCAAAAGTCATTAGAATCTATTAGTATCAAGGACAATGCAAATTGCGTAATTATGAGGACATAGTCTAACATTCTGGCAATCCTCGGCTAATGTACCATTTTTTAATGCTGAGTGTGTCTGACAAAGTAACGACCTCCATTCATTATGGTAAATTGCAAGACATGGGGGCACTTGACCACTGTTTCTTTCCACTCCAGTGTCTTCTGATTAGTATGCAGAGGTGGAATCATAAAACGAGGTTTATAGTCACCGACCATTTCCCTTAATCAGGGCTCCGTTTTCCGGTACCTGCCATGCTCCACATAACGTGACCTCTACAAGAGGCGTAACAAGGGGAGCTCTCGATAGCTGCTGCACCACCGACATGCGGAATACATAAGACGGAGAATAAATCTACCGGTGACCTCTGACCGGAGAAGTGAAATGTGACGACTGCGGTTCTCTCCGTATAGCGCTGCATCATCATTTTGTGAAATCTACATTTCAGGATAATTAACTGAAATTTCTGAGAAATATGTAAAATTATTGATGGCTAATGTTAAGCAAAATCTCTAACGTTTTACTTTTTGCCTTGCCTGCAGGGAAAACAGACACTTGGTGCTGCATTTCCCAAGAAATAACAGGGACTAGGCAAGCTTCATATAAAACAAAGAAAGTCAAATAAGAAGATACTGTAACTAATATTCTCACCATACTCAACCCCAAGTGGGAGAGTCACTAAGGGAGATATTTACACTTTATCAAGATGGACACTCCTCAATACAGCAATAAACAGAGAACAAATGGAGTTCAAGTCCATAAATATATTTTTATTATTTATAAAAATGGCATCCATAGCCAAAAAGACATACAAAAAATCATAATTCAAATAGACATAACATGCTGAATCAAAAAGAGGGTAGATGGTAGCAAAAGATAGAAAACGACACAGTGTGGGCACTCCTGATCACCAGTACCTGGGTAAAGATCAATAGGGCTTATTTATAGCAATTTCTCCCTATTTGGGTTCTGGCTTTAGAAGATTTATTAGTACTTATGATATTCAGCCTGTGCGCAGGGCTTGTTGTACCTTGATAAGAGCCAGTTGTACAGACTTATAGAGGAGCCTTACATTTATGGTCCCTTTTCCCAGTTATTTTTTATCTTGTGTTGCACTGTGCGCTTTACAAATACTAAACCTGGTATCAGGAGTGCCCACACTGTGTCGTTTTCCTTCTTTTGCTACCATCTACCCTCTTTTTGATTCAACATGTTATGTCTATTTGAATTATGATTTTTTGTATGTCTTTTTGGCTATGGATGCCATTTTTATAAATAATAAAAATATATTTATGGACTTGAACTCCATTTGTTCTCTGTTTAAAGCTTCATATAAAAGTGGGCCTCTGGAAACTGTATATATGACAGTACTAAGTAAATATGTTTAGCAAGGTTGGGCAGAGAGGGTACCACGTATATTACAGGGTCAGCCAGGGTGGCAGAGAGGGTACCATATAGTACAGGGTAAGCAGTGGTGGGCAGAGAGAGCACCATGTATATTACAGGGTAAGCAGGAGTGGGCAGAGAGGGTACCATGCATGTTATTGGAAAAGCAGGGGTGGGCAAAGAGGGTACCAAGTATATTTCAGGGTAAGCACTGGTGGGCAGAGAGGGTACCATGTATATTACAGGGTAAGCCGGGGTGGCAGAGAGGGTACCATGTATATTACAGGGTAAACCGTGGTGTGCAGAGAGGGTACCATATATATTACAGGGTAAACCGGGATGGCAGAGAGGGTACCTTGTATATTAGAGGGTAAGCAGAAATGGGCAGAGAGGGTACCATGTATATTACAGGGTAAGCCGGGGTGGGCAGAGAGGCCACCATGTATATTACATGGTAAACTGCGGTGGCAGAGAGGGTACCATGTATATTACAGTGTAAGCTGGGGTGGGAAGAGAGGGTACCATGTATATTACAGGGTAAGCAGGGGTGGCCAGAGAGGCCACCATGTATATTACAGGGTAAGCAGTGGTGGCAGAGAAGGTACCATGTATATTAGAGGGTAAGCAGAAATGGACAGAGAGGGTATCATGTATATTGCAGGGTAAGCAGAAATGGGCAGAGAGGGTACCATGTATATTACAGGGCAAACCGGGATGGCAGAGAGGGTACCTTGTATATTAGAGGGTAAGCAGAAATGGGCAGAGAGGGTTCCATGTATATTACAGGGTAAGCCGGGGTGTCCAGAGAGGCCACCATGTATATTACATGATAAACTGTGGTGGCAGAGAGGGTACCATGTATATTACAGTGTAAGCCGGGGTGGGAAGAGAGGGTACCATGTTTATTACAGGGTAAGCAGTGGTTTGCAAGGAGGGTACAATGTATATTACAGGGTAAGCAGGGGTGGCCAGACACGCCACCATGTATATTACAGGGTAAGCAGTGGTGGCAGAGAAGGTACCATGTATATTAGAGGGTAAGCAGAAATGGCCAGAGAGGGTATCATGTGTATTATAGGGAAAGCAGAAATGGGCAAAGAGGGTACCATGTATATTACAGTGTAAGCAGTGGTGGACAGAGGGTACCATGTATATTACAGGGTAAGAAGTGGAGGGCAGAGAGGGTACCATGTATATTACAGTGTAAGCTGGGGTGGGCAGAGAGGGTACCATGTATACTACAGGGTAAGAAGTGGTGGGCAGAGAGAGTATCATGTATATTACAGGGTAAGCCGGGGTGGGCAGAGAGGGTACCATGTATATTACAGGGTAAGCAGGAGTGGGCAAAGAGGGTACCATGTACAGTTGTTCTCAAAACTTTACATATCCCGGCAGAATTTTTGCTTTCTTGGCCTTTTTTCAGAGAACATGAATGATAACACCAAAACCTCTTCTCCACTTATGGTTAGTGGTTGGGTGAAGCCATTTATTATCAAACTACTGTGTTTTGCCTTTTTAAATCATAATGACAACCCAAAACATCCAAATGACCCTGATCATATCTTCACATACCCCATTTCTTAATACCGTGTATTGCCCCTCTAACATCAATGACAGCTTGAAGTCTTTTGTGGTAGTTGTGGATGAGGTTCTTCATTTTCTCAGATGGTAAAGCTGCCCACACTTTTTGGCAAAAAGCCTCCAGTTCCTGTAAATTCCTGGGCTGTCTAGCATGAACTGCAAGTTTGAGTTCTCCCCAGAGTGGCTCAATGATATTGAGGTCAGGAGACTGAGATGGCCACTCCAGAACCTTCACTTTGTTCTGCTATAGCCAATCACAGGTCGACTTGGCCTTGAATTTTGGATCTTTGTCATGTTGGAACGTCCAAGTACGACCCATGTGCAGCTTCCAGGCTGATAAGTGCAAATTTGTCTTCAGTATTTGCTGATAACTTGCAGCATTCATCTTTCCTTCAACTTTGACCAAGTTTCCTGTGCCTTTGTAGCTCAAACATCCCCAAAACATCAGCGATCCACCTCCGTGCCTTAGAGTAGGAATGGTGTTCCTTTCATCATAGTGCAGCGCCCCAGAGACCTGGTCGTTGCAGTATGGCGCTCTGCCGCTAAGGGGAGCAGCGGTACGTCTGATGGCACTAAGGAGTTCTCCTGACCAGGTATCACCAGAACACATTACACTTCACACTCCGGCCACTAGGGGGAGAAAAAAGCTGTATTTACTGGGCCACTCCTCACACTGGTAAAACTAGGGGCTGGGGAGGAAGTTAGAAGCTGACTGGGTTGGAACCAGGCAACATCCCGTGGCAGGGGGTGTTGCAGGGAGAAGACACAGGGGGGTCCCTGTCAGGCGTGGGAACCTGGCAGGTGCCTAGCGAACAGAACAGAACGTAACGGAACCGCGCCTGCACACCTTGCGGCGGTATCCTAAGAGAGAGACAAGAGGGCAAGAATATTGTGGAACAGTGTAAACGAGATCAGCACAAAGGAGAGCCAGTAAGAGTCATGCCGAGAGAGGAAGGCAACATCTTACTGAGGTGCGTAGTCGGTGGCCAGATCACCGTAGGAGTAACTGACTTCAGGCCTTACTTCAAATTCCGCTGGACAGTTGATTATAGGTTGGCTGTCTGCCTTTTACACCCAGGAAGACATAGGGGGCAACATTGGGAGAGGGGCGTCTCTAGGGTCCCGGAAGACCTCCAATCCTTCCCGTCAAACGGGTGGCGTCCTAGCCATAACATATCTGGGGGACGTTAGAAACTAACAACATCTGGAACCAAAGAACGAGAGAGAGAGCGAGAGCTGTAGAGAACGAACGAACAAGAACAGCAGTTGTGAGGACTATTCCGAATGCTCAGCAGGGTAGGACTACAACATACAGGCGCTATTGGTAGGCAACGATTTCCATCTGCGAGGGAAACTCTGGATGTGCCCTGTTGAACGTACTCTGGATTGAGGATCCTGAAGCCTTCAGTAAAGAGGTAAAGAGACTGCAACCTTGTGTCCTTGTTATTGACTGCGCCTTACACCATCACCATCCACCTTACTGGGAATCCCTGGGGACATACTTCACCTATGGGAAGTTATACCATCCAGCTGCCATTCCATCACCCCAGTGGACCCCACAGCAGCGTCGGTCACCCTGACTGAACACCACAGGTGACGTCACGAACCATTGACAGACTGTACAAATCCCTTTACTGGACGCCCCTTAGCAGGGTCACGGACCGGGTCTAGCCACTGTGACAGCCTCAGAACCGGACCAGAGAGGCCCGGTACCGAGAACTCGTGGCCCTGTGTCTGGGGGCGCTCCAATAGGTTGACCTCTTTCCAAATGTAACGTTTATGGTTGGGGCCAAAAAGTTAAATTTTGGTCTCATCACTCCAAATGACCTTGTTTCAGAAGATTTGATGCTTGTCTCAGTGCTGTTTTGCGTATTGTAGGTGAGATACTTTGTGGCATTTGCGCAGTAATGGCTTTCTTCTGGCGACTTGACCATGCAGCTCATTTTTCTTCAAGTGCCTCCTTATTGTGCATCTTGAAACAGCCACACCACTAGTTTTCAGAGAGTCCTGTATTTCAGTTGATTTTATTTGTGGGTTTTACTTTGCATCCCGAACAATTTTCCTGGCAGTTGTTGACGACATTTTTGTTGGCCTACCTGACCGTGGTTTTGATTTTACAGAGCCCCTGATTTTCAATTTGTTAATCACAGTTTGAACGCTGCTGACTGGCATTATCAATTCCTTGGATATCTTTTTGTATCCCTTTCCTGTTTTATACAGTTCCAGTACCTTTTCCCGTCGATCCGTTGATAATTCTTTTGCTTTCCTCATGACTCACAATCCAGAAACGTCAGTGAAAGATGAAAGATGCAAGAGTCTGTCTGGATCCCAGAAACTCACTCAGCTTTTATGCACACACACTGATTACAGGCAAACAGGTCACAGGTGAGGATGTTACCTTTAGTAGCCATTCAAACCCATTTGTGTCAACTTCTGTGCATGTTCTCAGGCCAAAATCACCAGGGTATGTGAACTTTTGATCAGGGTCATTTGGATGTTTTGGGTTGTTATTATGATTTAAAAACAGAAAACACAGTAGTTTGACAATAAATGGCTTCACCCAACCACTAACCATGAGTGGAGATAAAGTTTTGGTGTTATCATTCATATTCTCTGAAAAAAGGCCAAGAAAGCAAAAAATCTGCCGGGGTATGTAAACTTTTCAGCACAACTGTATATTATTGGATAAACAGGGGTGGGCAAAGAGTGTACCCTGTATATTTCAGGGTAAGCAGGGGTGGGCAGAGTAAAGTATCATGTACATTACAGTGTGAGCAGAAATGGCCAGAGAGAGTACTATGTAAATCACATGGTTAGCAAGAACAGGCAGAGAGGGTGCAATATATATTAGTGTAAGCAGGGGTGGGCAGAAAGAGGACCAAATATATTATAGGAAATGCAGTGGTGGGCACAGAGGGTACCATGTATATTTCCAGTTAAGCAGGAATTAGCAGAAAGTGTCCCTTGTATATTACAGGGTAGGCAGTGGTGAACAGAGTGAGTACCATGTATATTACGGGTAAGCTGTGGTGGGCACAGAGGGTACTGTGTACTACCGGGTACGCAGGGATAGGCAGAGAGGGTACTATGTAAATCTCATGGTTAGCAAAGACAGGAAGAAGGTAGTATGCACTGCATGTCACAAGGTTGGCAGAGGTGGGCAGAGTGGGTAGATTGGTAGGGTTGAGATATACTGTATACACAGTGGGTATGGAAAGTATTCATACCCCTTTAAATTTTTCACTCTTTGTTTAATTGCAGTCATTTGGTAAATTCAAAATTTATTCAAAAAGAAAAACTGAAATATCACATGTTCATAAGTATTCAGACCCTTTGCTCAGTGTTGAGTAGAAGCACCCTTTTGAGCTAGTACAGCCATGAGTCTTCTCGGGAATGAGACAAGTTTTTCACACCTGGATTTGGAGATCCTCTGTCATTCTTCCTTGCAGATCCTCTCCAGTTCTGTCAGGTTGGATGGTGAACGTTGGTGGACAGCCATTTTCAGGTCTCTCCAAAGATGCTCAATTGGGTTTAGGTTAGGGCTCTGGCTGGGTCAGTCAAGAATGGTCACAGGGTTGTTCTGAAGGCACTCCTTTGTTATTTTAGCTGAGTGCTTAGGGTCATTGTCTTGTTGAAAGGTGAGCCTTGGGCCAAGTCTGAGGTTCAGAGCACTCCGGAAGAGGTTTTCATTCAGAATATCTCTGTACTTGGCCACATTCATGTTTCATTAAATGATAGCCAGTTGTCCTGTCCCTGCAGATGAAAAACACCACCATAGCATGATGCTGCCACCACCATGTTTCACTGTTGCGATTGTATTGGGCAGGTGATGAGCAGTGCCTGGTTTTCTCCACACATACCGCTT
Source organism: Ranitomeya imitator (assembly GCF_032444005.1). Lineage (NCBI taxonomy): Eukaryota > Metazoa > Chordata > Amphibia > Anura > Dendrobatidae > Ranitomeya > Ranitomeya imitator. The sequence goes on from NC_091283.1 coordinate 400,835,552, forward strand.
AGAATTTTCACCAAAAAAGTCTATCTTCGTCTCATCAGACCAGAGTATCTTAGTTCTCATAGTCTGGGAGTCCTTCATGTGTTTTTTTTACCAAACTCTATGCGGGCTTTCATATGTCTTGCACTGAGGAGAGGCTTCCATTGGGCCACTCTATCATAAAGGCCCGACTGGTGGAGGGCTGCAGTGATAGTTGACTTTGTGGAACTTTCTCCCATTTCCCTACTGCATCTCTGGAGCTCAGCCACAGTGATCTTGGGGTTCTTTTTTACCTCTCTCACCAAGGCTCTTCTCCCACAATTGCTCAGTTTGGCTGGACAGCGAGGTCTGGGAAGACTTCTGATGGTCCCAAACTTTTAAGGATTATGGAAACCACTGTGCTCTTAGGAACCTTCAGTACATCAGAAATTCTGTTGTAACCTTGGCCAAATCTTTGCCTTGCCACAATTCTGTCTCTGAGCTCCTTGACCAATTCCTTTGACCTCATGATTCTTATTGGGTCTGACATGCACTGTGAGCTGTGAGGTCTTATATAGACAGGTGTGTGCCTTTCCAAATCAAGTCCTATCAGTTTAATTAAACACAGCTGGACTCCAATGAAGGAGTAGAACCATCTAAAGGAGGATCACAAGGAAATGGACAGCATGTGACTTAAATATGAGTGTCTGAGCAAAGGGTCTGAATACTTATGAGTCATGACCATGTGATATTTCAGTTATTTTTTATTAAATTTGCAAAAATTTCTACATTTCTGATTTTTTTCATTCAAGATGAGGTGCAGAGTGTACATTAACGTGAAAAAAAAAATACTATATTGAACTTACCAAATGGCTGCAATCAAACAAAGAGTGAAAAATTTAAAGGGGTCTGAATACTTTTGGTACCGACTATACATATCAATATCAAGTAACGAGATACTAGACAATATAGATCAGAGGGTTGTAATGGTTGGTAGAAAGTGTACTATATATTACGGTGTAATATGTAGCAAGCCACTGTGTGGTATATTACAGTTGTGGCCAAAAGTATTGACACCCCTGCAATTCTGTTAGATAATACTCATTTTCTTCCTGAAAATGATTGCAAACACAAATTCTTTGTTATTATTATCTTCATTTAATTTGTCTTAAATGAAAAAAAAAAACACAAAAAGAATTGTCCTAAAGCCAAATTGGATATAATTCCACACCAAGCATAAAAAAGGGGGTGGACAAAAGTATTGGCACTGTTCAAAAAATCATGTGATGCTTCTCTAATTTGTGTAATTAACAGCACCTGTAACTTTCCTGTGGCACCCAACAGGTGTTGGCAATAACTAAATCACACTTGTAGCCAGTTGACATGGATTAAAGTTGACTCAACCTCTGTCCTGTGTCCTTGTGTGTACCACATTGAGCATGGAGAAAAGAAAGAAGACCAAAGAACTGTCTGAGGACTTGAGAAACCAAATTGTGAGGTAGCATGAGCAATCTCAAGGCTACAAGTCCATCTCCAAAGACCTGAATGTTCTTGTGTCTACCTTGCGCAGTGTCAAAAAGAAGTTTAAAGCCCATGGCACTGTGGCTAACCTCCCTAGATGTGGACGGAAAAGAAAAATTGACAAGAGATTTCAACGCAAGATTGTGCGGATGTTGGATAAAGAACCTCGACTAATATCCAAACAAGTTCAAGCTGCCCTGCAGTCCGAGGGTACAACAGTGTCAACCCGTACTATCTGTTGGCGTCTGAATGAAAAGGGACTGTATGGTAGGAGACCCAGGAAGACCCCACTTCTTACCCCGAGACATAAAAAAGCCAGGCTGGAGTTTGCCAAAACTTACCTGAAAAAGCCTGAAATGTTTTGGAAGAATGTTCTCTGATCAGATGAAACAAAAGTAGAGCTTTTTGGGCAAAGGCATCAACATAGAGTTTACGGGAGAAAGAAAGGGGCATTCAAAGAAAAGAACACGGTCCTTACAGTCAAACATGGCGGAGGTTCCCTGATGTTTTAGGGTTGCTTTGCTGCCTCTGGCACTGGACTGCTTGACCGTGTGCATGGCATTATGAAATCTGAAGACTACCAACAAATTTTGCAGCATAATGTAGGGCCCAGTGTGAGAAAGCTGGATCTCCCTCGGAGGTCATGGGTCTTCCAGCAGGACAATGACCCAAAACACACTTCAAAAAGCACTAGAAAATGGTTTGAGAGAAAGCACTGGAGACTTCTAAGGTGGCCAGCAATGAGTCCAGACCCGAATCCCATAGAACACCTGTGGAGAGATCTAAAAATGGCAGTTTGGAGAAGGCACCCTTCAAATATCAGGGACCTGGAAGAAGAATGGTCTAAAATACCAGCAGAGCATTGTAAGAAACTCATTGATGGTTACCAGAAGCGGTTGGTCGCAGTTATTTTGGCTAAGGCTATGTGCACACATTCAGGATTTCTCGCAGAAAATTCCAGAGAAAAACCGGACATTTTCTGCAAGAAATCCGTAAGAAAACCGCATGCGTTTTTGCCGTGATTTTGAAATCAGCAAAAAAAAGACAAAATTAATGAACATGCTGCAGTTTTTACCGCAATGCGTTTTTTTCACGGAAAAAACTGCATCATGTGCACAAAACATGCAGAATTCATTCTAAATGATGGGATGCTTATTGTATGCATTTTTTTGCGGTTTTATAGCGTTTTTATTGGGAAAAAACGCGAAAAAAACTCAACGTGTGCACACAGCCTAAAGGTTGTGCAACCAAGTATTAGGCTGAGGGTGCCAATACTTTTGTCTGGCCCATTTTTGGAGTTTTGTGTGAAATGATCAATGTTTTGCTTTTTGCTTCATTCTCTTTTGTGTTTTTTCATTTAAGACAAATTAAATGAAGATAATAATAGCAAAGAATTTGTATTTGCAATCATTTTCAGGAAGAAACTGAGTATTATCTGACAGAATTGCAGGGGTGTCAATACTTTTGGCCACATCTGTACATGGTTAACAATAATGTGGGAAAAGGGCAATACTAATTTCCCACTGTGTAACCAGGCACTGAACACTTTTCGGTTGCATTTCTTGCCCCATACTACTGAACTAAAGTGACCTGAAACTGATGTAATAATATTAGATTGGTTGCTCCTCTGTAACACTGAGAGACATGAACCAATCCATGTTCCCTGACTCCACAGGCACAATGTGCAGGATCTGAATAGATAGCAATGATGATGAGAACCATAGCTAACACTCCTTGGTGAGCTCCTGCCAGGATTTCCTCTGCGGGGAAAGAAAAGCAATTAAGAAACGTTCAGATTACAGCATCAAAATTAAATTGATTATATCTGCTCAGCGTCAGTAAAGAAATGTATTTCCTGACTGACAATTCCTAACGGAGAGCAGTGAACACGGCTCCAGAAATGGTGAAACATTCCCTTCATCACAGGGACTGGTGACCCCCGAAGACCCTGACCATGTATCTGTCCTGTTCTACTCTCATGACCTCTGGTGTTGGGTTGTCATTCTGGCCCCAAACCTACTAAAATAGGGAGAGGGTCAAAGCTTATATATGATCTGCTTCATAATGTTAGAGGGATGAAATCCCAAATTATTAAGAGGATCTGAGTGTTCCTTGGGTGACACACTGACAACCGAATCATCCCAGCAACATAATTACAAAATGTCATTAATGTGTGTTAATAAACCACCTTTCTTATAGTATACTATTTTATTTGTTCCTCCCCTGTTCAGCACAAAATGCAACTCTGGAGTATAATTCAGCAAGTAACTTAGGGTCATTACAGGATAAGTAATGTAATGTATGTACACAGTGACTGCACCAGCAGAATAGTGAGTGCAGCTCTGGAGTATAATACAGGATGTAACTCAGGATCAGTACAGGATAAGTAATGTAATGTATGTACACAGTGACTGCACCAGCAGAATAGTGAGTGCAGCTCTGGAGTATAATACAGGATGTAACTCAGGATCAGTACAGGATAAGTAATGTAATGTATGTACACAGTGACTCCACCAGCAGAATAGTGAGTGCAGCTCTGGAGTATAATACAGGATGTAACTCAGGATCAGTACAGGATAAGTAATGTAATGTATGTACACAGTGACTGCACCAGCAGAATAGTGAGTGCAGCTCTGGAATATAATACAGGATGTAACTCAGGATCAGTACAGGATAAGTAATGTAATGTATGTACACAGTGACTGCACCAGCAGAATAGTGAGTGCAGCTCTGGGGTATAATACAGGATGTAACTCATGTACACAGTGACTGCACCAGCAGAATAGTGAGTGCAGCTCTGGAATATAATACAGGATGTAACTCAGGATCAGTACAGGATAAGTAATGTAATGTATGTACACAGTGACTGCACCAGCAGAATAGTGAGTGCAGCTCTGGGGTATAATACAGGATGTAACTCATGTACACAGTGACTGCACCAGCAGAATAGTGAGTGCAGCTCTGGGGTATAATACAGGATGTAACTCAGGATCAGTACAGGATAAGTAATGTAATGTATGTACACAGTGACTGCACCAGCAGAGCAGTGAGTGCAGCTCTGGAGTATAATACAGGATGTAACTCCAGAGCAGTACAGGATAAGTAATGTAATGTATGTACACAGTGATTGCACCTGCAGAATAGTGAGTGCAGCTCTGGAGTATAATACAGGATGTAACTCAGGATCAGTACAGAATAAGTAATGTAATGTATGTACACAGTGACTGCACCAGCAGAATAGTGAGTGCAGCTCTGGAGTATAACACAGGATGTAACTCAGGATCAGTACAGGATAAGTAATGTAATGTATGTACACAGTGACTGCACCAGCAGAATAGTGAGTGCAGCTCTGGAGTATAATACAGGATGTAACTCCAGAGCAGTACAGGATAAGTAATGTAATGTATGTACACAGTGACTGCACCTGCAGAATAGTGAGTGCAGCTCTGGAGTATAATACAGGATGTAACTCAGGATCAGTACAGGATAAGTAATGTAATGTATGTACACAGTGACTGCACCACCAGAATAGTGAGTGCAGCTCTGGGGTATAATACAGGATGTAACTCAGGATCAGTACAGGATAAGTATTGTAATGTATGTACATAGTGACTGCACCAGCAGAATAGTGAGAGCAACTCTGGAGTATAATACAGGATGTAACTCAGGATCAGTACAGGATAAGTAATGTAATGTATGTACACAGTGACTGCACCAGCAGAATAGTGAGTGCAGCTCTGGAGTATAATACAGGATGTAACTCAGGATCAGTGCAGGATAAGTAATGTAATGTATGTACACAGTGACTGCACCAGCAGAATAGTGAGTACAACTCTGGAGCATAATACAGGATGCAACTCAGGATCAGTACAGGATAAGTAATGTAATGTATGTACACAGTGACTGCACCAGTAGAATAGTGAGTGCAGCTCTGGAGTATAATACAGGATGTAACTCAGGATCAGTACAGGATAAGTAATGTAATGTATGTACACAGTGACTGCACCAGCAGAATAGTGAGCGCAGCTCTGGAGTATAATACAGGATGTAACTCAGGATCAGTACAGGATAAGTAATGTAATGTATGTACACAGTGACTGCACCAGCAGAATAGTGAGTGCAGCTTTGAAGTATAAAATGTATAAAACAGGATGTAACTCAGGATCAGTGCAGGATCAGTAATGTAATGTATGTACACAGTGACTGCACCAGCAGAATAGTGAATACAGCTCTGGAGTATAATACAGGATGCAACTCAGGATCAGTACAGGATAAGTAATGTCATGTATGTACACAGTGACTGCACCAGCAGAATAGTGAGTGCAGCTCTGGGGTATAATACAGGATGTAACTCAGGATCAGTACAGGATAAGTAATGTCATGTATGTACACAGTGACTGCACCAGCAGAATAGTGTGTGCAGCTCTGGAGTATAATACAGGATAAGTAATGTAATATATGTACACAGTGACTCCATCAGCAGAATAGTGAGTGCAGCTCTGGAGTATAATACAGGAGGTAACTCAGGATCAGTACAGGATAAGTAATGTAATGTATGTACACAGTGACTGCAACATCAGAATAGTGAGTGCAGCTCTGGAGTATAATACAGGATGTAATTCAGGATCAGTACAGGATAAGTAATGTAATGTATGTACACAGTGACTGCACCAGCAGAATAGTGAGTGCAGCTCTGGAGTATAATACAGGATGTAATTCAGGATCAGTACAGGATAAGTAATGTAATGTATGTACACAGTGACTCCACCAGCAGACCAGTGAGTGCAGCTCTGGAGTATGATACAGAATGTTCCTATCCATTTTTAATATCCATAACTTTTGTAAGAGTAAGGGGAAATGGCAAAAATAATTCCAAGTACAGTGAAAAGGTGAAGAAATGCAATTCAGCCATTGTTTTAGTTATTTTTTTGATGAGGGAGGTATGTTTCAGGCTTAAATTGTGCAGCAAAATTGACCTGACAACATGATTCTTCAGTTCACTACAATTACAGTGATACTAAACATGTATAGTTTTTTTTTTAACAATTTAGTGGCTTAAACAAATTCTGAATATTGTAAAAAAAACAAACATTTGGCTTGTGCAGCCATTTTATGAGACCCATAACTTTTTTTTTTTACAGACATCTCTTTATTTTTAGCTAAGAAAAAAGGGGGTTATTTGAATTTTTTATTTTCTTTTTCACATTTTTTTTTACAGTTATCATGATGGATTTGAACCATTACTATATAGTACAATACAACAGCATTACAGTATATTCTGCCTTTTGGCCTAGTTTTCAGTAAATAAATGATGCCACGGTGTCATTTCTCATTTGTTGCTGCTCATCTGAGGTTGTATTTACCTACTTTAAGACTTTCTATAAATCGGATGTCCTGATATATAAAAGAGGAGAATTCAAAAGGGTGTACTGTATATACTCGAGTATAAGACGAGAATTTCAGCCCATTGTTTTAGACTGAAATTGCCCCTCTCGGCTTATACTCGAGTCATTCCCAGGGGGCAGCAGGGGAGGGGGAGTGGCAGCTGTCTAATAATACTCACCTGCTCCTGGCGCGGACCCTGGACGTTCCTGGTTCTCCGGGCGCTGACCGCTTCTTCCTGTATTGAGGGGTCACATGGTACCGCGTATTACAGTAAAGAATATGGACCCGAGTCCACTTCCATAGGGGTGGAGCCACATATTCATTACTGTAATGAGCGGTACCATGTGACCACTCAATACAGGAAGACGCTGCCGACGCCCAGGGAAACTAGGGAGCTGCAGGAACTGCGCCAGGAGCAGGTGAGTATAACAGAGGCATTGCGTGATATTCACCTGTCCCGCGTTCCACCGTCGGCGCCGCTCCGTCTTCTGCATCGTCTGCCCTCTGCAGTGACGCTCAGGTCAGAGGGCACGATGACGCAATTAGTGCACGCCACCCTCTGCCTGAACAGTAAGTGCAGAGGACGCAAAAGACACAGCGGCGCCAACGGTGGAATGGGAAAGGTGAGTATTGCAAGTGCCGGGGGACTGAGTGACGAGAGGTGAGTATGTGATTTTTTTTTTTTATCGCAGCAACAGCATATGGGGCAAATATCTCTATGGAGCATCTTATGGGGCCATAATCAACGTTTGTGCAGCACTATATGGGGGAAAATATCTCTATTGAGCATCTTATGGGGCCATGTGCAGCATTATATGGGGGCAAATATCTCTATGGAGCATCTTATGGGGCCATGTGCAGCATTATATGGGGAAAATATCTCTATGGGGCATCTTATGGGGCAACAATCAGCATTTGTGCAGCATTATACGGGGCAAATGTCTGTATGGAGCATCTTATGGGGCCATAATCAGCATTTGTGCAGCATTATATGGGGCAAATTTGTCTATGGAGCATCTTATGGGGCCATAATCAACATTTGTGCAGCATTATATTTGGCGTATTTTGTATGGAGAATTATATGGGGCATATTTTAATATGGAGCATCTTATGGGGCCCATCATAAATTGTATGAAGCATTATATGGGGCTCCTGATTCAATATGGATATTCAAAAACACTTAACCTACTGATGTCTCAATTAATTTTACTTTTATTGGTATCTATTTGTATTTCTGACATTTACCAGTAGCTGCTGCATTTCCCACCCTAAGCTTATACTCGAGTCATTAAGTTTTCCAAGTTTTTTGTGGCAAAATTAGGGGGGTCGGCTTATACTCGGGTTGGCTTATACTCGAGTATATATGGTACTTTGTTTTTCTCATGACTGTATGTACAAGACAATGAGCCTGATTCATTATAGTATTTTTGCCTTTCCTTGTCTATTTTTTTGTGTCTTTTATTATTATTTATAATTTGCACCTTATTCTTCTTTTAATTTGCACCTTTATGTAAAAACTATTTTACATAGTGTTCGTCTGTTTTGTTGTTGTTTTTTTTAACCCCTTCTATCAGGCCAATTTTTTGAAATTCTGACCACTGTCACTTTAAGAGTTCTTAACTCTGGAACACTTTAATGGATCCCTCTGATTCTGAGAAAATTTTCTCGTGACATATTGTACTTCATGATAGTGGTAAAATTTCTTTGATCTGAATTGCGTTTATTTGTGAAAAAAAGGAAATTTGGCGAAAATTTTGCAAATTTCAAACTTTTCATTTTTATGCTCTTTAATCAGAGAGTCATATAGCACAGAAGAATTAACAAATAACATTTCCCACATGTCTACTTTACATCAGCACAATTATTGAAACATTTTTTTTTGTTAGGAGGTTATAAGGCATTAACAGTTGACCAGCGATTTCTCATTTTTACAACAAAATTTGTAAAACCATTTTTTAGGGACCATCTCACATTTGAAGTGACTTTGAGGGGTCTATATGACAGAAAATGCCCAAAAGTGACATAATTCTAAAAACTGCACCTCTCAAGGTACTCAAAATCACATTAATGAAGTTTATTAACCCTTCAGGTGCTTCACAGGAATTTTTGTAATGTGAAAGGAAAAAATAAACATTTGTTTTTCTTTCACAAAAAAATTCCTTTAGACCTATTTTTTTTTTACTTACGCAAGGGTAACAGCAGAAAATGGACCATGCAATTTGTTGTGCAATTTCTCCTGAGCATGCTGATACCCCATATGTGGGGGAAATCTACTGTTTGGGCACACGGCAGACCTCGGAGGGGAAGGAGTGCCGTTTCACTTTTTGAATGTAAAATTTCATGGAGTAATTAGTGGACGCCATGTCACGTTTGAAGAGCCCTTGATTTGCCTAAACAGTGGACAATCTCCGCAAGTGACACAATTTTGGAAGCTAGACCCCTTTGGGAACTTATCTAGATGTGTATTGAGCACCTTGAACCACCAGGTGATTCACAGAAGTTTATAACGTTGGGCAGTGAAAATAAAAAAAATCACATTTTTCACGCAAAAATCTTTTTTAGTTCCAAATTTTGTATTTTCACAAGGGTAATAGGAGACAATGGACCCCAAAATTTGTTTTGCAATTTCTCCTGAGTTCACCGATACCCCGTGTGTGGTCGAAAACTACTTTTTGAGGCACAGTGCAAAATTCAGAAGGGAAGATTTTGCTGCACTTGTTTGAGGGTGCCATGTTATATTGGCAGAGCCCCTGAGGTGCTATAACAGTGGAACCCCCCATAAGTGACCCCATTTTACAAACTAAACCTCTCAATGAATTCTTCTAGGGGTGCAGTGATTATATTGACACCACACGTGTGTCACAGAATTTTATACCATTGGGCAGAGAAGAAAAAATAATATAAATTTTTACCACCAAAATTGTGTGTTAGCCCCAAATTTTACATTTTCATGCTGGGAAAATGATAAAACTGGCACCAAAATTTGTCCCACAATTCCTGCTCAATGTATAAATAGCCATATGGAGAGACTCGAGATGGACGGAGCGCTATTTGCCTCCAGGAGTGCAGATTTTCCTACAATAGTATGCGGACTCTATATACAGAGCCCCTAATTGCTAGAAAAGCAGAATCCCCCCCCCCTCAAGTGACCCCATTTTGGAAATTATAACCCTTTGGTAATTTATTTACAGGTGTAGTGACGATTTTGACTCTATGGGTGGTTTCCAAAAACAAGCAGAATTGAATGTTGCTGATTGAAAATTGCAAACTGCCGTTGTAGTGACCAGTACGTTGTAGTGACCAGCACATTATGCCCAGCTCATGCTTCTGGAGTCATGCACATGTAAATTAGACGGGCACTCATCACTACAGAAATGCCAAAATATGTGGGCGCTATATGTGGTTTAGACACAGTGGGGCTCAGAAGGGAGGGGGCATTTGGATTTGGGAGCACAGAATTTGTTGAATTTCTTTTGGGGGTTGAGAGCCATTTCGCTTTTCCAGAACTTTTTTACTATTAGTAACGTGGAAGCCCCCTATATTTCCATTAACAGATGGCAGACCTGAGTGGAACCTTGCTTTTTTTGTGGACTGAGTTGAAGCTTTTATTGGGAACATTTTACAAAACACTTGGGATCAGATTTATCTGGCGCTCTACACTGAGAACTTGCTTTGTGGTTCCATCTAGATCTCTGAATCACGTCATTCAGATGAAACCCAGAGGGATCCATTCACTATAATGAGGTAGCAGAGTTACTCTGGACTCTGTCTGGCCTCTGTTCCGCGGTGTTCTTTCCAGAAGTGCACAAAACTGTAGCCGACGGCACTTTTATGCAATACTAAAAAGACGGGCACCGCAATATCACAGGTCCTATGGCATCCACAGTGCCTCCATCTGCCTCATTTTAATGAATCTTCTTCCAGATTTTCACTCTGAATCATGTATTTCAGAAATTTACACAGAAACTCCAGTGTAAGCGCTCAGCGCAGAGTAAATGTGCGCAGAGACTTACTGCAATCTTTGGGAGGCCGAATGAAAAAATCAACAGCAAGTGAAGAATTGGTTTGATTTATTTCTTATATCATTCCTCAAGCGATATAAGTGATTAGGCGACTTTATTCTTCGGGTCGGTGCGATTACAGCGATACCAGATTTATATTGGGTTTTTATGTTTGGCTGCGGTCACATACTAAAAGACACTTTGTATTGCAAAAACTACCGTATATACTCGAGTATAAGCCGACCCGAGTATAAGCCGACCCCCCTAATTTTGCCACAAAAAACTGGGAAAACTTATTGACTCGAGTATAAGCCTAGGGTGGAAATGCAGCATTTACCGGTGAATTTCAAAAATAAAAATAGATCATTATTTCCCCATAGCTGTGCCATATAGTGCTCTACACCGTTCATTATTTCCCCATAGCTGTGCCCCATATAGTGCTCTGCACCGTTCATTGTGCCCCATAGCTGTGCCATATACGGTGCTCTGCACCGTTCATTGTGCCCCATTGCTGTGCCATATACAGTGCTCTGCACCGTTCATTGTGCCCCATTGCTGTGCCATATACGGTGCTCTGCACCGTTCATTGTGCCCCATTGCTGTGCCATATACGGTGCTCTGCACCGTTCATTGTGCCCCATTGCTGTGCCATATACAGTGCTCTGCACCGTTCATTGTGCCCCATTGCTGTGCCATATACGGTGCTCTGCACCGTTCATTGTGCCCCATTGCTGTGCCATATACGGTGCTCTGCACCGTTCATTGTGCCCCATTGCTGTGCCATATACGGTGCTCTGCACCGTTCATTGTGCCCCATTGCTGTGCCATATACGGTGCTCTGCACCGTTCATTGTGCCCCATTGCTGTGCCATATACGGTGCTCTGCACCGTTCATTGTGCCCCATTGCTGTGCCATATACAGTGCTCTGCACCGTTCATTGTGCCCCATTGCTGTGCCATATACGGTGCTCTGCACCGTTCATTGTGCCCCATTGCTGTGCCATATACGGTGCTCTGCACCGTTCATTGTGCCCCATTGCTGTGCCATATACAGTGCTCTGCACCGTTCATTGTGCCCCATTGCTGTGCCATATACGGTGCTCTGCACCGTTCATTGTGCCCCATTGCTGTGCCATATACGGTGCTCTGCACCGTTCATTGTGCCCCATTGCTGTGCCATATACAGTGCTCTGCACCGTTCATTGTGCCCCATATCTGTGCCCATATACGGTGCTCTGCTCCGTTCATTGTGCCCCATTGCTGTGCCATATACGGTGCTCTGCACCGTTCATTGTGCCCCATATCTGTGCCCATATACGGTGCTCTGCACCGTTCATTGTGCCCCATTGCTGTGCCATATACGGTGCTTTGCACCGTTCATTGTGCCCTATTGCTGTGCCATATACGGTGCTTTGCACCGTTCATTGTGCCCCATTGCTGTGCCATATACGGTGCTCTGCACCGTTCATTGTGCCCCATAGAAATCTCTGCCGCCGCTGCTGCAATTAAAAAAAAAACCACATACTCACCTCCCTTGATTGCAGCTCCCGGCGTCTCGTTCCGGCGCCTCCATCTTCCCGGCGTCTCTGCTCTGACTGATCAGGCAGAGGGCGCCGCGCACACTGTATGCGTCATCGCGCCCTCTGCCTGAACAGTCAGAGCGCAGACGCCGGGAAGATGGAGGCGCCGGCCGGGAAGATGGAGCGGCGCCCGGCGGCTGGAACGAGGACAGGTGAATATGCTATGCTTACCTAGTCCTGGCGATCCTCGCGCTGTCCCTCTGCCTGGTCTTCGGTGCCGCAGCTCTTCCTGTCAGCGGTCACCGGCACCGCTGATTAGAGGAATGAATAGGCGGCTCCGCCCCTATGGGAGGTGGAGCCGCTTATTCATATCTCTAATGAGCGGTCCCACGTGACCGCTGAAGAGGGGAAGAAGCTGCAGCACAGAAGCCCGTGGGACGGCAGGGACAGCGCGAGGATCGCTGGGACTAGGTAAGTATACCTCAGCGCCCTCACCCCCTCACCCGCCGACCCTGCCACCCACATTGACTCGAGTATAAGCCGAGAGGGGCACTTTCAGCCCAAAAATTTGGGCTGAAAATCTCGGCTTATACTCGAGTATATACGGTAGTTTTACATAGCCATATATTGAGAGCTATAATTTTTCCATATTTGGCCGACAAAGTCACGTTATGGCTTGTATTTTCCCGGATGTGTTGACATTTTTATTGGTACCACTTTCAGGCAGATGACTTTTTTATTGCTTTCTATTCCGATTTTTGAGAGGCAGAGTGAACAAAAACAGCAATTCAGGAATTGTTTTTTTTTTTTTAATGTTATTCCGCGCATGGTAAAATTGATAAGGCAGCTTTATTCTTCGGGTCAGCGATACCCCATTTCTATTTTTTTTAAATGTTTTTTTATACAATAAAAACTATTTTATAGAAAAAAAAATATTTTTGCAACGTTTTATTCAGAGAGCTATAATTTTTTATTTTTCTGCTGATAGAGCTATATGGTAGCTTGTTTTTTGGGGGACAAGATGATGTTTTCAACCATTTTAATTTACATTCGTCTTTTTGATTGAGTTTTATTGCATGTATTGTTCGGCAGTATGATGATAAAGTATTGATTTTTGCCTCATTTTTTATTTTTTTGTTTATGGTGTTCACTGAAAGGGTTAACTAGTGGGACAGTTTTATAGAGCGGGTCATGGCGATAATAAATATGTGTACTTTTTTTTTTTTTTTTTTACATAAACAGAATTAATCATGTTTCCCCCATCTCATGCGACCCCCCAACGAACCTATCCATTACAGTAAATCGCTACCCACTCTCCCGAGTCCCACAAGCTCGCTGCCTCGGGGTAATCCTTGACACTGATCTCTCCTTTAAACCACATATCCAAGCCCTTTCCACTTCCTGCCGCCTTCAACTCAAAAATATTTCAGGGATCCGTACATTCCTAGACAAGAATTTGCTAAAGCCCTAGTCCATACCCTCATCATCTCCTGCCTCGATTACTGCAACCTCCTGCTCTGTGGCCTCCCCTCTAACCCTCTCGCACCCCTCCAATCTATTCTAAACTCTGCTGCCCGACTAAACCACCTGCCCCCCTGCTATTCCCCAGCCTCTCCCCTCTGTCAATCCCTTCACTGGCTCCCCATTACCCAGAGACTCCAGTACAAAAGCCTAACCACGACATACAAAGCCATCCACAACCTGTCTCCTCCATACATCTGTGACCTCGTCTCCCGGTACTTACCTACACACAACCTCCGATCCTCACAAGATCTCCTCTACTCCCCTCTTATCTCCTCTTCCCACAATCGCATACAATATTTCTCTCGTGCATCACCCCTACTCTGGAACTCTTTACCCCAACATATCAGACTCTCACCTAACATCGAAACCTTAAAAAAGAACCTGAAGACCTACCTCTTCCGACAAGCCTACAACCTGCAGTAACCACCAATCGACCAAACCGCTGCACGACCAGCTCTACCCTCGCCTACTGTATCCTCACCCACCCCTTTGTAGATTGTGAGTCCTCGCGGGCAGGGTCCTCTCTCCTCCTGTACGAGTTGTGATTGTATTGTTTAAGTTTATAGTACTTGTTTTTATTATGTATACTTCTCCTCACATGTAAAGTGCCATGGAATAAATGGTGCTATAATACATAGTAACATAGTAACATAGTAACATAGTTAGTAAGGCCGAAAAAAGACATTTGTCCATCCAGTTCAGCCTATATTCCATCATAATAAATACCCAGATCTACGTCCTTCTACAGAACCTAATAATTGTATGATACAATATTGTTCTGCTCCAGGAAGACATCCAGGCCTCTCTTGAACCCCTCGACTGAGTTCGCCATCACCACCTCCTCAGGCAAGCAATTCCAGATTCTCACTGCCCTAACAGTAAAGAATCCTCTTCTATGTTGGTGGAAAAACCTTCTCTCCTCCAGACGCAAAGAATGCCCCCTTGTGCCCGTCACCTTCCTTGGTATAAACAGATCCTCAGCGAGATATTTGTATTGTCCCCTTATATACTTATACATGGTTATTAGATCGCCCCTCAGTCGTCTTTTTTCTAGACTAAATAATCCTAATTTCGCTAATCTATCTGGGTATTGTAGTTCTCCCATCCCCTTTATTAATTTTGTTGCCCTCCTTTGTACTCTCTCTAGTTCCATTATATCCTTCCTGAGCACCGGTGCCCAAAACTGGACACAGTACTCCATGTGCGGTCTAACTAGGGATTTGTACAGAGGCAGTATAATGCTCTCATCATGTGTATCCAGACCTCTTTTAATGCACCCCATGATCCTGTTTGCCTTGGCAGCTGCTGCCTGGCACTGGCTGCTCCAGGTAAGTTTATCATTAACTAGGATCCCCAAGTCCTTCTCCCTGTCAGATTTACCCAGTGGTTTCCCGTTCAGTGTGTAATGGTGATATTGATTCCCTCTTCCCATGTGTATAACCTTACATTTATCATTGTTAAACCTCATCTGCCACCTTTCAGCCCAAGTTTCCAACTTATCCAGATCCATCTGTAGCAGAATACTATCTTCTCTTGTATTAACTGCTTTACATAGTTTTGTATCATCTGCAAATATCGATATTTTACTGTGTAAACCTTCTACCAGATCATTAATGAATATGTTGAAGAGAACAGGTCCCAATACTGACCCCTGCGGTACCCCACTGGTCACAGTGACCCAGTTAGAGACTATACCATTTATAACCACCCTCTGCTTTCTATCACTAAGCCAGTTACTAACCCATTTACACACATTTTCCCCCAGACCAAGCATTCTCATTTTGTGTAGCAACCTCTTGTGCGGCACGGTATCAAACGCTTTGGAAAAATCGAGATATACCACGTCCAATGACTCACCGTGGTCCAGTCTATAGCTTACCTCTTCATAAAAACTGATTAGATTGGTTTGACAGGAGCGATTTCTCATAAACCCATGCTGATATGGAGTTAAACAGTTATTCTCATTGAGATAATCCAGAATAACATCCCTCAGAAACCCTTCAAATATTTTACCAACAATAGAGGTTAGACTTACTGGCCTATAATTTCCAGGTTCACTTTTAGAGCCCTTTTTGAATATTGGCACCACATTTGCTATGCGCCAGTCCTGCGGAACAGACCCTGTCGCTATAGAGTCACTAAAAATAAGAAATAATGGTTTATCTATTACATTACTTAGTTCTCTTAGTACTCGTGGGTGTATGCCATCCGGACCCGGAGATTTATCTATTTTAATCTTATTTAGCCAGTTTCGCACCTCTTCTTGGGTTAGATTGGTGACCCTTAATATAGGGTTTTCATTGTTTCTTGGGATTTCACCTAGCATTTCATTTTCCACCGTGAATACCGTGGAGAAGAAGGTGTTTAATATGTTAGCTTTTTCCTCGTCATCTACAACCATTCTTTCCTCACTATTTTTTAAGGGGCCTACATTTTCAGTTTTTATTCTTTTACTATTGATATAGTTGAAGAACAGTTTGGGATTAGTTTTACTCTCCTTAGCAATGTGCTTCTCTGTTTCCTTTTTGGCAGCTTTAATTAGTTTTTTAGATAAAGTATTTTTCTCCCTATAGTTTTTTAGAGCTTCAATGGTGCCATCCTGCTTTAGTAGTGCAAATGCTTTCTTTTTACTGTTAATTGCCTGTCTTACTTCTTTGTTTAGCCACATTGGGTTTTTCCTATTTCTAGTCCTTTTATTCCCACAAGGTATAAACCGCTTACACTGCCTATTTAGGATGTTCTTAAACATTTCCCATTTATTATCTGTATTCTCATTTCTGAGGATATTGTCCCAGTCTACCAGATTAAGGGCATCTCTAAGCTGTTCAAACTTTGCCTTCCTAAAGTTCAATGTTTTTGTGACTCCCTGACAAGTCCCCCTAGTGAAAGACAGGTGAAACTGCACAATATTGTGGTCGCTATTTCCTAAATGCCCAACCACCTGCAGATTTGTTATTCTGTCAGGTCTATTAGATAGTATTAGGTCTAAAAGTGCTGCTCCTCTGGTTGGATTCTGCACCAATTGTGAAAGATAATTTTTCTTGGTTATTAGCAGAAACCTGTTGCCTTTATGGGTTTCACAGGTTTCTGTTTCCCAGTTAATATCCGGGTAGTTAAAGTCCCCCATAACCAGGACCTCATTATGGGTTGCAGCTTCATCTATCTGCTTTAGAAGTAGACTTTCCATGCTTTCTGTTATATTTGGGGGTTTGTAACAGACCCCAATGAGAATTTTGTTACCATTTTTCCCTCCATGAATTTCAACCCATATGGACTCGACATCCTCATTCCCTTCGCTAATATCCTCCCTTAAAGTGGACTTTAGACAAGACTTTACATAGAGACAAACCCCTCCTCCTCTCCGATTTTTACGATCCTTTCTAAACAGACTGTAACCCTGTAAGTTAACTGCCCAGTCATAGCTTTCATCTAACCATGTCTCGGTTATTCCCACTATGTCAAAGTTACCTGTAGATATTTCTGCTTCTAGTTCTTCCATCTTGTTTGTCAGGCTTCTGGCGTTTGCGAGCATGCAGTTTAGAGGATTTTGTTTTGTTCCAATCTCCTCACTGTGGATTGTTTTAGAAATGTTCTTACCTCCCTTCTGAGTATGTTTTCCTGGGTCGTCTTTGTTCGAGTCTAATGTTTTTCTTCCCGTCCCCTCTTCTTCTAGTTTAACGCCCTCCTGATGAGTGTAGCGAGTCTTCTGGCGAATGTGTGTTTCCCAGGTTTGTTGAGGTGTAGTCCGTCTCTGGCGAGGAGTCCATCATACCAGTAATTCACACCGTGGTCCAGGAATCCAAATCCTTGTTGTCTGCACCATCGTCTTAGCCAGTTGTTTGCATCAAGGATCCTGTTCCATCTCCTGGTGCCATGCCCGTCTACTGGAAGGATAGATAATAATTAATAATAATAATAATAATAGTAATAACAAATGTATATATTGGAAAAATATTGTGTTTTTTTGTTATTTATTTGGGGATTTAAAAATATATATATTTTTAGACTTTTTAATATTTTTTTTTAACTTTTTTACATTGTCCCAGGATAGGACATCAATGTATAGTATCAGATTGCTGATCTGATATTCTGCACTGCAGAACATTGGAGCAGCATCTGACCGGCAGGGAAGGAGACATGTCAGCACCTGCACTCAGGCGCTCACAATTCACCTTTCCTGCAGGACCCTGAAGAATCCCGCGGCCATCTTGGGGCCGGGCGTCTTCATAGAGACCAGCAGAACAACACGATCATATCATGTTGTTCTGATGGGAGCACTCAGGGAGCCCCCTCCCTGCATGCAATCTCCTCAATGTCGCTGACACTATTGACAGCGACATCAGAGGAGTTAAATGCCCGCTATAGGTGCCAGCACCAATCGTGGCGTTGCTGTGGGGTATCGGCTCTTACACAGAGCTGACACATGCACCCAATCGCTGCAGCTCTTGGCGTGAGGCCGCGTGATCGGTGAGCCGTACCTATATTGCGTTTTGCAGCGCATGTCGGGAATGTGTTAATGTGGGCGAAGTTTAGGGTTTCCAAACATTTTTGGATAATTTATCAATAGCGACTTAGTATCACAAAATTTAGCGCATTAGCGCACATGTATTCCAGTCTCCCCTCTGGAGTGATTTTATGTACACTAGGCATTTTAATGAAAGTTTTGCACCATTTTTCTAAGTGTGTGTAACTTTTTACACTAAAAAATGCCAAAGACATAAATAAAGACCATTTTAACCTTTGCATAAAATTTATGAACCACATAAGCCATTGTGAAGAATTTGGAGCAAAAAGAGCCACAAATAAGACAAGACAACAAAGAAAGGTGACTTAAAAAAATATCGCAAATGATGAATTGGGGCATATGACTACCATGTTTTCCCGAAAATAAGACCTATCCTGAAAATAAGCCCTAGCATGATTTTACAGGATTTTTGGACTATCCTTTAAATATAAGGCCTCTCCAAAAATAATCCCTAGTTACAGTTTGCGGAGGGAAGAGGAAGGCAAACTGGTCAATTGCTCAGGGCCCCCTTTAGCATTTCTATTCTGTGGGTAAAGCTGCTTAAGGACCTTTGTGACATCACAACAAAATGACCATGATGTCACTAAAAGTCCTTTAACTGCAGGATTCTAGAGAAAATAAATAGGAAACAGGTTGGCATGAAGGGTCGGCATTAAGCATAAAGGGGGTAAAACTAGTCAATTGCCCAAGAACCCCAATCTCTTAGGGGCCACCAGCATTTCTATTCTGAGGATAAAACTGTTTAACGTCCTCTAGTGACATCACAACCAAGTGACCATGATGTTACCAAAGGTTCTTCAACTGCAGAAGTTTAAAAAAAGTTAAGATGAGACAGACTGATATGGAGGGTCAGTGTTAACAGGACAGGGGGGGCAAGCTAGTCAATTGCCCAGGGCCCCCACTCTCCTAGGGGCCTTCAGCATTTCTATTCTGAGGTTAAAACTGCTGAAGGTCCTTTGGTGATATCACTACCAAGTGACCATGATATCAACAAACATCCTTTAATTGCAGGAGTCTAGAGAAACTAAAGAGGAGACAGGCTGATATGTAGGGTCGGCGTAAATGGGACAGGGGCAAACTAGTCAATTGTCCAGGGCCCTGTTGTGAATTCCGTTCTTGGGCTCCCTTCGATGGTTGTAAATGGCACTTTTGTGAATTCTGCCCTTGGGCTCCCTCTGGTGGTTTTGAGTGGAACTGCCGCTCCTTGGGTTTAGCTTTAGCAGCTGCTTTCACTAATCGTCTCTCCTGGCTCTGCTATTTAACCTGGCTCTAGTCTTCAGCCTATGCCACTTGTCAATGTTTTCTGCTGGATTCACATCTCTGCTTGGATTCTCCTGGTTTCCTGACCAGTTCTGCAAAGATAAGTTCTGGCTTTGCTCATTTCAGTCCACATGTTGTGGACTTATTGTTCTGTGCATTCTATTTTTGTCCAGCTTGTCATTATGGATTCTTTCTGTTAGCTGGAAGCTCTGGGAAGCAGATTTACCCTCCACACCTTTAGTCAGGTGTGGAGATTTTGTAAACTCTGTGTGAATTTTTTTGTAGTTTTTATACTGACCGCACAGTATCCTTTCCTGTCCTATCTATCAAGCTAGACTGGCCTCCTATGCTAAAATCTGATTTCATCTCTGCGTATGTTATTTTCCCCTCCTCTCACCGTCAATATTTGTGGGGGGCTATCTTTCCTTTGGGGATTTTCTCTGAGGCAAGATAGGTTTCCTGTTTCCATCTTTAGGGGAAGTTAGATCTTAGGCTGTGCCGAGGGGTCTAGGGAGTGTCAGGTACCCCCCACGGCTATTTCTAGTTGCGCTGCTAGGTTCAGGGTCTGCGGTCAGTACAGATACCACCTCCTTCAGAGCTTGTCTCATGTTGTTCCTAAACCACCAGATCATAACAGGGCCCCTACTCTCTTAGGGGTCTCCAATATTTCTATTTTGAGGTTAAAACTGCTTAAGGACCTTTGGTGACATCACGACCAAGTGACAATGATGTCACCAAAGGTCATTGAACTTTAAAAGGAGTCGCCGAATGAAAGAGGAGACAGGCTGGTATGTACCATATGTGCAATGTGTGTATATTTACATGTTTTTGCGTTGTGTGTGTATTATTATTATTATACATTTTTATAGCGCCATTTATTCTATGGCGCTTTACATGTGAAAAGGGGGCAAATATAGACAAATACAATTAAACATGAGCAAAAAGCAAGGCACACAGGTACATAAGGAGGGAGGACCCTGCCTGCAAGTTATAGTGCTGTTGTCTGGACTTTGGAGCCTCCTGCCCGGATCAGGAGTCAGATATTTAATTACACTCCATGCGGACATCACATAGTGGATCTTTCTTTGCATGTATTCTGCTTATGTTTCTTTCTCACTTTAACTGCTAATAATATAGGCACACAAATACCTTCGGGTTGTATTACGCCATTTTTTGAGTAGAAAACTGAATTAGATGGTACTAACAGGAATATATGCAACGATAGTGTTTGTGCCAGTCTTATTAGTGCATTTGCGCAGTAGAACGCTTAAAATCGTCTATCTGATATTTATTGATTTAAAGGGAATCTGTCACCTAATTTTGACCCTATAAACTGCGGCCACCGCCATCAGGGGCTTATCTACAGCATCCTGAAAGATAACAAAAACAAGTTATATTATACTCACCCAGAGGCGGTCCGGTGCAGTCCGGGTCCGATGGGCGTCGCAGTCTTGTGTATGTTCAGTGTGGGTGTGATGACATGAATATATTTGAATAAATGTTGATTTTTTGGTTCAAGAATACACTGTGTGCAGAATTATTAGGCAAGTAGTTTTTTTGGATCACATGATAATTTTTATACATGTTGTCCTACTCCAAGCTGTTCAGGCTTGAGAGCCAACTACCAATTAAGTAAATCAGGTGATGTGCATCTCTGTAATGAGGAGGGGTGTTGTCTAATGACATCAAAACCCTATATAAGGTGTGCGTAATTATTAGGCAACTTCCTTTCCTTTGGCAAAATGGGTCAGAAAAGAGATTTGACGGGCTCTGAAAAGTCCAAAATTGTGAGATGTCTTGCAGAGGGATGCAGCTGTCTTGAAATTGCCAAACTTTTAAAGCGAGATCACCAAACAATCAAGCGTTTCATGGTAAATAGCCAACAGGGTCGCAAGAACCGTGTTGGGCAAAAAAGGCGCAAAATAACTGCCCATGAATTGAGGAAAATCAAGCGTGAAGCTGCCAAGATGCCATTTGCCACCAGTTTTGCCATATTTTAGAGCTGCAACGTTACTGGAGCATCCAAAAGCACAAGGTGTGCGATACTCAGGGACATGGCCAAGGTAAGGAAGGCTGTAAAACGACCACCTTTGAACAAGAAGCATAAGATAAAACGTCAAGACTGGGCCAAGAAATATCTTAAGACTGACTTTTCAAAGGTTTTGTGGACTGATGAAATGAGAGTGACTCTTGATGGGCCAGATGGATGGGCCAGAGGCTGGATCAGTAAAGGGCAGAGACTCCACTCCGACTCAGACTCCTCGGGATGAGGATGGATGAAGCTCAACTCCCAGACCTACTGCCAGTTTCTGGAAGACTTCTTCAAGCAGTGGTACAGGAAGAAGTCGGTATCGTTCAATAAAAACATGATTTTTATGCAGGATGTAGCGGGGTCTACCAATCTGGGATACCTCTTTCAGTACCACCCCGTGTTTTCGGAGGTCCACTCTGCTTTGGCTGGAGTCTGAATGAAGGACGCTGGCTGGAATTCCTTGATTACATTTGCGCATATAAAATCTCACTGCTTCTCCACGTATTTCCAGTCTGACAAAACTGTACTCACAGGACACAGAATATATAACACAGATACAGAGGGCTGGCCAATAGAAAGCGGCAGGCCAGACATACATTACAATAGCCGCAGGTGGCATAACACAGGACAATACTCTATCAGATGCCTCCAACTACTCCACAGCGTGGCTGGCCAGTAAAGGTCTCAAAGAAGAAAAAATAATGACATGGCCCCCTTGTTCACCTGATCTGAACCCCATAGAGAACCTGTGGTCCCTCATAAAATGTGAGATCTACAGGAAGGGAAAACAGTCCACCTCTCGGAACAGTGTCTGGGAGGCTGTGGTGGCTGCTGCACGTAATGTTCATCGTAAACAGATCAAGCAACTGACAGAATCTATGGATGGAAGGATGTTAGTGTCATCATAAAGAAAGGTGGCTATATTGGTCACTCATTTTTGGGGGTTTTGTTTTTGCATGTTAGAAATGTTTATTTCTAAATTTTGTGCAGTTATATTGGTTTACCTGGTGAAAATAAACAAGTGAGATGGGAATATATTTGGTTTTTATTAAGTTGCCTAATACTGCACAGTAATAGTTACCTGCACAAACAGATATCCTCCTAAGATAGCCAAATCTAAAAAAAAAACTACTCCAACTTCCAAAAATATATTAAGCTTTGATATTTATGAGTCTTTTGGGTTGATTGAGAACATAGTTGTTGATCAATAATAAAAATAATCCTCTAAAATACAACTTGCTTAATAATTCTGCACGCAGTGTAAATGTGGATTGATGTTTGTGGGGAAAAAAATAAGTCATCCCCTGAATATAAGCCCTAATCCCATTGTCAGAGCAAAAGCTAATACAAGACCCTGTCTTATTTTCATTGACACACGAGTACTGTACAGTGGCTGTTTTAGAAGCGCTGTAGTATGTAGACAGTTGGATCACATTGCAGCTGCATTCACTGTGAATACGGTCAGGGATGGTTAGTGCTATTTCATTGGTCTCGTTATCCTTCCTGACAATCTGGCTTCAGGATACTAGATGATGAGGAATCTTACAAAATGATGGTCCTTCAAGCCGCTTCTAGTCTTCATGTGCTCTGCAGGATTAGCTGAGATGAGTAATTGACAGTAAACCTCGCCATTATCTGTCCATTTTCAGGACATCAGATATGCAGCCTACGGCCATTTCGAGCCCATTAGATTCCCCAGTTTAAGTTGCCGGCTAAAGAGATGAACGTTTACCTTCTCCATGTATAATGAAAGGGCAGAGGTTGAGCTAATTGGGGGACAAATTAGAAGAATTCCTGGGCGTTTTCTGTGCACTTATCCGATGACTGCACATTCACTATCAATGGAAGACCATACGGTTCCGTATGGTAAACTCTTAAATGTGCAGCCATTATAAGACACTTGGCGGCTGAGATTTCTGTAATGGAAAAGAAGCTGAATGTAAAGTTTTATTTGCAGAATCTGTTTCCAGCAAAAGACTGTCAAATAATGAGAAACTTAAAGGGGCTTTCCACTTCACAATAAGTGAAGGCACACCACCAGGATATGAGATCAGTAGTAAAAAAACGGCGGTTTGAAGTAGATATTCAAAGTTTATTCCATCAAAGGCATCATAAATTCATCTTACATTAAGTCTTCTTCAAACATATGTTTCAGGGCTGGTATACCTAGACGCGAGCACGGCAATACGTTACAGTGGATTCTTCTGTGGATTGTTGCTGAGAGCGATGTGATTGACTGATGGGTAGAGATGAGCAAAGCTGAACTGTAAAGTTTGGGGTTTGTGCCAGACACCTAGTGTCCGATGCTAAACTCCGAGCACGGACTTCTCCTGGAAGTCCACTTTACAGTTTGGGAAGGAGGGAGAGATTTTCCAGCTCCAAAGTTCAGGTCTCCAATGATTTCTATGGGGTTTGGGTTAAAGTTCAAGTTCGGTACAGTTCTGGTACCCAAACCGAACTTTGGACTAAAGTTTGCTCGAACTCGACAAACCCGAACCTCCATGGATCCGCTCATCCCTACTGATGGGATCTCCAGGATCATGAAATTTAGGGGACTGCAGATTATGGCATCCAATTTTTCATCTTTAGCGCCAGTGATCACAAAATTTTCTGAATAGGGTCCTGCTGCATTTGTAGGAAGCAACAAACTGCAAGAAAGGAGCCAGGCGGGCAACAATTTTTAGGCAGATTTATTGTTCTTTCAGCTGGGTTTAGACGGCAGTACGAAAACTCGGGCCAGGTACAGACGTTACCGACTCTGTTTACAGCTGAATGTGCACTAGTCCAGTCCGTAAATCAGACCAAAATAATCCATTCTGTGATTTTTTTTCCCCCACATGGTCTGTATGTAAAATTGATCATCTGCAGCGGCAGATTGGCTATAAAGGGTGCGCATATTCTCCATGTGTGGTCCATGGTGCAGATGTCTGTACACTTGTCTGAACAAGCCATTACATCAGAAGCTTTTGCAAATTTGGTGCAAATCTGTACCTGCTAAGTCTAAAACTATGCCACATTAATTACGTGAAATAAGCATATACCCTCTGGTAAGTCATAGCTTCAAATGGGCAGGTGTCTGAACAGCAGGGTCTGGGTCCTGCTCTGCCCACATCTATATTGAGGTCTGCTGACACAGGTAAGGCTTTAATATTAGAGAAGGGCTGTCCCGATGGGTACACCTTGTTGCGGAGGGATGGCTTTTACACTTTTTTTTAATAAAAATAATGTTAACTAAGTACCGTATATTATTTACAGGTACTATTTCTTTACTTACTACAGGGTATATGCCCATTTTATTTTTGTCTAAGGTTTTGTCTGTAGTGTTGATCGAATAGCTTCTGATAAGCACTTATCCGAATAGCTATAGTGCTTACCGAATAGCTGCCTCGGTAACCTGGATACCTGCAGCGCTCCCGATAATCAGCTGTTCGGCACCGCAGCTGCATGTGTCGTGGCTGTATGACACTCACAACACATGTATGGAGAGCCTGTTTGTTGTGACTGTCACACATCCGCGACACACGCAGCTACGGCGCCAAACAGCTGATCATTGGGAGCGCTCCAGTTAGCCTGGTTTCCGAGGCAGGTATTCGGTAAGCGCTATAGCTATTCAGATATGCTCTTATCCAAAGCTGTTCGATCCTCCCTATTTATCTGTTAAATGGCCACAGTGTGTTAAAGTGCTCTATATATTGCTCCAACTTATGTATCGGCTTATTTCTTTGGTTACACAATTATTAAGTGGCGTGTTACTTTTAATAAATTTGGCTCAATTATCTCGAATCTGTCCCTCTGTCCTGCAATATCTTCTTCTGCGGCCTCCCAACTAATACTCTTGTAAGCAGGCTGCGGGATCCAGTGACGCAATAAAGGCAGCGCAAGGGTTAACAATTTATTTTAACAGTAAGAATACTCCTCGCTGGGAGATAAACAGTTAAATGGCAAATGATAGGGCAGATAAACGATAACAACGTGACAACAGTCCACCCAATAGACTTATTGTGCTCGTGGCTTCCTCAGCCTCCGATTATCCGATGATAGTTCCAGCAATGGCCAATGAAATGTCTTCAGCGGAGGCTCCACAGCTCACAGTCCGACTTCTGGTCGCAACAGGCGGTCTCTGGTCTCACCCATTGGGCGCCTAGTTCATAAACTCGTGCAGCCAAATTCAAGGGTGCAGCAAAAACCCCAGTATCAAGTGAGGTCTCTGATGCGCTGGTCAGCAAGGGATATGGCTTCTATGCACGAGTGCGGCCCCAAACTTAACTGAGCCCACAGCCCTGTCTCTGCTGGCAGCCCCGGTGCAGTGCTCGTGGGGCGTCAGCCGCAATCCGTCACGGCGCTGATGCCTGGAGCCCGGGGCACACGGCCAAACCCTTATTGAAGGCTGGCTGTTTCATTAGGTATTGCACCTGTGCATTTGCTATTTTGTTTGGGTCTCCTGCACCCTGCTTGTGCATTTGTATTGAGGCCTATTTAGACAGGTAAGCATCTTTGCCTGTTTTTGGTGTGTTTTTTCTTGAATGTGTCCTTTTTTGGTGTTTTTCATGTTAGAGTAGGACTGGCAATACGTAAGGACCCTTGGCGTGGGTTGCCAGCTTCCATATTATGGCCCTAATATCAACTAATACCTTACATATATTTATATGTTTTTTTACACGTATATTTTTTGCAGGGTGCAGCTGGGCCCAAATTGTTCTGTACACTGTGGCCTCTGTTCACACGGGATGCATTTTAGCACTGGGCAGCCCGCCATAGGGCGTTATTAATAGGCTGTAGCCAGATACTTTGTATTCCTTGTGTGAACATGCCACATACAGAGTATTTTATCTTAGTGCATTGGTGTACCACACGGCCAAACCCTTATTGAAGGCTGGCTGTTTCATTAGGTATTGCACCTGTGCATTTGCTATTTTGTTTGGGTCCGCTGCACCCTGCTTGTGCATTTGTATTGAGGCCTATTTAGCCAGGTAAGCATCTTTGCCTGTTTTTGATGTGTTTTTTCTTGAATGTGTTCTTTTTTGGTGTTTTTCACGCTGGACATACACCTACTCTGCCTCTGTAACAAGGGCACCGGTAACTGTGGCCGAGTTATTTAAAGGCACAGTTCACCAACAGAGTCCACTAAGCACACTATCAGCGAACACCCCCAGTCCCTTGCACATAGACAACAGACGGAACCAACACAGTTCTTTCCCCACAAATTACCTTCTCCTCTGGCCCCAGCGGTCCAGACAAATAAGAATCTGGAAGGCAGCCGTTGTCCAACAGGGAAAATAACTTTCTATTGAACAGTGATGAGGAAATAAGGCATGAGTACAACACTGGTTTTCCTACTCTATCCCTGTCACGCTATCCAACCGCACCCACAGCAGTTGCAGCAGCCAAGATTTAGTGGAATTCCACATGCCGGGGATAATCCCTTCAGAAGCGGGGGTCCCTTTCAGAATCCTGAGGCCAGTGTTCCAGTCCTTAGCCCTGTAACCTTCAGGACCCCTTTTGAGTCCCTGGAGTCCTGACTCGAGTCCTTGACGTCCAGGATAACAGACCTCTCACGTCTGGGGGAATCTGGCAGTGCCCCGTCTGTGAAACACGTATGCCCTATCCCACGTATCCGGGCAGTTCTGTCTAGAAAGCAGCAGTTTCCTGTTCCCTCTCTGCTGCTGGCCCAGCCCACAATATTAACTGTTGCTGTCCCTGCTTCTATTACATGTATAAATAAGGTACAATGGTGTGCACGCAGTCAATCTGGGGCGAGGTGCTGGTGCAACGGACTGTAAGAGTCCAATCAAATGTTAATTTAGAAGACACCGCACACACAAGTAGTTGAATATGCAAATGCAAGAAAGTAACATGACGTTTCGACTCTCCCGAGTCTTATTCATCATGCCTACACCAGCAGGGCGCGGGAGCGCCGCTTTTCATACAAGACTTCTCAGGTCCCTCAGACAGGGCAGCAGCTCTCTATTGGCTACACATTGTTTCAGCACAACTTAGCACCACTTTTACCTCTAATCAAGGATTTGCAATATATACTTATTACTAGCATACCAAGCGACTATATGAATGAGACTCGGGAGAGTCGAAACGTCATGTAACTTTCTTGGTCGCTTAATATATATTTGTATCTTGCTCCCATGTGCTGTTAATGTTGAGTAAATTTATCCTATTTTGCATATTCATCTATTAGATGTATTGCATACATGGCAGATACAGCACATTAAAGGGAACATCCACATAATACATAGTATATTCAAGTGCATAACATATATATATATATATATATATATATATATATATGTAGAGGAGAGGGCGCAACTGAGGGGACCTGCCACCCCATTACACCTCTGCCAGCGGGAAACTGCCAGTCGCTGCGTGCGCTTTTTTGTGTACCACGCCCCCTGCTTCCGGGTGAAGACATCTTCCCGCTTCCTTATTCTTTTCCACGGAAAATATGCGACGCAGCCTCGACAGTTCCGTACCCGGCGCAGTACAGATGCCCGCAGCCCGGTCTTCCTCCTTACACTCTCACACCTCTTCAGTCCGTCCTTAACTATGCTGCCCGATTTATCCACCTTTCACCTCACTACTCCTCTTGCTCTTCGCTCTGAAAGTAGCTTCATTGACTCCCAAATTTCCCAGTGAATCAAGTTCAAACTACGAACATTGTCCTAGAAGGCCGTTCATAATCTGTTACCTCAATATATCTCCACTCTAACCCTCCAATATCTTCCAACATGTAATCACAGGACCTCCCAAGACCTCCTTCTCTCCTCCACATTCCTTCATTCCCCACCTAATCGACTGCAAGACTTCTCCTGAGTATTCCCATCCTCTACCCCAACAAGTCCGATTATCCACCACACTTGAAATCTTTAGGTGTAAATTATTTATCTAAGTGGTCCAGGATATCGAGTGTGGCATACACCCTGACGGTCGTTTTTGATAGATCCTTTGTCAAGGGGAAACTTGTAGACTGTAAGTCCATGAGGGCCGGGTCCTCTACCCTCTGTACCTGTCTGTCATTCCTAGTTTGCTCATTGGAATTTACATGTACAGCTCCATAGAATCAATGATGCTCTAAGAATAAATAATAATAAACAGGAACTCTCTGGCTATGTTTGTGGTACTAAAGTGCACCTAGAAATGACGGCATATAGGATATGTTCTTTATTATTTCTGCCTCTGTAGAGTGATTTGCCTTTTCCTAGTCCCATATGTAGCGCTACCAGATTGGTAAGCCTCTGTACTGGCTCCATCCTCAATGCTTTGTTATGTGCATGGGGCCTAGGGGACATAAAGTGACTCATTTTCATTTGCATTATTCCAATGTGCAAGAACTGCAGCACACATAGACCTCCTCAGAGGGTTGAGCTACTTCTTTAGAGTGGACAGTTGTCACTTGCAGACCCCAACACGTTTTCCAGTAATCTGCTGAAATGGTCGAGGACAGGTTCATGGATTGTTGCTCGGTTTCCTTAATCCCGAGCATAATTAGCCTTGGGGATAGAACTGGGTAAAAGCACAAACAGCTGGGAAAGACATGTACAGAGATTAGCGTGCTTATCAAGTTGCATTTAATTAAGCCAATGTTTAGCAAATTGTGCTAATTAAAATGCCACATCTGGCTCTATCTTATCACTTCCACAAGGGCCTGGTTTTGATCTTCGTTGGTCAGCAGGGGGGCTTCTTAAACTGGCAAGAAACACATGCATGGGCTGATAATAAAGTGGCTGCACTCGTAGTGCAAAGTCCATTACACCGTAATTACACTTGCAAGACCGGAGTGCCGCCATATCTTTGATTTGGTAAGAAATAAATATTTTTTTGCACTTGTATACTCAAAATACTTAAAAGGGAAAAGCAGCAGAGAAGCAACATTTCCATAATTATAATGAATGTCATGGTGTCTGGAAAAAATAGTCATGAAGAGGAAGATGTTTGCTAATGGTGCGAGCTATGTTCAGACCTTGTGGATTTGCCATGCCTTTTCCTTCTTCTAATAAATGGGTACACGATACCCGGCAAGACCGTCGCCTTGGAAAAGTATGCCCGCACACTGCCATAGAATGATGCACAATGGGAAGGTTTGGGTCACACAGGAGATGCGCCACCACTCCTGACCATAAGTGAAAGGGGTAGTCCACATTTTTTTGTTTACTTCACAAATAGTTTTTGCAATTAGTTTTCATTAGAAATTTTGTGCCATCAGACAGGTCCTGGGAAGTCACAGCCAATGAACTCACTTCACCTTTCTGACGTCAGCACGAGCACCATGGGAAAATTTCCCACTGCACTCGCGCTGACGTCACATAGGTGAAGTGAGATCATTGGCTGTGAACTGTCTGATGGCAGGACCTGCCTGATGGCACCGCGAGCAGGAGAACTTTCTCACGCTCATGGTGCCCTTCGACAGGGAATAGGAGTTCACAGGGAGACACTAAGCACACGCTGCTCAGTGTCTCTGCTGGATAGCAGGCTGTATGATCGCATCATGCAACCATGCAGCCTGCCATCTAGATGTAGGAGAGCTAGACCCATCATGGGACAAATGGATTATCATCATCTCTGTGGAAAGGTGAGGAATATTGTTGTTTGTTTTTCTAAATCTTTTGCAGATGACAATAGCATTAGTGGAATGTGTGAATTTATAAGTATGGTTTAATTAAGATTTATTAAAGGAGTCTTATAGGAGAATTATATGGGACCCTTTGTCATTCCTTTTAGGGTCCCCCATTTTAATAGCCTGTAAAGGCTAAAGGTACCGTCACATTAAGCGATGCTGCAGCAATATAGACAACGAGCCGATCACTGCAGCGTCGCTGTTTAGGTCGCTAGGAGACATCAAACACAGCAACAGCAGAACGATGCAGGAGCGATCCAGTGACGTACTTATCGTTCTCACTGGTTGTTAGCTCCATGAAAAACCATTGCAGGCATCGTTGCTTTTGCTGTCAAACATGACGAATCACGCCGACCTGATGACCAAATAAAGTTCCGGACTTCTAGCTACGACCAGTGATGTCACAGCGGGATCCTGATCGCTGCAGCGTGTCAAACACAACGAGATTGCTATCCAGGACGCTGCAACGTCACGGATCGCTGTCGTTCTCATTCTAAAGTTGCTCAGTGTGAAGGTACCTTAAGTATACAGTTGTGAGCCAATATTGATAGCCTGGGAAACGCCATGGTTATTACCCCCTTCCCAGGTTATAACGGTCTGCCCCAGCCATCGGCTTTCCCTCTGCTGGTTAAGAAAATTACACCGGAGCCCACGCCATTTTTTTCAGATAAATAATATTTTATTAATTAAATACACGAACGACACTAATTGTATTTGTCACTGACATCTGTATATCTACCTATTCTATTTGTATTTACTGTATGGAATCCATCTATTCTATTCTGTTGGCTCCTGCTGTGATTTTACACTACGTGGCTGCTGAATTGCTGGCTTTTCTTCTATCTATGTAATTATATATATATACATATATATATATATATATATATGTCACTGACATCTATATATTCTATGTGTTTATATATATATTCTATCTATTCTATTCTAACCTGTCACTCTGTGATTTTACTGAATGCAGCAGATGAATTGCCAGCTTTTCAAAGGACATCGATGTGTAAAAATCGGACAGCACTTGCATGGTCCGAGTGCTGTACGATTTTTTTCTCGCACCCATAGACTTGCATTGGCGAGTCTCAGTGACAATCGCAGCATGCTGTGATTTTACAAGCATATTGAATACGGCTGAGAAAATAAACGGTGATGTGAGCGGCTCAATAGATTAACACTGGGCCGGGTGCTATGCAATGTTTTCTCGCATAGCACTCGGTCGTATTCTACGTTATTTTGACTGTAGCCCAACTTGTATTTTATTCATTGACATCCCTGGCGTTTGTATGCACAACTGTCCAGTGGGCGGGCGGTACTATCAGTGATTGACAGTATTCTCTGCATACAGACATACT
This sequence comes from Ranitomeya imitator, assembly GCF_032444005.1. Lineage (NCBI taxonomy): Eukaryota > Metazoa > Chordata > Amphibia > Anura > Dendrobatidae > Ranitomeya > Ranitomeya imitator. The sequence goes on from NC_091283.1 coordinate 400,867,259, forward strand.
AGGAGGACTGTCAATGACTGGACTGTCTACTGGACTCAGACATAAAACTTAGGAAAATTCAATTGATTAAATATCATTAAAATTGGATTTTATGTGTACATTAATCTGATTAGCTCCTAATGCTTTCTAAATGGTTCACCTTAAGTAAAACAAAAAAAAATCCCCAAAAGTGGACAATGCCTTTTCTGCAGCGTACAACTGCAAATTACCATCATTGCAGATGCCATGTTACTGTCATGGTAGTCACAGGTGAAGGCCAGGAAACTCCATAGAACTTCGATCGAACTTTCCGCCATTTCAAAGGCTTCCTTATATTTTTCTGCTTGAGTTTGATGAATGGATGTACAGGAAATAAAGGTCTGTAGTCGGCACCATGGTACGTAATGTTTCATGAGTTAGCGAGAATTTGGCAACAATGGGTCCAGCTCTAATTTGCTAGCTTAGCTTCGACCTGACGGGTCAAGGGCCATATGCTCTACAGCTTAGTTTTAGTGGCAGTAAATGCCATTTATTCTCGACCAACTTAGTTACGGATGGGAAAGCCCACATGAGGTTCTGGCGCCATACGGACAATTTCTGGTCTGTACTAAAACAGCATGAACCCCTCGATCCAAAGCAATGAAGCCTGGAGATAGTAAGCTGGGCCTGTATGACTACTGTTCATGAAGAGTGCGGCCATGGGGCCATTTGACACACACTGTGTGTTGGCTCTTCAGAAATATTATTTTCTGCATATCTAAGACCTCTTGTTGCTTTATCTCTTCAAGTACAATCCTCAGCTTAAGTTCCTAAGATGAGTTTTTGGTAAGTTTTTAATGCTGCATATTTTCACTGTGCAATAAGCAGCATCTTACAGTTCCAGCAAACTCATGCCCACCATGTTTTTTCTTTATGCAAAGTTAACGGACCTGCGGTGCGTGTATGAATTTGTTTTACGTGAAGATTTTCCCCATAGACTTGCATTAGATGTAGAAAATCCAAGGTAAAAAACGTGTATAATCTACACATGACTGTATCAATAAAGTTTTGTCAAAGACAAATAGCAGGAAGTATTAAAGAATGCAGCTTTATTAAAAACATGACATAACAAAGGGAGACAAAAACCTTCAAAACTGTGATATAAGTTCATGTAAAAAAACACAAAAAATCCCACCTAAATTCATATAATAGGTGCAGGAATGCTGAAGAAAACTCATTAAATACTCATCATGGGAACGTAGCCCAATACTGCATGTCCAAAGCTTCTGAGGTGGAGCAGCAGGACCACCACAAGAAAAAGCAGACCCAAACTTTGTTCTGGCTGTAGACACCCTCTTTTAAAGATTTGCACTTTCCACAGCAAATCCGCAAGTATGCAAACACAATTGAAGGTCCACACCAAATCAGGTGGACTGCGATACAGATTTCTCTACTGTCTTTTCTTAAAAAAAAAAAAAGAAGATTCCTCCACGATTTCCATACCAGTTTCCGCATATCCCAGCCTCTTGTGGTGACGTTCTGGAAAATATGACTGCTGCAGTGTCTGACACTCCGAGACCGGCATGGAAACCAAAGGAATCAATCATTTTTGTTTTACATTTTTAATTCTTCCCCAGCAGATTTTGGAAAATTGCTAATTTAAGCTACTCATAGGATAAAATACTCATTTAAGCTATTCATACTTGTGGGGAAAACAGACATAGTTCAATCTCAGGCTTGAAAATAAAAGCAGAGTGTTGGTGAGACCTGTATTCCCATGCGGATTTTCCATGTTAAAATCTAGTTATTAAATCTGCAGATTATCTATTATATCTAAATATAGCCATAATTGTAGTAGGTGTGGGTCATTGGATGAGAACTACTACAAAGCATCAGTTTTTTTCCACAAAATTGATATCTGGCACCCTTGAAATTGTTCCAGAAAATGAAGTATTTCTTCCAGAAAATTATTGCAATTACACTTGTTTTGTTATACACATATTTATTTCCTTTGTGTGTATGGAAAAACACGAAAAAAGGCAAATTGGACATAATTTTCCAAAAAAACAAAAACAAAAGTGGTCCGGACAAAATTGTTGGCACCCTCAACTTAATATGTGGTTGCACATCTTTTGGAATATTTAACTGCAATCAATCACTTACTGTAACCACCAACAAGCTTCTTACACCTCAACTGGAATTTTTGGACCGCTCTTCTTTTGCAAACTACTCCAGGTCTTTCATATTTGAAGGGGCCTTCTCCCAACAGCAATTTTAAGATTTCTCCACAGGTGATCAATGAGATTCATTTCAGACTCATTTTTGGACACTTCAGAACTCTCCGGCTCTTTGTTTCCATCCATTTCTGGGTGCTTCTTGAGGTATGTTTGTGGTCATTGTCCTGCTGGAAGAACCATCACTTAGGTCGCAAATCCAGCTCTCTTACACTTCGACCTAAAATCCTTTGGTAATCTTAAGATTTCATGATGCCTTGTCACACAGTCAAGGCCTCCAGTGCCAGAGGCAGCAAAACAACCCCAAAACATCTTTGAGTCTCCACCATATTTTAGTGTAGGTACTGTGTTCTTTTCTTTGTAGGCCTCATTCCATTTTCGGTAAACAGTAAAATTATGTGCTTTACCAAAAAGGTCTCATCTGTCCACAATACACTTTCCCAGAAGGATTTTGCCTTAGTCATGTACATTCTGGCAAGCTGCAGTCTAGCTTTTTATGTCTCTGTGTCAGCAGTGAGGTCCTCCTGGGTCTCCTGCCACAGCATTTAATTTCATTCAAATGTAGACGGATAGTTCACGCTGACACTGATGCATCCTGAGCCTGCAGGACAGCTTGAATTTCTTTGGAACTTGATTGGGGCTGCTTATTCACCATCTGGACTATCATGCATTGCAACCTTTTATTAATTTTTCTCTGCCGTCAACGTCCAAGGAGATGGGAGTATCCCAGTGCTGTGAGGAGGGAGTGTCCCAGCGCTGTGAGGCTGCGGTCCTTGGACTCTCCTTACAAGGGAGAGCGCCAACATCTCAGAGAGCCCAAGGACCGCAGATCCACCGCAGCCTTTCCGCCCAGTAAACTACCTTTGGATTATAAAATGCACCACCATTTTCCTCCCAATTTTTTTTTTTTTGGGGGGGAAAGTACGTCTTATAATCCTAAAAATACGGTTAAAATGTGAGTAACAAAGCATGTGTAAATGCAATAATTTTATGGGAGAAATACTTCATTTTCTGGAACAATTTCAAGGGTGCCAACACATTCAGCCATGACTATGTTTTTAAGGAATCAATTTCTTAGGTCTGCACATGGTCGTCTGAATGTGCCCAAAGAATGTTTGGAAACCAAAATTCTACTAAGAATCCTTGATCACCGTATCACCATCTCCAGCCCCAACAGACAAGAATGATCCAGATTAATTAATTTCACATGCAATTAAAATGTTATTTGCAGATGTGAAGAATATGTAACTTATTGGAATCACTTTATGGCAGCACTTTGCAAAAGCAGTTTAAGCGTTTTACACTAAATGACCATGAAACTGACACAGGATGTTTCAGCGACAGCGTCCTGATCATGTATTAAGCCCAGTAATTAGCGCGGGGGGTGAATGTGCTCCATCCACACAATGCTGTATGCGAGAGATAAGTCACACGCTCCACACGCAGCATATTAAACTGACAAAATCTTGTAAAATGTGACTAAATCTTAAGAGAACCCTTTATTTTCCAGTAAGAGAATGAAGACGAATCGGTGACATATGTCAAAGTGTTAATTACAGTTATTGGAAGATTTCAGGGGGAATCAGGAGAACATTTCCTCTGAATTGCTCCATCTGCAAACGACGAGGTAAATTGTATGTCTGACTGTGTGCACGTCGGTAACGTCTAAAGGCAGCACTAACAATGCAACTCCATAGAAAATGGGCAATAACAGATTACTGAGATCTCTGAACTATCAGATAAATGAGATAAAAGGAAAATGACTTACCGCATCTTTATTCAAGTCCAAGCAAAGTTGTCTCTTACGACATGATGGTAGATTGAATCAGCTTCTAATAAGTCTGTAATTTAAAGGAAAAAAAGCTAAAAAAAAAAAAAAAAAGAACTGGATAACAGACAAATATAGCAAAAGAAAACCATTTTGAGCTGATGAATTCTTACAGTGTACCTGTCATTGTAGGTGACCTTAGAATAAACTGTATTGTTTGAACATTGTTTGTTTTACATGTGAAAATAAGCAACTTTGAAATACAATGCTCAGAAAATAAAGGGAACACTTAAACAGAATATAACTCCAAGTAAATCAAACTTCTGTGACATCAAATGGTCCACTTAGGAAGCAACACTGATTGACAATCAATTTCACATGCTGTTGTGCAAATAGAATAGACAACAGATGGAAATTATACACTCAATAAAGGAGTGTTTCTGCAGGTGGGGACCACAGACCACATCTCAGTACCAATGCTTTCTGGCTGATGTTTTGGTCACTTTTGAATGTTGGTTGTGCTTTCACACTTGTGTTAGCATGAGACTGACTCTACAAACCACACAAGTGTCTCAGGTAATGCAGCTCATCCAGGATGGCACATCAGTGCAAGCTGTGGCAAGAAGGTTTGCTGCGTCTGTCAGCATAGTGTCCAGAGGCTGGAGGTGCTACCAGGAGACAGACCAGTACACCAGAAGACGTGGAGGGGGCCTTAGGAGGGCAACAACCCAGCAGCAGAACCGCTACCTCAGCCTTTGTGCAAAGAGGAACAGGAGGAGCACTGCCAGAGCCCTGCAAAATGACCTCCAGCAGGCCACAAATGTGCATGTGTCTGCACAAACGATTAGAAACCGACTCCATGAGGATGGTCTGAGTGCCTGACGCTCTCAGATGGGGGTTGTGCTCACAGCCCAATACCGTGCAGGACGCTTGGCATTTGCCACAGAACACCAGGACTGGCAAATTCGCCACTGGTCCCTGTGCTCTTCACAGATGAAAGCAGGTTCACACTGAGCACATGTGACAATCGTGACAGAGTCTGGAGATGCTGTGGAGTGTGATCTGCTGCCTGCAACATCCTTCAACATGACCGGTTTGGCAGTGGGTCAGTAATGGTGTGGGGTAGAATTTCATTGGAGGGCCGCACAGCCCTCCATGTGCTCGCCAGAGGTAGCCTGACTGCCTTTAGTGTTATGGACCTGGTGGTTAAGAGCACCCGGAATGACCTGATGGTTAAACTCACACAGGACAAGCTCTGGGAAGTGGGAACTCTGCTGACCACAACCCCTAATCCTATCACACAACTAGAAATAGCCGTGGAGCGTACCTAACACGACCTAGACGCCTCTTCACAGCCTAAGAGCTAACTAGCCCTAAAGATAGAAAATAAAGCCTACCTTGCCTCAGAGAAATTCCCCAAAGGAAAAGGCAGCCCCCCACATATATTGACTGTGAGTTAAGATGAAAGTCACAAACACAGAGATGAAACAGGTTTCAGCAAAGGGAGGCCAGACTTACTAAACAGACTGAGGATAGAAAAGGTATCTTTGCGGTCAGCACAAAAAACTACAAAAAACCACGCAGAGTGTGCAAAAAAGACCTCCGCACCGACTCACGGTGCGGAGGTGCCACTCTGCATCCCAGAGCTTCCAGCTAGCAAGACAAAATCATGATAGCCAACTGGACAAGGAAACAATGAACAAATAATTAACTAGCAGGGACTTAGCTTCTTCTGGAGTAGACAGGTCACCAGAAAGATCCAAGAGCGAACCGAACCAGTACAAGAACATTGACAGCTGGCATGGAGTAACGATCTGAGTGGAGTTAAATAGAACAGCCAGCCAAAGAATAAACTACGTCACCTGTGGAAGGAACCTCAGAAGCAGCAGCTCCACTCACAGCCACCAGAGGGAGTCCATGGACAGAACTCGCCGAAGTACCATTCATGACCACAGGAGGGAGTTCGAAAACAGAATTCACAACACTTTAGGTACCGAGATGAGATCCTCAGACCAATTTTTAAACCATATGTTGGTGTGGTTGGCCCTGCATTCCTCCTAATGCAGGACAATACCAGACCTCATGTGGCTGGAGTGTGTCAGCAGTTCATGCAAGATGAAGGCATTGAAGCTATGGACTGGCCCGCCAGTTCCCAAGACCTGAATCCAATTGAACACATCTGGGACATCATGTCTCGCACCATCCACCAACGTCTCGTTGCACCACAGACTGTCCTGGAGTTGGCAGATGCATTAGTCCAGGTCTGGGAGGAGATCCCTCAGGAGACCATCCGCCGCCTCATCAGGAGCATGCCCAGGCTTTGTAGGTAGGTCATACAGGCACATGGAGGCCACACACACTACTGAGCATCATTTCCTTGTCTTGAGGCATTTCCACTGAAGTTGGATCAGCCTGTAATTTGATTTTCCACTTTGATTTTGAGTGGGATTCCAAATCCAGACCTCCATTAGTTAATACATTTGATTTCCATCTATGATTTTTGTGTGATTTTGTGGTCAGCACATTCAACTTTGTACAGAACAAAGTATTCAATGAGAATATTTCATTCATTCAGATCTAGGATGTATTATTTGTGTGTTCCCTTTATTTTTTTGAGCAGTGTATATATTATCAGGGAAATCTCCTTCTTTCTCCTCCAGGACTGATCATTCATTTTAAAAATTCTCAATTCACAAATCAAATCTATCTTCAGTGAATACAGACTTTCCAATAACAGAGAAAAAATGTTGCTCATAGGAATCTATGTAGAGGAGAGGAGAAGAGAGGAGCTCTGCCTCTAGCTCCTCCCTCCCCCCTACATAGATTCTTATAAGCAGCAACTTTTCTCTGTTATCGGAAAGTCTGTATTCACTGAAGACAGATTTTACCCATGAAATGGGAATTTTGAGAATGAAAGATCAGTCTTGGAGGACAAAGAAGGAGATTTATCTGATAAGACATATACAATGTTGCTGATTTTCATGTGTGCTATTGATATATGGGGTAAAAATAAATAAGTGATACTGCAGTTACCCCAACATCTTTTTCACCTCCCTTTCAAGTCATATAAAGGGAATCCCGTTAAGATGACTTTGACCACCCAAATTGCATTTTAAGCCTTCTCCTTGATGGACATTATGAATAATATATATTGGCTCTGGAAGTCTGGTCTTTAAAATAGAGGTGGTTTTTGGAGATGTTATCACAATCGGCCAACAATGTCCCAAAATTAAAGATACAACCTGCATTTGCCAGGACTGTATCAGGCCAAAAAAAAAAGATTTCTTTTGTATACCGCACTCAAAAGTGATCTTTCCTGGGATGATGCTGGTGCAGGAAATAAAAATATGCTCCCCCCTTCTCCAACACTAATGTTTGAGTATGACATGGCAGATTCAAGACCAGAATACAATATAAAAAGAACATAGAATTAATCGAAATGAGAACATTGAGACATGGGAAATGAGAATGTATATTTGCCGTAGATAATATGTTCGGTGTGGAGTTACCTCCTTGGCTCGAAATGATTACTCAGCATTAAGGGTTTCACTGTTCCGAGGGGCAAATCTATTTGTTGTGATAACGTATCAGGGTCTGTAATGGCCTTGGAAAAACAGTTTATCTAAGGAAAGCCACATGATTAAGTCAAATTCCTGCCCGGCTGTTTAATAAGTCAATTCCCAGACACTGTTGGCCTTATCTACTCCCCCTTCTCCTCTGCTGGAGGATACAGGCCATTGGGCATGATGCAGAAACAAGGAAACATTTTAGGAACAGCTGCACTTTCTTAGGTTTGCTAGGAAACCAAATAAACAGGGCACTTGGTGATAAGGCTGGTACAGGCTCCCGCCAGAAACTTTGATGCAATTACTATACACAAATGCTGGTCTTGTTTAGAGGTGACCAGTCTCCGGCTCAAGGTCAGGCATTCTGTTTCCTACAAGAGGTTTTTATTACCACTCCGCTGTGTAAACTGTGGTCGTTGGATCACGCAGAGAACTTGACCCAACTCTGCACTACATTCACAGCCGATGTGACGCTCGTTGTCCTAAATAAGAGACTGTCGGTTCTACGAATAGTAGGACTATTGAGGTCTGAGGGTCAGAGTCTATGTAAATGTTGTCCCCTATTAGAGTGAGGACACTCATTGCCTGCGCTAGTGATTTTCCACCTCTCACATTTGGAAGTGCTTTACATAAATATGAGAGTTTCATGTGAACCTTCCAGATATTTCAAAGGATTTCTTGTAGGTTGCAAAGGCATTTTTAGTATATCCATGTGTGACATTTCAACGATGACCTCACATAAAGTTAGTCTATCCAAGTGTCATCTTTGGGCGGCGTTACTCTTTTGATACTCATACCTGACGACAGTATTTTCGAATGCCAGAAAAGGCCAAGACAATGCACGCACTACATGATCACTGTTGTTACAATAAAGTTTGCATAAATCAATAGTACCAGTCTACACAAAAAATTTTGTAATATATTTTAATTGGAGAAATATGCTTCTTTCACCACTTATGAGACATCTGCCTCCTGACCTTATCACTCATTTTAAGAAATACTAGTCTACGGAGAAGAGGTGATGAGAAGCACAGTCATACACAGACCCATGCTGCTGCTTCCAAGTAAGTGCTCTAGCTCACCCTGGAGCTGGATTCTCAGCTACACTGCTCAGTAGTGCTGTATAATGTCCTCCCTGCTGCTGCTTCTGGATATGGATTACATAGAGACAGGAAAAAAGGAACTCCCTATGTCTCTGGTATAGCAACTAGTCTCCAGAGGCAGCTAAAAATTAGAGATAGAAGCTGTGGAGAGGGAAAGTTGTAAAAATGCAGAATAAAAATCATTAAGTAATCAGAAATAGTGTTATTCTTCATGTTCACAAACAATACATCTTATTCTAAAAAGTCAATGGAAATGATAGGTATGCTTAACCCCTTCACGACCTATGACGTATAGGTACAGCATAGGTCACGTCCCTCCCTTTGATGCGGGCTCCGGCTTTCTGGACACATGACAGGTATTGTGATCAGATGTCATGCACCCCTAACAGCTGCAGGTGGCATCGCGATCCACCCGCGGATGTTACTATGTTAAATGCCGCTGTCAATCTCTGACAGCAACATTTACCTTGCGCAAACAGGAGGCAAGTCACAAACTTCTCCCATCGGCGCCTCTGTCACATAATCACTGGGTGTCAATGGATTGGCGTGACAGCTGGGGTTCTGCAGAAGAACCCTGGGCTTGTCATTGCAGATCTCCTATGAACGCTGGCCCGTGGTTGAAGCACTGCAGTCGGATGATTGCAGCTTCAAGTCTCCTAAGAAACTAGTGAAGCAAGTAAAAAGTAGAAAAAAAGTTTTAAAAAATATCAACAAAATTAAAAAAAATAAAAGTTCAAATCACCCCCTTTTGCCCCATTTAAAATAGTATAATGTTTGGTATCACTGAGCTTATAGAAACGCTCCATCTATCAATACATAAGAAGAATTAATCCGATCGGTAAACGGCGTATCGATAAAAATAATGCAGTTAGTTTTTGGTCGCAATACAATGTATTAACAGACGATTAAAACATTGTATCTACCCCAAAGTGGTATCAAAAACATCAGCTCGTCGAGCAAAAAATAAGCTCTCACCCAGCCCCAGATCCCAAAAAATGTCGCTACTGTTCTCAGAAAATGTCACCATTTTTTTTTTCTTACAAACTTTAGATTTTGTTTCACAACTTAAATAAAAAAGTAAAACTCGCAATGACCTGGAGAATCATATTAACATGTCAGTTTTACCATATAGTCAGTAGGCTAAATAAAAAGATTCCCCCACCCCCCAAAAACAAATTGTAGTATTGCACTTTTTTTGCAATTTCACCACAATTGGAATTTTTTTCCTGTTTTCGAGTATACTATATGGTAAAATCAATGGTGTCGTTCAAAAGTACAACTCGTCCTGCGAAGAACAACAAGCCATTTTGACAGAAAAATAAAAAATGTTATGGCCCTGGGAAGAAGGAGAGCAAAAAACAGAAGTTCAAAAGCGGAAAATCCCAAGGTGGTGAAGGGGCTAAAAAAGTGCATCCACACAAAATGTGAATTGGATTTAAAAAAATTTAGCAAATTTTGGTGCAAAACTGCAGGAAATCTAGATTTGTCAGTAATCACGATGCAGATTTGCCAGAGGTTGATGTCCCCTTTGTATTATATGGTGACATCAAGCCCCACAGGTTAGTAACGGAGAGGCGCCTACTTGCATGGTGAATTCTCACGGTAATCTGCGGTGAACTCGCTGAGCTGAACTGCAGTGAGGCTGCAACCCTCAGTTGTTAGCTTCAGCAAGAATGGTTGACAAAACTGACAGGGACCCCATGCCATTTTTTACAATTATTTAAATAAATAAAAAAACATCATGGGGACTCCTCTATTCTTGATATCCAGCCTTGCCGTAGCTGACAGCTGAGGGTTGCAGCCTGCAGCTGTCAGTTTTGCCTAGCTGGTTAGCAAAAATACAGGGGAACCCCAGCCATTTATTTATTTATTCATTTATAGCGCAGGCAGCGGCTGATGAACACTTCTATTAGCCGCCGCCTGCTCTCACTGTTAGTAGCAGTCCCATAAGCCGCTGCCTGCTGTTATCAGTTGAATATAACTTTCATAATCATCCCCTGCTTGCGCTGATCACCGGCAGAGCAGGGGAGAATGAAGAGAACCATCTTCAGCACCTGGCACTGGCAAACAGCGTTAACTGTACCGCTGCTTCCTTGGCACCGTTACATGTGGTACTGA